>NW_009260195.1:216869-219908 GCF_000687185.1 Egretta garzetta | reverse complement strand
CCCACTCGCTGAAAAAGGGCTTGGGAGTCGTATCCAGGCACTTCCAGAGGTGACCGGGGACCAGCCTTGCATGGCCCATCTGCCCGCCGCTCATCCCACAGCTTCCGTTCCCAGTTCAAGTCCTCTGCCAGGCAGCGCCGCGCTTCTCTGCGAGCTCCTCTGCAAACGGACTTTTGCCCCTGGGGTGCAGGGGGGTGCTGGGTTCGGCAGCCAGGGTGACCCTGGGGTGCAGGGGGGGGCTGGGTTCGGCAGCCAGGGTGACCCTGGGGTGCAGGATGGTGCTGGGGTTGGCAGCCAGGGTGGCTCTGGGATGCAGGGGGGGGCTGGGTTCGGCAGCCAGGGTGACCCTGGGGTGCAGGATGGTGCTGGGGTTGGCAGCCAGGGTGGCTCTGGGATGCAGGGGGGGGCTGGGTTCGGCAGCCAGGGTGACCCTGGGGTGCAGGATGGTGCTGGGGTTGGCAGCCAGGGTGGCTCTGGGATGCAGGGGGGGGCTGGGTTCGGCAGCCAGGGTGACCCTGGGGTGCAGGATGGTGCTGGGGTTGGCAGCCAGGGTGGCTCTGGGATGCAGGGGGGGGCTGGGTTCGGCAGCCAGGGTGACCCTGGGGTGCAGGATGGTGCTGGGGTTGGCAGCCAGGGTGGCTCTGGGATGCAGGGGGGGGCTGGGTTCGGCAGCCAGGGTGACCCTGGGGTGCAGGGGCGTGCTGGGTTTGGGAGCCGGGGTGACCCTGGGGTGCAGGATGGTGCTGGGTTTGGCAGCCAGGGTGGCTCTGGGATGCAGGGGGGTGCTGGGCTCAGCAGCCAAGCCTCCGGAGCGGAGGTTCAGTGTGGGGGAAGCAGGCTCACACCTTCTCTCTCCGCTCTGGCTCTGGGCTGTAGGTCCGGGCTGACACCTCTCTCCTGGGGTCCTGTTCAGCTCTGGTCCCAAAAGGACCCAATAGCTGTGCAACAAATTTAATTGCTTAAGACTTTCCCTGCTGGATAATGATTCTACTTTCTGTGAAAGCCCTGGCTTAATCAATTAGTGTTTATTCAAAGCAGGTGGCCAAATTGTTTTATATTACCGCAATGTGTTTAATCATACAGAGGCTGTAGAAGCCACCCCGTCCCACTCCCTGACCAGCCCCAGGGCATTTGGGGCAGGGATTTGTCTGACTTGCTCCTTACGGAGGCTCCACCATCCCTTTGGGTGATCGTCCTCTTCTGCATTGCTCTCTTGGCTGTTAGAGAGCATCCTGGTGTCTGACCTGAAGGTTGGCATTGCGTCCCATCACTTGGTCTCCTCAAGGCTGAGCAGCTCCAGCTCTTCCCGGCTTTCCTCACGGGTGTTTCTAGAGCTGGGCCTGGACCGTCTCTAGTTGCTCTGAGTGCTGCCCCGGCGGTGGCCGTACCAACGCTGCAGAGGATGGAAGTCTGCTTCGTGTCTCCTGGGGGCTGTGGTCCCTTTGTGTGCCCCAACAGCTTGTTATTCCGCAGAGGAATTTTAATTCTCACCCACAGAGAACGCGTTTTGTTTACATTAGAGGGGCTGGGTTGTGATAGACCTAACCTGGCGTGGTATTTTGTGCACCAGGCCGCTGGTACCCAGAGCTGCCTCCCCCAGCTGCCCAGCAGAAGTCACCAGCTCAGGTGAGCCGTTCGTGTCCTGCCTTTCCACCCTTCTTCCGTGTCCCTGGCAGGCTCCGAGGCTGACGGGATCAGCATCCCCAGCTGCAGGTCACATTTGGGGGCAGTGGCGCTTCGATCCGAGCTTTACGGCTGCTTTCTAGCTGTGTACGGCACGGGAAGGACGAGCAGGTTCGACCTCGCTCGCAGCAGAAGGAAGGTGGCACCAAGGAATGCATCTCCTCGGGTTGTTAAAGTCAAGTTTGCTAATGAGGTCCACTTCGGCGACGTGCTGACAGCCCCAGAACATACTGGGTGTGTTAGCTCCAGCGCTGCTGGAATGAAGTCAGCTTTCTCTCCCTATGCTTTCTCATTACTTCATGCATTTGGCAGCTGCTAACAGACTGGACAAGCTTAGCCAAAATAAGAACTGATGTAGAAACATGGAAAAGACTATTTAGCATTTCCAAACATTCTTCCCGGGGAGATGGCAGGGGGGGGGGGGGAGGAGCTGCCCTGCATGTGCGTGTTCTTTCTGCGGTGCCATCAGATGCGAGCAGCTCTTTGTCGGGGCGGAGGACGGGGAGGGCAGGCGTCTCCGCCGGGCACGTGCTCGGATCCTTCCAGCCTGGCGGCTTCGTCCCCCGCGCCGGCCCGAGCCCCGGCCCCAGCGAGCTGCTCCGTCCCGTGGTGCTGGAGATACAAAGTGCGCTTGTGTCGAGTATATCAGTTCCAAAAGGGGCTAGTAGTAAACTGAGAATATTTGGATAAACTTGCCAGCCCTCAGGACTAGAAAAGGACTTTTGTTCGTGTAAAGCAAAAGACTGTTACATTACCATAGGATGACTGGATCCAGTCCAGTAAAAACTGAACTTGAAGTATAAAAAATGACTGGGAGTGTCGAACGAAGGATCTTTTGCTTGAGGTCAGATATTTATTTTTATTTATTAGAATGTGAGATCTACATCTACGGCCTAGCTTTGGTCTGAAGCAACGTCTCCCTTGGGAACATTGCCCAGCAACAACGGGAGCGTTGTGCCAGGGGAGGGGGCTGCAGCGGGGGCTGCTGTGCCGTGCCATCCCTGCTCCGCTCCCGCCGGGCCCCGGCCTTTCCCCAGCTTGTTGTTTATTTTCTGGCTGCCTGATTTCAGGCGACGGGGACGGTGCCCCAGAGCGAAGCGCTTCACCTCGGCCCGATGTCCCGCCTCGACTGGCAAACCGCGGGGCCAGGCCTGGGCAGGAACCGCAGGCGGCCGCACAGAGGATTTCCTACGCACCTGAGCTTTGTTTTCCAAACGTTCTTTCTATCCCCAAAGTGGTTTACAAACATTTATATGGTTTTCTACAAACATTTATATGGTTGTTTACAAACATTTATATGATTATTTACAGGCTCTTCATTTTTGCTCTTGGAAACAGAGGGGAAAGCAGAGCTGG
>NW_009260195.1:214565-216737 GCF_000687185.1 Egretta garzetta | reverse complement strand
TACTGGTGCCTGCTGGCAGAGCCCCCACTGCTGGTTAGCTCTCCCCAGTCCACCAGTAACTGCATACTGGTGCCCACTGGCAGAGCCCCCGCTGCCGGTTAGCTCTCCCCAGTCCGCCAGTAACTGCGTACTGGTGCCTGCTGGCAGAGCCCCCACTGCCAGTTAGCTCTCCCCAGTCCGCCAGTAACTGCGTACTGGTGCCCGCTGGCCGTCGCCAGGCAGAGCGGGGCAGGGCGTAGCTTTGTCGTCTCTCGCCTGATTTTCTGCAGGCAGCGCTGGCGCAGCGGAGAAGGGGCTGGCGGGAGGCAGCGGGGAGGGATGGAGGAGGCAGATTCGTTAATCAAAGCAGAGGGAAAGCGGGCGCGAGCTGAAGCCACGTGAAGTCGCCCGCAGGGGCGCAGCCAACAGGTTACCGAGTCCATGCGCCTGCTTAGGTCTTTTTTTTTAATGATATGCTTCAGTGTGTAAAATGTAAAAGACATATTTGGTGCAAATGTTTCCCTAAGATTTATTTTTATCTAATCGCTTATGAAAGTTTTACTGACTTTAAAGAACAGCTTTGCTAACCACCCATAAACCACGTTTTTCTGCTTTAATTAAACCATTTTTGTCCATGAGGTTTTGTTCACACGCTGACAACATCAATATAAATATATCTCTGTCAGCGTAATTAATCAAAGCCGGCAGCTCAAGGCAGAAAGCATGTGTCCTATCATCTTTGCAGACTCCACCATTGTACAGTTCTTCCAAAAAAAGTTAAGAATTGCCCCCATTAAAATGTTATGTGGCTTATGTATGTTCAGCTTTAATTTGGGGTGGTTGAATTTATGTTCATCCTTAGAGAACTTGTGGGGCTGCCAGATACAGACAGGAATCATTTATACCAGGAAAATACTATGCAATTAGATTTTTTTAAAGGTTGTAGGATTAGGTCTCAATAAACTGTTTCAGCAGCATTTCAGGGCTTGTGCCGTGGCTTCGGCTCACCGGGTGGGTATTGGCAAAGGCAACGACGGCGATATTGTTGTTTTCACCACATGTTCTGGTTATTTGGCGCTGCTAAAAATGGGATACGGTGCTTCCTATTTAGCGTTTAATTAATACTTTTTATTATGGTTGAAAGGAATTTGAGAAGTCCTGTGTTCTATAAGCTATGATTTTTAGCTTCCAAATAAGAAGAAAGCTGCTGCAAAAAGAGCGTCTCCATCTGCTGATGAAGGAGACTCAGGTTTATTTTCAGGTGGACCTTCTAAATACCTGAAGTCTTTGAATTTTTTTCCAAGAGCAGCTCAGTGCTGGAGAAGCGTTCAGTTTGAAGCGACACAACCACCCTCACATTTCGTGTGACTGAGAGTTGACTCGGGAAAATAATACCGTTTTCTGTGCTGCTCATATGTTAAAAAAATGCTCAAGCCTCTTTGCCGGGGCATGTTGCTTCGTGTCCTGTCTCGTGTTTGGGTGACACACGTGGGGTCCTTCGCAGTCGTCCGGGGGAAGGGGTGCGTGTTAGGGTAGAGGCTCGCTTGCCGCAGTAATAGTCGTGAAACTGAAATCCCAAGCTCTGGACAAGGAGCAAACGTCTTCCCTGTTTAACGCCCGGGAAAAGAGCGCCCCGTGAGGGATGTGGGTTCCCTTTTCCTGACTGGAGAATCCTGATGGACTGCCCTTCATTTTAACTGCTGAGCCATGGCCCTGTACTGTAGTGGGGCCATTCTGGCAAGCAAATATCTGTTGTCCTCAGCTCCATCTTCTGGATCAAAGTCTGGCTTTCTGATAGTTGAGAAAACTGCTCTAGGAGGCAGGTGCTATTCTTTTTTTTTCCCTTCCATTTGGCTTCAGAACAGCTCATCTTAAAAAGAGCAGAAGTCGTCTTCTGTTGGCTTAGAAAATGCAAAATGTTGGCTTTAGGGCAGCGGCTCTGAGACTTGAGGCAAGTGCCCACAGAAGAGAAGAAATTCTGCGTGGCGGTTATCAGACCCCCCGTAACTCAAACCTGACTTGCTCAGGCATCGCGAGATACGCGGTACGTCAGAGTATGTATTGTTTGGAGACCCGCTGCCAGAGAGCCAGATGTGTTGGAAATGCCTAAGTAAAATAACCTGAGCAGAGGCATCTGGGTCCCGTCCGTTTGACACCGGGCTGTGCTTTCCATCCGAGCAGTTGCCCTAACAG
>NW_009260195.1:207474-214544 GCF_000687185.1 Egretta garzetta | reverse complement strand
CAGAGATGGCAAGATCCGAGCTGGAGATGTTGAAATGTTGTTTCTCAGCATATTCAAAGGGCAGAGTTATCATCAGAATCAATTCCCTGGAATATCTCATTTCATAAGTGGGTGAATTGCCTTGGGGTAAGGTTCATCCAGGCGGCACTTGGGACGGTGCCATTTGCCCTCGTACTTCCTTCTCACTAAGATTCCAGATTGCGATGTCCGACAAGATACTTGTTTCGTTTCAGCTGCAGAGAGGTCAAATCACCAGGAAATAACTGAGTCAGTCCTTCGTTGGTCGTGATTTTGAAATGAGCAACAAGTTTTGGCTTGAAGAATTCTAGAGCTTGCTGTTAAAAAAAAAAGAGATTTCCGCGTATTTGAGTGCGAGAGGGTCATAGTCGACCTTCTTAGGAGGATGCAAATGCCAGAAGAGGAAGGCAATCCTCCTAGGATGGTGTATGGAAGTAAAAGGTCTGCAGTTGAGATGCTCCCTGAGCCAAGAACTTGTGCACGTCACTTCTCCTCCCAGCAAGCAGCCTAACAAGACGTCGCCTCGTACCAGGGCTCCCTGCGGCTGGTACCAGTAACAGGCAGTCGTAATGGGATAAAACCGGGCAGCGGAACTGGGCTGTGGTTCCTTTGCCTCCCCCTGGAGCGGTGGAGCCTCCCGGGCTGGAGCCGTTTAAAAGGCTGCTGGAAAAAGGGCTGGCGGGCGCACCACGGAGCCTAATCCTCTGCTGGCAGGGGGGCGGGCCGGGCGGGCCAGCATATCTCAGTATTATGGTTCTATAGCAACACTTTGGAAATAGAAACACGATCAGCTCAGGGATGTGGCGGTGTCTCGAGCATGTTGGGGATGCCAGAGGGCGTGGATAGCTCTAGCCCGGCCTCCGGGCTTGCACGCCTTCGCCGTTACCGTCCTGTGGGACGTGTCGTGGGCAGCGTGCTGCTGCCCCTGGGCTGGCACGTGGCTTGTGGCTCGCCTGGTGTTGACCCCGACACCTTTCACCTTCAGGTGTGATGTACCTGACGTGTGTCTGAACAGGCTTATGAACCTCCTCTGGATGTCAGATTGCTTCACTAGCAGGAATATTACCGGTGCTGAGTCTTTGGTGGAAAAGGAGCGCCCCAGAATTCCTTTACGGTTTGAGCAATCGTGTTAGAGGGCAAAAATTGTGTTATTCGGTGCATAAACTGGAAGGGAAATTGCTTTGCTCATTTTGTTTGCCTGCGTCTGGTGAGTGAGAACGACGCTAACTTGCAGGTAGCTGTCGGGGGGGGGCTCCCTTTCTGTAAAAACACTTCCATCTCTTCAGAGAGGAAGGGGCTCCAAAAAGTTTTTTTCTGGTGCCGAAAGAAACCACTCCAGGCAAAGATGTCCAGCCCTGGCGTCCCCAGTTCTCCTTGTAGGGACGCTTGGATTGAAGCTGAACCGTGTGTAAGAATTACAAATTGAAGAAGTTGTTCTTCAAGATGCAGAGCACATGAACGATCTTCATCGCCCCTGGGAGGCAAACCGGCCCGGGAGCAGATGCTCTGGAGGTGCTCTGAGGATCTGTGCTCCCTCCCTTGCTCTCGTTATTCAGCAAGAACCCTGTGCTGCAAGGCAAAGGGATGGAATAAGCCTGGATGCTTCAGTGCTGGCGTCCCTGAGCCCAAAGCAGAGAGGAGGCTTTAACCGAGGAGCTGCCCGCCTCGCCCCGCTCTCCCAAGCCGGATGGCCATCCGCCCCGTCCCTCGGGCAGCCCGAGCCAGGGTGAGCCCCTTCCCAGCCCGTCCCTGAGAGCCGGCAGGTTTGTGCCGACAGGCAGCGTGTGGCGCGGTGGCCGGCTGGCTCTGCAGTCACTTGCCCTGGGCGCTGCCTCCTCTGCCCTGCCCGCGCTACCGGAGCATCCCCGAGGGAGCAAGTCCAGTACCGGACCTCAGGGAAATCATCGGTTCTGCCTTTGTGCTGGGAAGGTCTCTTGCGATCTTGTCTGTATAGATATTTTTTTTAAAAAATCAATAGGCAGCTTTTATGCAGGATGTTGCTCAGCGGGGTGGGAGCCCCCGTGCTGCTGTGGAACGGGTGCACGGGCTTCATCGCCTCATTTTTGCACCTTCTCTTGGTAATGTTTTCGGTAAATATCAACTATAAAGAAATCACACGTTTTGGCGTTACGAGAGGCGAGCAGTACGTTGTTACTACATCAAGGGAAAATGTCTCTTGGGCTTGGTGCGAGCTGGCTGCTGTGTTTTCAAAGGGGGCTGCTGTTCCTCTTTGTGATCAGCTGCCTTCTTCAGGGGGGAAACCTATAATATCCTTGCATTCTTTTTTCTCCGTGCCAGCCCAGTTCACAAACTCATCTGTTTCACACCTTCTAAAGAGCACGAGAACAGTCTGCAGAGCAGCTGCCTTACTCAGGGCTGATAAGAAAGCTTACCGGGACCGTGCTTCCTCGCGCGAGTGCGGCGCCGGGGGGGGGTTTCCTGTGCGAAGGCGCGGGGTGCAGCTGTGCTCGCCCGGGGGGAGGGGACGCCCCTGCTTTGCTGGAGGGTTGCTGGGGTTTGGGTTTTTTTTCTCTTTTTTTTTAAATCTCTGTTCTGAAAGTGTAAGGTCACGGCTCCGGCTATGGTAATAGGCACCCTTTCGGCCTGGAAATCCAAGGCATTTAAAGCAAATGTGTGGAAAAGCATACAATTCTGGATGAATACTCCTGGAGGGCTTGGCTGCCGTTGTACCCGTTGACATGAGAAGTCAGGATGGAGAATAATCCTCTGTATCCGGCGCATCGTTGCTGGTAAATCTTGGGCGAGAAGAGCGTGATACCTGCCTTACCTAGGCTTGCCTTCCCCTCCTCGCTTCGCTGCTCTGACCCGCGCCTTTGGCAGCTTTTTTGGTGGCAGTGCCCTTCCTTCCCCAGCTGCAGCGAGTACGGGTCCGTCGTGACCGACTTGAGCCTGGCTTAACAGTACCTAAGGCGGGGCACTCGTGTCTTCAGCTATGGGTGAAGACAGAAGCGAGACCAACGCGGCGTGTGCCGCTGCGTGGATTAACTGGCACCAGTCGTGTACGGAATAAACCTTACGTCCTTTCCTACCTCGCGAGAGATTTCACAGCTCGGCCTTGCGACACTGCCCGTAGCCTACCCTGCCAGTAATTCTGATTCCCTGAACTTTCGCTTCCCACTAATTTCGGTTCCCTGACAGAAAGGTTGATTTACGGTGTGCTGAGGTGTGCAAAACGTGGGCCAAGCACCGAAAGCAGGTGGCAGACGGCTCCATGTGTTGCGTGTACGAATAATTCTCTTCTCAGGTTTAGGGAGTGAGGCGCAGAAGTTGTATCCGTCAAATATAGCACAGGGCATGGGCTTAATTATCTGGACAGCAGTTACCTGCATCTTCCCGCTACCTGAACTTGGGCCTCGTATCCCCAAATCCATTAATTAAATGGAAAATACGTGCAATTTCAAGAACCTCAGCTATCTGAATTCATTCACCTTTCCCTGGGGTACCTGGATAATCGATGCTATGAAGTGTTTCGTATATTATTACTGATCAAGTATAATCTGAGGGCAAGGGGTTTGCAGGGGAAGGAGCGGAGCTGCCAGGACTGTCGGGTAACAGCCCGAATTCTTCCCGAGGAAGAGGCGCGTAAGAGGCCATAGGGCAATGTTGTTTCACGTGGATCTTCTCGTGCTAGATCCTCCAGTGGACTTTGCTAACACCGGGAAAAGGCTGGTATTTTGTAATTGATATTAGCAGCATGAATGGGCATTTGAAGTCTCTGCTACTTTTTTGGCCAGTGTAAAATGCGGCAAATGGTTTTGGCACTTGGTGCTTTCAATAAATCACTCTGAAGAGGTCTACATGTTAGTGGTGTTCCACAGCTCCATTCCCAAAACGTTACTAAAATAAAGTTGTAGTAATAAGAAGTGATTTAAAACAAGCAGCAGTAACCTCCATACATATTGATCTAGCGAAACACCCAAAACACACCTAAAGCAGCCGAGCTGAAGTTATTTTTAAGGTCGGCCGCATTTTCATTACAGCAGTAGCACCTTTTGAGCATGCAGAAGGAGAAGGAGCCAATTTCTTTGGTTCCATCACAACAGATGAGGCATCTCTTGCCACTTTTAATGTTCGGTGTAAAACCCCAGTTCTGGAAATGCGCGATCAGTGCAGGACCTCGGGTTTCATAATTGCCAGGCCCAGGGGAACCCCGAGGTGAATCAATTACAGACAACAGACTCAGAAACAAAAAGAAAGCACGAAGAATCCCTCAGCATTTTTATCATCTCATGAATTTTAAGACAATTGTGTGGGTTTGGGGCCCTTAATTTGCAGAATTTGCAAACCCAAACTGCTTTGTACGGCACACGTCGCCCTGTGCCTGAGGGGGTTGTAACGTTCGCTTTAGCTCAGTCAAAAATGGCTCATCGTGACTTCTGCGGAGAACCGTTCCTTTTCGGTCCTCGGCAGCACGTAAGCGAGTATTTCTGACAAACGACCGGCGTGGACCTGGCATCGCCACCGTGCCGCACAGCTCAGCTGCCGAGGGACCGCAAATACCGGGCAGGCAAGAAGGAAAAGTCATCAGAGAGAGAGCAGTTGGGCTTCCCTGGGCACCTTCCTATGTCTTTGGCACCTTTGCACCAGGGATCAGGCGCCTGTAGGAGCACATCTGCCATTTCCAGAGGGCTTGCGTGGCTGCTAGAAGTGGCAAAATCCCCCGAGGCTGAGCATCATCAGGACGCCTGTAACAAGCTTGTAGAGCAACGAGGCCGAGACTTGAAGTCCTACAAATCAGTCCCAAGTGATGCTGAGCCAGATGTTTTGCTTAGCGAGCACTCCGGAGTCGTAAACCTCCACGCTGCACCAGGGGTGGGGGCTGCTGAGATTTTTGGCCTGTACCACAGACCCGTGTACTGTTTAGGGAAATTTAGGAAGAAGTCTTAAGTGTCCGGATTTGCAATGCCTTCAGCTGGATTATGGGAATTGTTCACTTTTGAAAAACAGCAAAGCTCGTTTGGCTGGAGCGCCGGGGAAAAAAGGCGGAGGAGACCTGTTTTCTCCTGGAGAAATTGCCACCAGAAATTGTCCCCCTCTTACTGCAGTAAGGTTCTGCTGGGCTTCTGTGCCTGCGTTTGCTCTCTTTTGCCAGGGGTGCTGCTCTGGTCTTCCTTCCCCTTGGCTACTCGGTGCTTTCTCATTCGACAGAGCCATTTTAGCACCACATCTTCCTTTTGAAATAGTACCGGGCTAATCATCCCCCAAAGCATTTTGTATCTCCTCAGAAGCCGTAAGATGCTAACGAATGGTGTCTGTTTTAATCCCTTGGAACAGCCCTGGAGCTTCCGCGCTGCCGCACTTCTTGCTCCTGCTCCCTCTTCCTAATTGAGCTCAATGAAATGTCCTGAAACTCTAAATCCTCAACTGCCTGCAAGTGGTCTCTGTCTTTTGTTTATCGCATCAAGACTTCTCTCCAGTTCCCATTTATTTTTCCTCTGTTAAGCTTTTAGAACTTCACCACTCACTGTATTTTAAAATGAGGCAAGATGAGGTAGAATACAGAAGTGTGATGCTTGGACTCTTTCGGGGGGAGGAAAACTTCAAAGTTTTTGTATGTGTATGTTACAAAGAACTGGAAATCCCTTTCTTGACTTGTGTGTACAATATCTGAGGCAACCCTGTGATTTGATTCAAGCGTAATTTTTTACGGTTTACTGTTTAATTTAAAAATCAGTGTGGTATGAATTACGTTACCAGTGAAAAATGAGCTTTTGTTGAGATAAATGCCTGCCATCATCTTGAAAGTCATCTTCTGTTTTGACATTTGTGCTTTTTGTTTTTCTGCACAGTGATTAGATGTTGCTGTGCAAGCTTAGCTGATTGCCCTCAAAGAGAATGAGGGTGGGAGAGAAATACAAGGGGGTGGAATTGGTTTCATGCATCAACAGGAGCTGGCGTTGGTAGCACCTTCTTGACACCCTGTGTTCTTCGGGGTTGTCTTCTAGGTAGCCAAGCTACACCTCCGGGTGAGACCATGGGGAGTGGTACGTACAGGAGAGGGAAAGGAGAGCCAGGGTTGATTTTCCTCAAGAGTTCTTGGCTTCTTCTCCCTACCCCTTTGCGCAGAACTTGCTCTGCTGCGTAATCAGCGCGGCGTTTCCAACGCCGCGGCGCCTGTTGCATCAAGCTGCTTTGTAGAGCAGGAGCTGCTTTCACGGAGCTCATATTTAACAAGCTCTGTAAATGGGGTACTAGATAATTGCTGCTGCTGTTGGTTTCTCCTGCGAGGCTCTGTATTGACGGTCAGGTCTGATCTACCTTCAGCTGGAATGAATGTGCTGTGTTTGAAAGACGCATCAATGACACTGCAATTTTGCGGACTTTTTGTCCTTGTGCAAAGCTACCTGACAAATAGGAAATAGTCGCTGGCTGGTTTGTGCTGGTACGTAAGAGAATAGCACTTAATAATGGCAGACCTTCAAAAGGCTCGGTTGGATTCAAATACGCTCGAGAAATTCAGCCGTGCTTACAAAGCTTGTGTGAGCTCTCCAGGCTCCTCTGCCTTGGACATGGAACAGGCCGTTCTGGTGGAAAACAGCCTTGTTTCATGTGATTTCTTGTGTGCTTTAGATGTGGTGGAAAAAAGAATGAGAAGGTTATTTTTCCGTGACAAAAGTATGTCTCAGTAACAGCCTTCCCTGCAGCTTGCCGATATTTTTTCTTCAGATCCTTCATGAAACCAGATAATACGGTAGCACAACAGCAGGCTCCGAAACGCATACACCAGTGGAAAATTTCCACTCCAGATGTGTGGCTTGAGTGGGAGTGAAAGTTCAAAAGCATTAGTTCTTTTAAAAACCGGAATCGGTCTCTCTCCGGTCGGCTGCAGCGGCACCAGGCTGGGCAGTGGTCGCTCCTGGCTCTGCCTGGCATCGCAGGCTGCCTGCCCCGGTGCTCTCCCACCGGGCTGGCCTTCGCCCGTGCTTCCCCCCACTCTGTCTCGGTACTGGTGAGACAGCAACACGCTTGTTTGAGAGGAGGCGAGCCGTGAAGATTTCTTTCCCTCTCCTCTCAGCTTCCCCAGTGTTTGG
>NW_009260195.1:202251-206696 GCF_000687185.1 Egretta garzetta | reverse complement strand
CTCTCTCCGGTCGCCTGCAGCGGCACCAGGCTGGGCAGTGGTCGCTCCTGGCTCTGCCCGGCATCGCAGGCTGCCTGCCCCGGTGCTCTCCCACCGGGCTGGCCCTCGCCCGTGCTTCCCCCCACTCTGTCTCGGTACTGGTGAGACAGCAACACGCTTGTTTGAGAGGAGGCGAGCCGTGAAGATTTCTTTCCCTCTCCTCTGAGCTTCCCCAGTGTTTGGATACGCTGTGCTTTTGTCGCAGAGCCCGTGGTTTCCCTGAGTGCTGCCATTCGGCTGGAAATCTGGAAGTCCGCTTGCAAACAGGAGCGAACGTGGGCACCGAGGACACTCCTGACGATGGCCACGCAGCCGGTTCACGGAGCCGGCGAGTCAGTCGCAGATGAATTACGTTTTCTGATCTGCAGTGATTTAGTAGCACTAAGACCTTTCTGCCCAGGAGAGGTCCCTGGAGCCCCCTGGGCCACGCGTGTCCCATGGGCGTGCACGAGTGTTTGAAGACGAGGGCCTTCGGCTCGCTCGGGGGGATGGCGAGGGGTCTACTGCAGGCGCGTAAGTTAAGGCACAGGTAGAGGCTTTCGGGGAACAGCATTTTCTCTCCTTCTTATCCGGCATTTCTGGGGATGGGGAGCTGGCTCCAGGCTGCGGACCTTCCGTTTGGATGAGCAATTTACCCAAAGAAAAGTAGTTCTCGCTGAATCTACTTAGAGCCTTTCCTGTGGCCCTAAGCTGGGGGCAGCAATCAAGTTGGGTTTGGCTCAGCTGCTCTTCCCCTCGGTTTTTGGTGCTGTGACCTGTTTTTGTCTGACACGTTTCTCATTAACTCTTTGTCAGATCACCGGGAAGCCTGCTTAATTGCAGGCAGAGTGCTGAATTTATGAGTTCATCTAGGCTGCATGTCTACACATTGACAGAGGTGTTTCGCTGGATGAAGTCTTTTTCTCTTCATTTTGTGGCAAGAATGGACTTTCTGTTTTAGTTACTTCTGAAAGTCATAAATTGTAGCAGCCCCTCCCTCCTCTTTATTTAAAAGAAACACAACAAAACTTCATGGCAACAGTTTATTGCTCTAAATCAGCTTGTGGGTCATTAAAGCAAAAAGGAAAAAAAAAAAAAGGGAAAAAATCTCCCTCTAACTCCTGCCAAATAAAATGCGTACATCAGCCAAACTGTCAAAGGCAGATCCTGCAACTATGGGATGAGAAGGTTTATTACACTTTCGGCTTCTGGGGAGGGATGTTATAGCAACAGGACGCTGGGTCACTGATGGCAAACTCCTGGTTGCTTCGTTTCTTCATGCACACTAGGAATCCATTAAGCTAACTGACGACAGATCCCTAGGCATTCCAGTCCTACAGCACACCTCTGCGGAGGCCAAATGTTGGACGCTGCCCATTAAAACGTGAAAGCAACAACCCAACAGAGAGCCCACAAATTAGAGAAGCAGGAAACCTCAAATGATGTGCAAAAAAAATTGTAAACGTTCAAGAGAATTTTTCCATAACTTTTGCTTCATAACTCAGCATTTCTGATGTTAATAAATTATGAAACAGAGCCTTTGCAAGATCAATGAGCCTTTTGGATTCAAATCCTGAAATGCCGTTCAGCAGACAGCAGATGAAGCTGCAAAGTGAGTCCTGGAACATGACAACAATTTCCTTTTGGCTGGGTAGAGATGAGTCTGAACCACAACCGCAGCCAGCGCTCTGGCTCGGGATCCAGGATTCGGGTCTCTGCACTGGGCTGGTGGAAAGCCCTGCAGCCCAAAGGCACGTGAAGGTGCGTTGGTTTTAACTGGATAGACTGAAGAGGACGAGGGCTTCGGAGTGGGGAAGAGATAGCAAACGTCTCGGCGAGACAAAATCGTGGCACAGTTACTGGCAAGGAAGGGGAGTGGAGTTGAGAATACTTGGATGAACTGTTTGATTTGAAGACAGAAGTGATGGGAGGTGCCTTGGGGTTAACAAATAAAAGTATGTACTGGCTCGCCATCTGCAGCAGAGGGAAAGAAGATGGACTGAGGTTTTGGCATGTTCAATGAAAAAAAAGCAATGAGAATGAGTGTCCCTGCTCACTGCAGGGGGCTTGGGCTGGGTGACCTCTAGGGGTCCCTTCCAACCCAAAACATGCTATGATTCTATGAAATCCATGATGGGGGGGGTGGGATAGAACGGGAGACTGGTCAGAGGCAGCTGAGGCAAAGGAAGTGCTCCCGCAATGAGTGACCTTATGAGAAGGCCCACAGGCGGCAATCCGGGTGAGAGCTTTTCCAACAGATCTACAAGTGCCCACGTCTGTCCCAGACCACCTGCAGTTTAACCTGGGGAAGAGGTAGGACGGGCAAAGCGTGTCCTTGCACTGAACACAGCTTTGCGGGGCAGCGATGCTGTAGCTCAGACCTTAGATGATCAAGACGGCAAAGTGCGGTGCCCTGAAACTGGCTGCAATGGTTTTGGACTTGCAAAAATGTTACCAAGTGCTAATTAGAAATTTCTTCTCTCTTTTCCTCCCCTCCCTTATCTTCCCCCTTTCCTCCCCCTCTCCTTTTCCTCTGATAACTTCTTTCAATGTCTGAGCTAAATTATCCGTCAGAGACCTCGCTGTTTCCGAGCTAGCCCGGGCGCGCAGAGCTATTGCAGGCCAGCTCCACCGAGGCAGGTTCCTGCTAATTGCACGTGGGTTTCTGCTGGGTTTTTTTTTTCTTTTTTCTGTGGTATCTTTTTATTTCTTGCTGTTGGTGCTAAATATCTGATGTCAGCCTTCACCTGTCCAGGAAAACAGGGATATCTACAGATGGATGGTCCTATGATTAAAGCTACTGATTAGTCCTTGACAGAGATGAACTTAGTTCTGGTCTTAACTGTGAATACCCAGTTGCTTTAACGGAGCCAGGTATGACTGTTTTAACCAGTACGTCCCAGATCTGTGGTGGACTGAGCCTGCCAGCACTCCGCTGCGGGATGAACCCCTCGGTGCTTCCGCTTGCTATCTTTAACTTACCCGTGCATAATACTGTTTGCCTGCCTTTTCTTTCTCCGTTGGGTCATCTTCAGAGCGTGGGTTTTCTCTGAGCGATGGTCGTGCTTCTAAAAAGCACACAAACAAATGAGCTACGTGCGTTCCAAAGCAAGCCTTCAGACAGAAAATCTCTTCTGTTACTGACAATGACTCGTAAACAGTTGGTTTGAAGAATTTCAGCAGAGGAAATTTCTGATTTCCTTCTGGTCTAAACTGGAAGAAGATGTGGTAAAAGGTTTCAGTTTGTTTTTCTGGATTTTTTTGAGGTGGGGGGAAGAGGGACTTTGGAGATTATTCTGTGTCTGCACGTTTGACAGAGGGAAAAATGACATCCCGCAGATAGTACCTTGTGATTGCTGTTGGATTGCTCAGTCTTTTTAAAATTGTGATATAACATTCATACAGAACATCAGAAAAGCGCGTGAATGTGTGAACTTGATCTTTAACTAGAGGTGTCAACCACAAAGAGCTGGACTCGCCTGAGAACGCCCCGGCTCTGCGGCGGTCCCGCAGCGCCGTGTACCATCAGCGGATTACGGTGCTGTAGCTCGCCGAGACTGGGAAATGTCATCCTCGCCAGGCAGTTCGACTCTTTGTTAGCCAAATATTGAAGCATCCAGTAAATTAACGTTTAAGGTATTTGCCAGCCTTGGAGATACCGCCTGTATTTCTTACTTCAGCTGTAGGGGAAAGGCATATTCTGTGTGTTTGCAAATCCTGATATTTTTATGGACCAATTGTCATTTAAAGGCAGGATTTGTAAGACAAGCCTACGTTTCTGTAGATAGTATCTGCTTTTATTTTCTGTACCTGCGATAAATTGCAAGTACCTAATGCATACCTCACTGCCAGGGACTAAATAGCTGGTACTTTAACCTGCACTTACCTTCATTTGCTCCTGGATCTTGGGCGCACAGAAAAAAGTGCTGTTATTAATCAGGCAGACAATGTTCCCTGAGAATTGGCAAGCTAGAGAAATCTAGATTCACAAGGGTTTACACCAAGCAAGACTGTAGCCCAGCCATTCTAAACCACGTTGCTAACAGTCTGTTCCACATCACTACGTCCTTCTGGGATCGATTTGTACTCGCTCCCGATGAATGTTTCTCCCTCGCAATTAGTGAGCGCGTGGAGGTGCAGCACATGGAAGAAGTGAAAGCCAGAGTCGGGTTTCTCTGGTGTGCGTAAAGGTAGCACACCTAAAATGTGCGGTTTTGAACAAGTTTCTGCTTCTACACCTACGCTGCGGGTGGCGGTGGAAGCCCAGCACCCTGCCCCGCGGCGGGGGCGCAGTCGGCATGCGAAGGAGGGGACGTCGTTTGGGGAAGAGCTTGCAGAGGCTGAGAACTTGATCCCACATCTCCCACATCCCTCCGCAGTGCCCGAGTTCCAGGCTCAGTTCTCCCGGCCGTTAGGTGCTGCCGGAT
>NW_009260195.1:194513-201931 GCF_000687185.1 Egretta garzetta | reverse complement strand
CGCGGGGGGGGGGACGGCGCTACGGAGGGGTCCTGCCCCTCTGCTGCCGTGTTTCGGTTGCTGGTACATTTTGCAGTTCTTCCCAGAAGCGGCCGGCTCCATGTGCGGGTATTCCACTGCACGCCACCCTGCCACGATGCCTGCCTCGGGGTCCGTCATCTGCTCAAATGCAATTCTATTGCTTCAGCTTGAGCTGTAGCCTCTCATCGGCGGACTGCCCGCATGCTTCCAGCCCATTGTGATTGCAAAGGAAAAATGTGTTAGCAAAAATCCTAGGGAATTCCCTAGTTAAAAAGAATGCCTTTTCCTAATCTAGGTAATGGGATGGGAGAACTCGTGTAATTGCTTCACTGTGGCTCAGCTGGCAAGTGATAACTTATTGCTGTTTAACAACTGCATTGCTGGTGCTACTCCGTCCGCTCCCTTCCACCTCCCTAACAGCTATTTGTTTTTCCAGCTGTTCCAATTTGAAAGGTTCCTTATCGATAGCAAGAGAAGCTTCCGTTGGTAAGGGACAGCAACATGCAAAACACAGTGACGCTGCTGGCCTTGGTTCGCGATGCCGTGTTCTATTTCTGGAGCAGAGTGAGTGTGTGTGTGAAAAACAGGGGCTTAAGTTCTCAGGGTTTCATACAACCTCTTTTTTTCTCATTTCGATCTGTGAGATTTCACACCCCCTGGTTGGGTTTCAAAGCTCCACTCGGAGAAAACCACAGAGTTTCGGGTGATTTCTAGCTAAGACAGAACCTCATCTGAAGCAGAGCTTGCCGAGCCTCGTGCAGGGGCCCTGCAGAACAGTTGGTGAATTTGAGCTGAATTCTGGGGTTTCCCAGGCCTATGTAAGTGTCTTCAACCAAACAATTCTAGAATATGAAAGAGGGTATCTGTAAGGTACAGCTACGAAATAAAAGAGACTCTTTGTGTAGTCCTGGAGTTTGCCGTACTCTATTCCCAGGGTGACTTAATTTCACTGATTGCTGCTGTATAAATTAATGGTACTGGGAGGTTAGTGGGCTGCTGCTTGTTCAAACCATTAATAACGATATGCCATGTACCCAAAGCGGCTTCAAATCAACAGCTGAACATTGGTGATTCACCTCGGGTTCGTTTTCCAAACGATTGCCATGGGAGCTGTTACTGCTTTCTGTCTAGGTGTGCGTCCCCTCCTGCCCCTCAAGGTGCTGCCTTGGCTGTTCCGTTTCATTAGCTGATTTGGGGTCAGTAAGGCCAGGACAAGTACTTTAATCTCAACAACAGTCAACAGCTTGAGTCAGCCTCCATGTTCCTAGAGGTTCCCTGAGATAAAACAGAAGTTATTGTTATTTTAGCTTGAGTAAACTCAGTAGAGTTTTCGAACCCACATTAAGAATGCCTTTTTTTGTTGTTTTTTTTCTTGCAAGGTCCAAACTACCTTAAATTGGCTTCCTGTGAAATTACTGGCAGGTATCAGGCCTTTGCTCTTACAAGTGGAGCTCAAGGGGAGGTAGGCAAGGGCATCTAGAAGGTACCAGTTGTTGAGAAAGAGTCTGGTTAGGGAAGAGCAGGGGCTCTGCTGGGGCCTCCCTTCCCCTCCAAATAGCTGAAGAGTAAATTCAGCACCTCCGGGTGGTTCTTCTAAAACCTTCAGGTCCCTGAATAAATGCAACCAATTTTGAGGGGAGTATCTACAGCCAAAAAAAGCGATCAAACATACTCCCCAAATCCCTTTGCACATGGTCTGTCTTTGATTTGGATGTGTCTTTACCATTTGGGATGGATCGGTGGCTCCTGAGTGGGTTTCCACTTCGGCATGAGACCTAACCTCAGCAGTCCTGGTGCCTTCTGGCAGATGGAGGGTTAACTGCAAGTGTCCGGTTTTACTGGCTCACTATGGAGAGGGTGCTTATGGCTTGACCTGGTGCTTATGGTGGGACCCAGTGCTCATGGCAGGACCTGGGTCCATGGTGGTTCTCCCCGACGCAGCCCTCGCCTTTGCAGAGGAAGGGCCCCGAGGCTCGAAGGCCACTGAGGACCTGCAGCCAGCATGGAGCTCGTCTCTTAACATGGGGAGCTGGAAACCCCAGTGCTCCGTGCTGTGGAATGGCTAGCTCATGCCCTCAGGTTCAGCTCTTGGCTACGTTCAGTAACACGTTTCAATGATCCGAGACTCGTTTGCCTAAGGAAATTCCTCTATTCCCTATCTTTTTCCCCTTAGAAAAGGGAGCTGTGTTTATTGTGGGAGAAGAAATCAGGAGAGGCCCTGGTTATGGTGGAGAAGGCAACTGGGAGATGGGGAGAAAAGCCAGGGGAGAGCTGGGGTGGAGCTGTTTGACCGGTGAGGGACGAGGAGCGATGGGATTGAGTGCGATGGCTCGGTGGGGCTGTGGGGGCTGGAGGGCGAGTGGGGAGCGGGCTGGGGCTTTGCAAGTGAAGAGACCCAGTGCCAGGTACAGCAGAAGTGGGAAGGAGGGAGGAGAGGGGCTGCACCCGAGGGGCGGGGACCGAGGTTTATCCTGGCAAGGGGACAGGCACTCAGGATGTAAGAGGAGAGGTTCGCAAGCTGGGGAATATGTACTGGGACAAGACAGGGAGAAGGTGCTAGGGTTGATGGGCAAGGAACCTGGGATTTGGAGAAAAAAATCTGAGTCCTGAAAGTTAGGGCTGCCTGGCAAAATGCTTGGGACTGGTGTTCAGAGGCAGGGCTGCATAATTTGGGATTAACTAGGTGGCATGGGGCGAAATCTGTGGAAATGGGCAAAAGATTTGTGTTTACTGCCCTGCAGTCCCCCTGAGTGCCTGAACGCACATCACACATCCTCTCCTCCACCACCAAAGTCTCCGAGACTCAAGGGCAGAGAGCTGAGAGCTGCTGAGGGGCCGGGGACTTGGGCTGCCGGGTTGCTGTGGTGCATCGTGAAACCTCCCGCAGCGGTGAGCCACGTGCCCGACCAGTAGAAACAGAAGGAGGGATTGCTGCTGGTAGGGTTTGCTTCAAAACCAAAGCAAAAACAGAAAAATGAAACAAATGACTGAGAATTAGCTCACACAAACCAGAATTTACTAACATAATTTTAACAAGATGATTGCCAGCAGAAATGTCTTGCGGTGCAGTTTTTGACGTGGGAGTTGCGTATTGGTTTGGATGGGGGAGCTCTCCTTCGTTTACTGGACCTCAGCAGGTCGATCTGCTCTAGCAATTAACTGGGGCAGTGTGGCAAAGGACGTCGGCCTGTTTTATTTACTTGGGAAACTGGAATGCGAGGCATGAACAAGGCAGGGGTTTTCTCCAAGAGGAAGGACGATGTTTTGTGGCCAAGACAGTTGGATCGAAAACTCAACTCCATCACTGCTTCTGCTACTGTGTTCTGAGGAAGTCATTGAAGCCAAACTTGCCTGAAGTGGCTGCTAACTGCGTGTTCCTCATTACCTTTGAATGCCCAGCGTGAGACCTGGGAGCCTGATCTGGCGTCAGGCGAGGCTCTGCTCCGGGTTCAGAACGTGACCACTCGCCCAAACCCATCAGAACATGCAAGAATCCTCCGGGCATTCCGTGTCCTTCTCGTGGTCTTGTTCCTTGAGCTGTGAAGTGAGTTTATTAGGAGCCCCTCACAAGTGTGTTGGAAAACTGAAGGGCAATTCGGGTGCATGGTGTTGCCGCGCATAGTTTTTGTTTAAAATACTTTTGTGCGGCGTTCTAACGCAGCTCGTTGGCCTCCTGTGCTTCCTGCTATTGGAGGCAGAGCCTGGCCATTAAGCTAAGACTACTGCGGTCTGCTAAGCGACTGCCAGAGCCTTCCCAAGGAGGGGCCTAACGAAACTAAACACAGGGAGGACTGCTCCTCTCCCCAGTTCTGTCCCAAACACAGCCGTGTTCTGGGAGAAAATGCAGTATTTCACCAAAGCTTCAGTGCTGTATATTGAGGAGGAAGGAGGAAGCCAAATACCAGCAGCGTGATTTTCCCTTCGTCCATTTTAACACACGTAGCTTGGCAAAAAAGGGTTGGTGCAGAGAGGTGGGAGCTTCTGTGGTGATGCTGCGGGCTGGGGGCCGGTGCTGGGGGCCGCAGGGCCGACGCTGGCGTGGTCCAGACGCTCCACGGGTGCTGGGAGCTGTGGGGCGAGAGTCTCGGCTGGCGACGTTGCTCTGAGATTTCTCAGCCTGACCTTGTACTTGATTTGTTGCTGTCATCGCCGTGTTTTAATTTTTCTTTTCCTTTGTTCCTGCCTTTTCTTTTTTTCTCTCTCTTGAAATAGATGGGAAAGTATTATCGTATCCCATGAGATTTTGAGAGAATTAATTGCTAGGAAAGGCATGTTAAGAGCTTTTGATGACTGAAGTAATTTGCAATGACACAGGGTCCGGTAGGGGTAGAGGGAAGGAGTGTCTGTAACAAGGAGGCCCACTTAGGAGCAGATCATAGTCCTGCCCTACTTAGGCTCAGCGGGCTTCTCCTTGTTTTGCTGGTGTCCGGTGTAATTTTTAAAGGTGCTTTTTTGAGTGAGGTGGAATGGATCATCACAAACGGTGGGATGGAATTGGAACGCTGAGCATCCCTTCTGTGTCTGTGCTGTTGAACTTAACTTTACTCTCTTAAGAAAGAAGCAGCGCTAAAGCACCAAGTCTCTTCCTGGTAAATCAGCGGCTCTCTTTAGACCACAACCCTTTAATTAACTCTTTTTTTTTTTTTTTTCACCCCTGGACTTTTAGGTATTGGAGGGGTTTTGTTTGGAAGGATTCCTCTTTTGCACACTAGCCAAATTTTACCCCACTTTCAACCACACAGACCCTCTAGCGCCGGTGACTTCCTAGTGTTGTAGTTATATAAAGGCAGGCAACATTTGTTATAGTTTTTTAAAATATAATTTTACAGCACGGTGGAGAGTGACCTGTTTTGAAAGTTTACTAAAAAAAAAGGAATGTAATATTTTATTTGTAATAAAAAATATTGCATGAAAGAATAAAACAGATAACGTGAAGACGGAGCAGTTCAAGGGCCTTGTCGTTACAATCAATCGAATTTGGGGAAGTTACCTGCTGTGGTTACTGAAGCTGGTGTGGACACCAGACCTGTGTGTTTGCTCCGTAACAGTTGTAATCCTGAGCTGGTTACCCACGGGCAGCTCTGATGTTTGTCCTTGGAGGTTCTGCTAACAGGAACATCAGCTTATGCCAAAGAGCTGATTTTAGTCTTGTCATATAGAGTCATAGAACCGTTTAGGTTGGAAAAGACTTTTAAGATCAAGTCCAACCGTTACCCTAACACTGCCATCCCACCACTAAACCATGTCCCTAACACCTCATCTGTGTCTCTTTATCAATTCTATTTACCATCCAGCTTTCTCCTTTCTAGTTCTTGTTCGGAATCCTGCTTTGCAAATAATTCTCCTTTCTTTCTTCTCTCTGTGCCTACCATTTGATATCAGATGACCCATATATTTCCTCCTCTCCTGTTCTACAGATTGCTGATGACCTGGGAAATGAGAAGTTCTGTATTGATGCTAGCCAGAGCGGAGCTGGGAACTGGCTGAAGTACATCCGCGGGGCCTGCTCCTGCGATGAACAGAACCTAGCCGTGTGTCACGTTAACGACCAGGTAATGACTTGGGCAGTTCCGAGGTTGCCGTGCTCCCCTCACCGCAGATGCTGGGGAGGGTTGGCCAGAGGACAGTGCAGAGCGGCAGCACTGGATGGAAGCGACCGAGGGATTCATCTGCTCCGCAGCTCTGCTGCGGCGTCCCTGAAATCACCTAAAACCCCTGGACTCAGGCGACCTTCCCCTCCTTTTGTGGTGGGGAAGATGGTGTGAAATGTTAACGCCTGGTGTGAGACACAGGTTATGTTAACAAAACACAGCCAGACAAATGGAAACCAGTGACGGGCATTTCGTTGCTGTCAGAACCGTAGACGGTTTATGTTACCTGTTGACAGCGGTGGGTAAAAAGCGTGATTCCAAGCTGCAAACTCAGTTGCTGTCTGTATTTAAGAGGGGACTGAGAGTGGAGATGGTTTGGGAGTCTGCTGAGGAGGCCAAAAAGTAAAACCCTAATAGGTGTACTGCAGAAGTGCTTCTGGAGGGGTCTCCAGGTGGGGGTGGGTGAGGGATGTTACAGGGAATTAATAGGATTTTGATAACTTTAGCTAATCTTTGTAAAGTTCTTTGAAGCTTAAACCCAAAAATGGATTCAAGGTGAGCAACTCAAGTTGGGAGTTTCCCAAACCTCCAACTGGGTACAATTCAAATACAAGTTATTCAGTCTTAATGTTGTTACCAGTTAGGGAACAGGAGGCATGTTTGGATGCACAGAAAAACGGAGCTGAGGATGGAAAAATACACTTCTAACAAAACCACTTAAAAATCCGTAGCTGATGGGACAGGTAGAGTGAACCTGAAGGAAGCCAGCTCCTGTAAAATGAGAATAGCTCAGGGCGCGCCAAAATGTCAGCCCACGTTGTCAACTTAGTTCCTGTTTTGAAATGTTTTTCAATAACTTAACTTTGGATGCAGAAAAAAAACCCACACCCACCAAAAATATGACAAGTGTTCGTGATTTAAGCAATCCAGAAGAGATTGAGGCACAAAGCTCTAAATTTCAGCCTGCTTAGTAAAAATGATCTGCTGATTGCTTCAGTGCCCACTCACCCCTACTCACAAGTGCTCTTACAACAAGGAGCCTTCTAACCAAGAGCCAACATTTATCATCAACTCCTTGTCTTGCACCGTGAGCTGCTGGGCGCTTTCCGTGACGCACACGGGGCTGCTCCGGTCTCAGTTTCACGGAATGACAGGATAAATATCCTGGGGGCCAGTGCTCTACGACTGCCTGACAGGAGGCTGTAGCGAGGGGGGGGTCAGCCTCTTCCCCCTGGTAGTGGACGACAGGACAAGGGGGAATGGTCTGAAGTTGCACCAGGGCAGGTTTAGGTTGGACATTAGGAAAAACTTCTTCACCGAAAGGGCTGTCAGGCTCTGGAAGGGGCTGCCCAGGGAGGTGGTCGAGTCCCCATCCCTGGAGGGATTTAAAAGAAGGAGAGATGAGGTGCTTGGGGACAGGGTTTAGTGGTGGGATGGCAGGGTTAAGGTTAAAGGTTGGACTTGATGATCTTAAAGGTCTTCAACCAAAGCGATTCTATGATTTTCCCTCACCTCCTGCTTGGGACTCCTACCGTCCTGAAGGGGCTGCCCAGGGAGGTGGTCGAGTCCCCATCCCTGGAGGGATTTAAAAGAAGGAGAGATGAGGTGCTTGGGGACAGGGTTTAGTGGTGGGATGGCAGGGTTAAGGTTAAAGGTTGGACTTGATGATCTTAAAGGTCTTCAACCAAAGCGATTCTATGATTTTCCCTCACCTCCTGCTTGGGACTCCTACCGTCCTTCACGCTGCGCAGAAAGCGCTGGCTCGCAGGAGCCCCCGACTGAGTCCGCCTGACCCTCTTCCCTCCC
>NW_009260195.1:188989-194450 GCF_000687185.1 Egretta garzetta | reverse complement strand
AGGCAGCTGCGTGCGCTCTCCAGGACTTGCCAGCACTCTGTAGCTTTGGCCAGCGAGACCTGGTCGCTGCTGAACAGCACGGTTTTGCTCAGCAGTCTGTGCAGACGGCTTTTTCCTAGCGTTCGTCCTGGCAAAAGGGTGGTGAAGCTGCCACCTGGAATTCTTACCAGCAGCAGTAGAAAAGCGCAAATATTGAAGGACGAGCAAAACCCAAATATTTTGAACTTAGGTTCCTTAAAAAAAGTCTTAGACTGGGGAGAGAAACTGAGTTCATACCATTTTTTTCACATTAATACACATTTCTTCTTTTTAAAATGTTAACTTGTACGCTGCTGGCTTTTCCCAGGTTCTATAAATGCTTAGATTAAGGACTACATATATATATATATATATATATATAAAAATTGCCAGAAACCTGATGGCTGTATCACAGTTTATTCTGAGCATGGCCTCCTGTCCTTGCCCTCATCTGGAGGTTTTGGGCTGGGTGTATTTTTAGTGCATGCAGCAGTCTGATTGGAAGGAATGGCTGTTTATCACACACTCGTCTTCTCTCTTTATTTTTTCTCTAATGAGCGCTCCTTTACAACTTCTTAATAGGTAAATTTACTAAAAGTCGCATGAAAGGGGGTGGGTAGCAAGCAAATGCTTCTTCAGGAGGAAGAAAATAAGAAAGGTGCAGAATAGAATGAAACCGTAGCAAAGCAAAGTGTTTTCTGCCCCTCAGCCTTTTTTCCCCGCAAGAGTGAGGAGTCTTAAGTCAGGCCGGCTGGTGGGAATGAAAAAATCCGGTGTAAAAAGCAGCAGATGATGGTGACTGGTAACGAGGGGCAGTGGATGCTTTGGGGCAGGGGGAGTAAAGTCAGAGTAAGGATATGCTGTTCCCCGAGCTATCGGTTACGACAGCCGATGGACTCATTGGAATGGTGGCAGCATTCAGAGCAACCGGCACGTTAACATCGGTGGGTTTTTGTATTATTATTTCTAGAGGAGACAATTTAGCCGTGTTCTGGAATTTCTGTGACACAAACCCAAGTCTCACTGCTTTCTCTCCTGGAAAGATTCTGGGGTTAGTCGGTGGTTACTTCTGTTGAAACTGATAATGGTTCTTCTGGGTTGTGAAGCTTCAAAGGGTAAAGGTGGCTGTGAGTCTACTTGGTTGTCAGAAAAACTGAGAGAGTAAGATGCAAATATAAATAGAAAAAAAAAAGTCAAACAGTCCATGAGCATGTATGTCTGCGAGCTGGTGTGAGCTTCCGTCAGACTCGGTGAATCCCTAATTCACAAATAGCCAAGGCGCCTTTTGGATACAACCCCCCCATATTTGAACTCTTAGACACGCAAAATAAAATTACGAGATTGCAAAATCAAGGTCTTCATCACCTAAGAAACACTGGACTGCTAAATACCAAAGCAAAGGTGGCACATGGTTTCAAAGATACTATAGTTAGACCTCGTTGGAGGGTGCAGAATGTTTTTATGCTTCGTTGCTTTTTATTTAGCTGATGTCAGTGGGAGTTCCGTGCTAATAAAAAGGGGGGTGGTGGTGGGGGGGTGTTACAGATCATCCTCCTGCAGATCCCTCCGCGCGTGAGCAAGTTTGTTTGTGTGATTGCTTCGCTGGAGTCGAGGGTGTTGAGCTGGATTCCTCGCAGAAGCGTGTGGTTCTGGCCAGGGCCCTCGTGTGCTTTGAAAATGAATCCCCTTGTTTTCCCTGTGCGGATGGGTTTAGAAAACTAAATTTGTGTTGACTTCAAACTTTCTTTCTGGTACACAAAACGCCGGGCGGAGTTGGCTCGAGGGGAGATGCTGCTGGGTGCTGGTGCTCTGAGCATCCTGCGGGTGAGACAGGAGAGAGCTCGGGCCCTCACGGGAGCGACTTTAAAGCTGGCAACACGTTACAGACGTTCAGAGTGACCGAGCGCTGCTGATCCCCGCCTAGCGCTGTCTCTGGACACAGCTCTTTTCAACTTTATTTAATTTCATGTGGCTAGCAGGGTACGGTTTTTTTCCGTAACAGGGACTCAAAAAACAGGGAGAAAGTTTTTCCTGCTCAGTAGGCCTGCGAAGATTTGGGCTTTGTTTGCAAGTTCCCTGTAAGAAAAGTACATCTGTAAGCAAAGTAAGCATCTGCAGCAGCAGCTTGGCCCCAAGGTCACTGAGCAGCATGCTGATGGCAAGAGCCAGGACAAGCCTTTCATCAAACCCGTTTGCTTTTCAGGAAAAAAATAACCACATGTAGATGGGGAGATGGTCCTTCGCGCCTCCCCGGACCACATTCTGTTCTTCCGTACGCTCCTGTAACTTGGGAACATTCCCAGGAACGTACAGAGAATTTTCCTGGATTTTTAGTGAAGTAGTTGACAGCAGAATCTGGACCTCTGAATGTTCTTTTTTTTTTTTTTTCCCATTTACAGATTGAAATGCTGCTGTTTAGAAAGAGATTAGTTGAGACATTTCATTAACTATTTTTCAGTTGTGAAACCAATTTTCAAATGCAAAATAATGTTAGGCAGTTTTCTTTCTATTTATTCTTGCTTATTTGGAAAGAACAGAAGATCCTTGACTGACGGAGGTAATTGTGTTTCTGAAGGAGGACTGGAAAAGAATGGTAGAAAAATGATACGATTTGCTGAATGCCTCTGGAAAACGATACCTGGCTTCTGTTTTATTCGTTCGTGTTGGTACTGCTGCCTTCCTGGGGCAAATACTTCAGCAGTTCAGCTGCTCTTATGCAGGAGGCTGTAATGGTAAATGGAGAATATGTAATAAATGTAATAGCCACGAGCGTGCTTTCGGGATGATAGCTGCTGCTTTTGGTTGTGTCACACGTATCGGGGAGAAAGGAGGAGTAACAGAACTACGGTGCTGCAAAAAATGGGGCCTCTGTTTAAGAAGCCAGCCTTAGGTGTGCGTATAGTAGAGCTGTTTTATAGGTGTTTTGCATAGGTAGTCGGTGATGCTGTTCAGGATTCCGGGGTATGTAATACAATGGCTTAAAAAGAGGAAACAAAAAGCAATGCGGCTCAGTTGAAACAAAGGGAAGGTGCTTCCAAAGGAGGAAAACATCTGAAAAAAGCAAAATGTGCAGCCCCGCTCCGGCCAGCACGGCGCAAGGCCAAACTTTTACGTGTTCACTCCTCCTTGAGCCAGCCAGACGTGCCCGGCTCCGATGGCTGTCTTAGAGGAAGAGTGGGTACAGGTATCTGCCTCGCTGTTTCACTGGATTGCTGGTGCAGTTAACTCTTTGCAAGGCGAGGATGCAAGCAGCCGCTTCTTAGCTCGCTCCGAGTTGTCTTTGTCCGTCACTGCTGCAATTAGCGGGCGTGCGTTCTGATCCCCGGCTAAGCGCCGCGGCTCTTTTCCCAGTTCTCTAATGCTCTTGTTTTCCTAAAGCACAAACGCGTTGCCGCCGCGAAGCTGAGATAAGTAGCAGACGTAACCCATACAGCAGGTAAACAGCGCTGTTTCTGATGAGAGATGCCTAACTAATGAGGTAACACTGGGACGTGCTTGTCTCACTCGACGCGTTTCATCTCCATCTATTGCCTTGATGCTGGAAGCGCACGCTTCCCCCGCTGCTCCCGCGCCGCGTCTGGCTCAGGAACGCTTTTTCCCCCAGAAAAGATGTACGGCTTTGCTTGCTCCGCTCTGAGGGCGATCGGCCTCAGAACGTGGCTGTTGTGGCTCTGCATTATCCATACTCCCAGGGATTGGGCCAGATTGCGTGGTTATAGGCTGCAAAATGTGGCAGCCAGAGCCGGCTTTCCCTTACACCAAGTTTGCCTCCCCAGAAGCAGTTACAGAGCGGATCCGTGTATGAAGCCCAGACTGGAAAAGGATTCCTCTGGGGTTTTGTTCCTTTCCTTTTTTTTCTTCTTTCTTTATTGCCCCATGCCTAGAAAAATGTGGATAAAAGTGACGAAATGCAGTATTTTCAGTCGGCTGCGAGAGCACTGCCCAAACCCTAGTGACAACAACAACTATTTTGTGTTAGACCAAACTGCTGATTGGGAGAGGTGCCCTTTTGCTGTGAGAAACAAGAGATGATACTGTCTGGGATTTTTATATAAATGATGAGCATAAATGATTTATGAATGTAAATGTTCTACTGGATTCATAAATCTGATCTTTTTCGGTGCCCAACAAATAAAGACGGGAAGGAAACACAGCCGTGGTTTTAATTAATTCAGACCTTCAGTAGCGTGATTGCAAGACGAAGTTAATTATTATAATGAAATGTTTGATGAAATTAATGTGACTCCAGCAGAATCCAACTTTCCCCCAGTCATTAATGAAGCTCGCACTGTATTTCTTGTCAGGCTGGAACAGGCGTTTTCGTGTGCAGGAAGCTACTTTGTTGTGAGAACAAGCAGGAGAGGCAAAGACGATGAGGCAGCGGCACCGTTAGCCGTGCAGCAGTGTAATTCTGGAGGATTTTTCCAATGTGAAATTTGTGCCTGTGAACGCGTGGACCTTTTAGGCTGTTGTAGTGCTGATTCGGTTTGGGGTTGCTAGCTCAAAGAGAAGCGTCCGTTAATTGCTACGGCGAGTGCTTTTCTTTTTTCTCTTCGCTGGCTGCACGTGATGGCTCACGATGAGTTCTGTTTTACCGAGCGAAGCCCTAAGCTCTGGGCTTATTCCTAATCTTTTGGGTTTGGGGCAGGTTTGCTATTAAACTAGGTAGGGTTTGGTGCTGGGAAGGGCTTTTCTTGTTGAACAAGCCGGCAGGAAAGAGTGTTGAAGTGCAAATGAAAAAAATAATGAAAAAAATAATGAGAAAAAGGAGAATTTTATCCCACTTGTAGTTTGCGGTGGGATCCGTAGAAATCGGCTCTCCGAGTGCAGCCTCTCAGAAGCGTGTTCACCTCCTCCCGTCCGCCGTCAGCACGCGTCTCGCCGTCCGTTTTGCACTGCTCGGGACTTCTTGGCTGAGGATCTCAAAGCACCGCACAGCGAGATGCTTGCAGCCTTCCAGCTGCACAGGGTCACTTTTTCTTGACTGTGCATCGGCCGGACGGCAGGCGGGGTGAGGATGGGTGTATCTTCAGGGGAACTGGTTACAAACCAGTGGAAAATTGTGGTGAAAACGATGCTAAGGATGCTGGCAAGTGCACGGCCGGGTTGCCGAGCAGTCTGGGACACCTTGGCAATCACAAGCAGCCAAATCTCATTCTTCTTCTCAAACGTTTGGCTTTGTGACCATGTCACTTGCCGCCGGTTCGAAACGCTCAGCGAGAGATTTCACGGCCTTTTCTGTCGGGCGATGTTAATCCCTTTGTAGACAAGACGTTAATATTTCAATTCGTTTGCGGGGGGAATTGCGGGGAGGTTCAGAGCACGCTTAGGAGAGGGTAACCGGAGGCAACGGGAAGAAATCGAACGGATGGTGCCCATCCCATTTTACCGAAGGCGAGAGGCAGCCCAGGGCCGGTGCCACAGCCCCCCCCCTGGTCGCCAC
>NW_009260195.1:182895-187789 GCF_000687185.1 Egretta garzetta | reverse complement strand
CCAGACCCCTCCCCAGCTTGGTTGCTCTCCTCTGGACATGCTCCAGCAACGCAGCATCTTTCTTGTAGTGAGGGGCCCAAAACTGAACACAGGATTCAAGGTGCGGCCTCACCAGCACCGAGTCCAGGGGCACGATCACTGCCCTGCTCCTGCTGGCCACACCATTCCTGATACAGGCCAGGATGCCATTGGCCACCTGGGCCACCTGGGCACACTGCTGGCTCATATTCAACTGGCTTTGGTTTTGGTTGTAACAGGGATTATTAATCCGCTGGGATTTCCCTGAACTCAGCCTGGAGGAAAAGTTCAGAGCAGGGACCGGATCCTTCTGTGCCCGCTGAACCAAGCGAGGCTGCTCCGGGGAGCGACGCCGCGTCGCCGCGCAAGCTCTGGCAGCACCAGAGGAGCGCGGGCACCGGGGCTTGGAGGCACGCGGCTTCCAGGGCCTCACGCTTCCGCATGAAGGAATGAAGGAGGCTCTGGGATGAAAAACGCATCGCAGCGATGCTATCAACGCCGCCCGCACAGGCGTTTGAGAGCTTTGTGTCTCTGTTCCCCATAAACGGTAGATTGGCAGAGACTGAGGGGCAGCGGGTTGAGGGAATCGTTCTGGGTAAATTGCAGCTGATACCCTGAAAATTAATTCCATGCATTGCTATTAAAGGCAGTGCTGATAAAGCTCCGCAGTCAATGACCGTTACCTGTTGAATTCTCACGATATTGCTGTTAGAAGAGCACAGGGGCCAGCATACTCCAAAAATTCGGCAAACGTGTGGAAGACACCAAGTCTCTTTGATTTCGCATAGTTCTGATCCCCCTCTTTGTCGGTCACACAAACTCCCGTCCTGCTGCTTGATTCCCTTCTCCTGCTGTTTTTTGCGGTTTGCCTCGCGGAGGTTTTTGTGAACCCGGCTGACGCGACTGAGCTGGCTCCCCGCGCCCAGGCCTGCCCCGGCCCCCACGCGTGGCACCCGCGAGCGGCGTGCGAATGTGAGTACGATTGAGTTCCCAGTCCTTACCGGGGGCCAGCAAGCGCTCTGCCTGCTCACACGAGTGAGCCACGGCCAGCACACTCTTCCTCCCCAGGAACTCTGCCACTTGGCCAGAAGGAACGAGGCCATGGGGGTCCGCTCGCACGTAGCCCCTTCGTTGCTGGACGCGCTGCCATGGTTTCTGTTTGGTCTGGGGGTAGAACAGATGAGTGCGTGGTGTGCGTGAAGACGTGTGCGACGTTACGCTTTGGTGCACCTTGGAGAAAGGGGGGGTTCTTTCTCATGGTAATATTGTCTGAGAAACGCATCCTTGGAGCGGGAAAATTTTGGTTCAGGAAACGTGAGTAAGGCCTGGCTGCCCTTCAAACCACGTCCTACGCGCGGTTGGTAACGGCAAGGTATGCGGGGCGCAGAGCTGGGACGTGGCCTCTGCCCTTGTCCGCAGCCCGTCGCTGTTTCTGGGTTTGTCCCCCGGTGTCGTGACCTGGGGTGAATGGTTTTGTCCTCAGCACATGGCAGAAGGTCCGGGTCCTGGGGCTGGCCAGGAGCCCCGGGTGGGGATGGACTGCTGACCTGCAAGGGCTCAGCTCTTGCCTTCAGGGCTCCGTCCCTCAGGCTCTACGTGAGAGTAATCTGCAAAATAATGCCACGAAGGTGTGCTAATTCAGATCGCTAATTACCAGGGCAATTTCGGCATAGAGAGGCAGAGACTTAAACGCCTCAATTCCATCTGTTTAAATCTTCCCTTCGCTCCAACAAATGCACTAAGCTTACAGGAGGCAGGGAAAACAATGGGAAGATTTTGTGTCATTTGAACGAGCGAGGCTGTTACCGTAAATACTGCTTTATTGTCCAAGCCGGTGAAACGCTGACGCACATCGAGGAAAATAAAGACAGGAAAAAAGAGCTCTCAGTAGCAATTATCACACAAATCAAGTGACAGCCTCCCCTATTAGCCGGAATAATTTGAGTTATTGGTTAAAATGTAAAATGCAAGTCTTTGCATATTTAACATGTCTCTCAATTTTTTGTTTCTGATTCCCAGATCTATTATAAAGTTATTAAAGAAATTGAGCCAGGAGAAGAGCTCTTGGTGTATTTGAAGGAAGGTGGTTATTCACTTGGGAACATGGCGCCCAGCATGGAAGGTAAGGCCTCGTTTTGCTAGACAGGACCTTTTTGCCCCTCTCACCAGCAAACTAGGAATGCTGAGAACCTCAGTTAGCACTGAACTGGGACAGAAAACGGGTCGGTACCTGCCCGCTCCGTGACTGTTCATATTTTATGCTTATTTGCACTCTTTCTCTGGTGAGCGTAGCTGTCGCAGTCAATGATAGCAAGCAAGTTTTTATTAACCTCAAGGCATGCAACAGATGAATTTGCTGCTTCCCTTTGAGGAACATTGTGGTTTTGCATATGGTTGGAGGTGCCTTTTTAATTCCCAGGGTCACCGTGTTTGGTTGGGTGTGATAAAAATGGGCCAAACCAGTCCAAGGCTTGCAAAACACTGGTCTTTAGAGCCTTAGGTCACACGGAAAAGGGGGATGGAGGCAGAGGATGGAAGAGTTGTCGCTAGAATTATTATTGCTAGAATACAGATACCTCTGAAACCCTGAAATGATGCAGTGAAGGCCAAAAGAATGATTGTTTTTAAAAGAAAGATCACATTTTTGTTACTGCAATGTCTCTCCTGCCTTGCAGCGGGTTGGTATTGCAGGACAAGGTGCGTAGCTCAGATGGGCTCGCAGAGGGAGAAGCTGCCATAGCCACGTGTTGCATGTGGAGCGACCCGAAAGGCCAAGCCTCAGTCACTTCTTTGTGTGTTAGTACAACCGTTTGCCTCTAACCAGCCTGCTGTTCATTCCTGAAGTTCAGCCATCACGTAGACCGTGATGCTTTCCAGGTTGAGTGTTCCTGGTAAGTTAGGGCAAGGAGCAGCGCACCAGGATTTTTGGATTCTCTTCCTACACCAGAACGGCGCTGCGTGAAATTCAAGAGGACATGTAGAGAGGGATGGGAGAAGAGAAAGAAAAGAGAAGACTTTGAGTCCTTCTTCCGTTTTCGTGGTGCGCAAAGATGGCTATAAAGCACTCACCTTTTTAACAGGGAGAAGCGTGGAGCTTTCCGCTTGTCGTTCTGTTAGCCTGCGGGAAGCTTTGGGTTCAGTTTTGGCTTCACAAAGAACAGAAACATTTGGTACTGCAGAGTAAGAGTAGCCAGGATTCCTACGGTGAGATTACAGATCTAATTGAGGGCTTGGGAGCGAAGCACGGGCTGAGCCGGTCCCCGAGGAGGCTGTGGGCAGGCAGTTGGGAGCCGTCGTTCCCGGGGAGGGGATGCTGCTCACCTGCGCTTTGCGGGGTCCTTGCCTGCTTCTCTGCAGTCGCTGTTGCTGGCTGTTGTCGGCGACGGGCGAGCAGGTCAGTGGGATGCATGGCCTGAAATATTCTGGCCATCTGAGAGGATTGGTTTTGCCTTTGCGGGAGCGCTTTTCTCAATGTCCATCTGAGACTCGGACTCGGTGCGGTACCCCAGCCCTGCCACTGCGCGCGATGGAGCCCGGCAGTGCAAACGATCTCCTGGGAAAACTGGGAAAGCTGTGCTACGCCATTCCCCAAGATACTGCAAAACCAAAGCAACAGCACAGACGTATCTAAAATAATCAAAAATTGTACAGATTCTGATTTTAAAATGGCTGTTTGCAAATCCAAATCTTTTCCTGAGCTGAGTGCAAACCCCTGTCGTACCAGAGAATCGCAGCAACCTAACCTCGTGCGAACGTTGTGATCCTGAAGGGAAGCGAAATGAAATGAAAATCAGCCTGGACCTGCAGAGTTCTGCTCCCTCTTAGAGGGGTCTGCGTTTCCTGGGCATCTAGTGCCAGGGAGCGTTCCAGAGCAGCGGAGGGGACAGGAGAGAGGGTCAGGGCCATTGCTCATGGCTTTTCTGTTCGTTCCCTGAACATAGAGCCCCTTGCAGGCTTCACGTTACTGTTTGATGACTGATTTCTATAAATATATTCTCATCCACCGGTCTTTTTTAAACTATTAGTTGGAAAATACTGTTCTGCATAGTTAATGGCTGAGATTTGGGTTCTCCCGCCTAGCCATCCTACAGTACACTTATTTTATTTTACCTGTATATGAATATAATTTTCAGATTCAGCTTGGCAGTGAAACTCTTGAAGTATACCCACAACAAGCACAATTAGTTTGGAATAGTTGTGAGGAAATGGACGGGCCGGGGATTAGTGCTGCCGAACGCTCTCCTGCGGAAGGTCCACGGCTGAAGTGCAGTAGCTGCCGCTTCTCGGAGATGTCAGCTTTGGGGTTGGTTTTTTTTCAGGGTTCTCCCCCACAAAAAGTTGGTAATTTTCTTGAGACCAACCCACAGGGACGAGTCATTTCTGTACTCGCAGGGATGCAGTAGCGCGTACCTTTTTTTTTGATGGCAGGAAGAAATCAAAAAGAAAACTCACCACTGTTTTGCATTTCTGTTTCTAATAGGCTTTTATTTGAGCAAGCAAAAAGTGCTCCTTGTTTTCCATCTGTATCATTATGTAACGTTTATCTGTGTCTTCCTGGTAACGTCGGGTGCTTTTGCCACGTAATTGCTTTCAAATTATAATAGGCCAACATTAAATATTTGACTTCTTAATACTTTTTCCTTCCAGTAATGCTATCTTCCTGCTGCCTCGCACCCCCATTTCAGCTCTGAATTAACAAGAAAGAAAATGCAAAATTGTTCCGCACAAAGATAATTATCATAAAAATCTTTTCTCCAAACCCCAGCCAAACACAGCAGACCCCTTATCACTGCAGGAATTTTGAGTAGGGCACTTGAACTCCTTTGAGATTCGAGTCTGGTAGATTAGCATGTAGATGCCACATAATTGTGTTCCC
>NW_009260195.1:180786-182840 GCF_000687185.1 Egretta garzetta | reverse complement strand
CTGATGGAACTTCAGATAGACGCCTATAACCGTAGATTTGACAAACAAGACACAGAGAGCAGGCAGCAATTTTTTTGTAACTGGGTTTTTTTCTTTCCTTTTTATCCCCTTCTCCTTATAACATGCTGCAGCAGTAACCCTTCTCGAAGGGCAGTATTTTCATTTGCGGTGCTTAAGGAAGAAAACTTCAATGAGAACTGGTTTTGACGGGCAGTATTTTTATTTCTGGTGCTTAAAAAAGGAAAAATTAAAAAAAAAACCTGTAACAAACCTGAAGTCTAAAACTGGTTGACTGATATAAAGACACGAAATAGGTACCGGGTCTCCTCAGCTCAGTCCTGAGCCCCCTGTGCTACTTGGGTTTCGTTTTTGTGGGGCAATGCTCTGGCCCTCAGTCTACAGCCCATTCCTTTCCCTGCGGCGGTGGTTACTGAGAAGCCTGATCTCTGGTCTTCTCAAGTTCCGAAACAAGGAATGCCAGGGGAGTGGGTGTTGGGTATTGAGACGATATCATCAGCGCCTCTCCCAGCCGGCCAGCTCTCTGTTTAACCTGTCTGAGCATCAAAATTATATTTGCAACCAGCGGCAACATCTCTAACGTGACTACGAGGCTTTTAATCACGTTTTTGTCAGTTCTCTAATTCTTTTCAATAAAAAATACCTTTTTCCCACCCCAGCTGTTCTGAAGCACATGCATTTCTTTTCCTACCATCCATTTTTTTCTGCCTAGGAAGAAGCTGTAGTGTTTGATGCTAGAAGGGGAACGTTGTTGTTCCTGGAGCCTGTACAGAACAGCCGGGGGTTCCTCACCTCAGTGGCGTGCAAGGGCTAGAGCTGTAAAATCCGTGCAGCTCTGAAAGTCTGCACATGCAAAAGCAGGGAGGACACATCTCGGCTGAGCTGTCTTGTGTCTTATGCTTCTTCATAAAAGTCCGACGGGCCAGCTCCTCCACTTGTGTGAACGTGGCTACGCCAGCTTCTGCCGACCCAGGACCACGTTGTGTTGGGTGGGATTTGTGTGAGATCCGTCATTCTGCTGAGGACGGACGAGGAAAAGTAGAAGCAAAATCTCTTCTCTAACCGTTACCACCGAGGCTGTTAATGTATTTCATTGTCTGTCTGTCTGTCTGCTCTGTAATCCCATAGGAAGGACAAACACAATGCTGTCCTCGTTGGTAAGGGGCTGTGCTGTAGCAGGTTGTGTGCTGAGGGGGTGTTCGTGACTTGTCCATCATTAGCCAGGGAGATAATAAATCATTCTCCATGGCTAGCTTTCCAAACTCAAGGTGGATTTCTGGTTCCTAGGCAATAGTTTGGATGAAATCAGATACAGTCAGTCATGGCAGTCTCCAACTGCAGTAGGAAGAGTTTAGTACGGATTTGCTGAAAGTGTTTTGATGCATTTTCTCTGAAGTCAAAAAAAAGAAAAAAAAAAAAAAATCTGTTTCCTCCATTCCAAGCTTTCAGGTCTGGGGAATTGCCAGTTTGAGCTTGAGAGGTGCCGGGAGTTTCGAGGTGAAGCTGGCTGGGAGTTCCCAATCCAGAGGGCTTTCGGTCGCTTCTACAAAAAAGCCTCGCGTTGAGCCATCGCTGCATTTACGAAAGAGGGGAAACAGTTGATTTGCAGGGGTGGATTCTGAGGTAGCCCAGCACCTTGCCAGAGCAGTTTGGCGTTATCTGGAGTTAGAGGGATTTATCCTGTTAGTCCACAGTTCAGTGGGCTGCATGAGCCAAATGAATCCTATCCACGTACGTCTCTAAAGTCAGAGACAGAACAGAAGTTAAGGTCATGTTTATTAGTGCCAGTGACACTTCTGGGCACAGTTTGACGTCTGGGGCTACGAAAACTGAACGCTGTCGCAGATCAACACTCGGATCGGTGTGCGTGAGAGCTAACGTGGATTCGCTAATACCGAGGAGAGATGGCACGATGGGATTACGGCCTCAGCCCCTGCCGTGCCTGCGTTTGGGACGCCTGATGCTGTCAGGCCTGCCTCTTCTCACCCGAGCTGTGGATGGGGGGGGGGTGAAAAGGTGCCACGCACCTAATTGCA
>NW_009260195.1:177744-180749 GCF_000687185.1 Egretta garzetta | reverse complement strand
TAAGAATGGTTTGGGACCATAAACGTGCGTAGGTGAAATCTTAACTTTTGCTAGGTAGTGTATGCTTCACGCTGTTGTTACATGTAAAATGCAGTAACAAGACGTACCATGATGCCGTAATTCCATACCGTGATGCCATAATTCCATACCGTGATGCCATAATTCCATACCATGCTGCTATAATTCCATACCATGATGCCATAATTCCATACCATGATGCTATAATTCTTCTTTTTTTCCCCCTCTCATAAGAAATAGTTTGGAATATCTTCATGGCAGGTTGTGCACGGTCTCTCAGTACTGCTAGGTAGTTTTTTACATCCTGATTTCCAGGTTTCCCTCCCCAGGAACATAAACCACACGAGCTAGCTAGATCCCCATCGGTACTGTGCCGCAAAATGCTGCAACACAGGATTTGTCTGAGGAGGAGAGCAGGGCCTGATCCACCTCGCTGGGAGGCTGCTGGCAGCAATTTCAGAGCACAGGATCTGTCAAAACTAGTGGAAATGGGAAAGATAGGGGTATTTTCTTCCCTTTTTTAGTCAAAACCCCCTTTCCCCTACAAAGGAAAATGCTGACCCACTGGATTTTATTTCTTTTCACCTCCCTCTCTTCTGCAGCTCAGGAAATCCTGTAGCATCTCTGGATTTTATTCATGCCCTGTGCAAAGAGGGTACGGTACCCCTAGACGTGCTGCCTGGATAACTAGCAAGGCTTCGCTGGTTGTGGCTCGGTGATACTATTTTCTTTTTTTTGTAGCTGTGTTTGACTTTTTCCAGTTCGTGGGCATGTTGATACTTTCCGTGTAGGTGTGGACCACTTTGGGTTTCATCTGCCTACAGAGCTTGCTGTAGCAGCTTATGGGATCTTGTCTGTCTTAGTCACCGCAGCAGCGAGTCGCAGGCTCCCCGGCATGCAGGGGCACGGGTCGAAAACCACAGCCTGAGTTTAAATAGGCTGCGTTGAGAGAAACGGAGAAAGGAGATTCTTGCCCGAGCGCGAGTGGGGAAGCAGCAGCCTCCAGGTGCGACACTGCCTGTGCTTGTCCTCGTGTCACACGTCTAACAAAATTAACCCTGATTTATGTAAAACACAATTTCAGGCCTTTAAGCGCAGCCTGAGTGCTGGTAATTGTGCAAAACTTTGGGCAGACAAGTACGTGGGGTGCTTTAAACCAAGGGTTGCTGAGAGGCTGCGGATTCTGACAACAGCTCCAGGCAGAGCAGCGGCTGCGACGTCGCGAGTGCTGCCCGCATCTTGCCCCGTCATCCGCTTTCCCACGGAGCAGCAGCGCTCGGGGACGGATCGGCTCCATCGCAGCGGTGGCTTTGGGCTGCATCTCTTAGGGAGAAGATTTCCCCTCTTTCCTCTGAGCTAATGCATTTTGCCACAAGCTTTCCTTTCGAAAGTAAAGTTATCAGAAAAAGAGAATAAAACTTAATACGAAACAGAGCCCCGGAGTCCAGAGGGTAGAGGAGGAGAGGGAAATGAGGCACCAGTGACTAAGAGGTGGCTGGAAAGCTGCTGTTCCAGGCTGGCTGCTGGGTGGAGAAACCCGGAGCTATCCCGACTCCCTCGCAGAGGTCGTTCTCCTGGAAAATTTACAGCTCGGAGCTGATTGTTTGGCTTGGCACTATGGTCAGGATGCTGCCTTGTAAACTTAATAATAGCTGCCCTCTTTTTAATTTGTTTGACCTTGACTACAATAATTTATTATGTGCATTTTAAAAGAAAAAAAAAAAAAAAGAACCAAAAAAACAGCACAACAACAAAGAATTTGGCTCCTTTTCCTCCTTCCACGGTACTCTGGTTTTGAACTCTGGGATTTGATGGCGCGCTGTGCTTCTGCAGTTGTGCGGGACCAGTTCAGAGGGTAACATTAGAAAGACATTTTCTTAGGAAGGAGCTTCTCCAGGTTTGTGCTGGGGCAATTTGCTTTCCCCAGTGTCTGTCTTTATGAGCACGGTTTGTTCCTCTTTTCCCCAGCAGCCACGTTTGAGGAAGAGCTCATTCCTATTTTCAAAAAACCTTATCGCAAACAAGTAGTCCAGAATAGCCCCAGTATTTTGTGTATCTGCTAATTCTTGTAGGTCTCTGCGTCTCAGCAGAGGCCAGGACACAACAAAAACAAGATCTCTCCTGGTTGTGTGATTTATGGTTTTTTTTCTTAACGCTTAAAGTGAAAGCAGTCTGCTGGCACAGCCTACCTTGGTTTCTCTCTCCTGCCACTTGCAAATCTCCTCTTTGTCTGATAGATCCTCACAGAATATTACATTTTCTTTGCAAGCCCAGCGTTGGGCAAAATGATTGGACTTGCTTGAACGTCCTGGTCCACCAGTCAAAATCATCTTCTCTGTCTGTTGCAGAAGAGCACACGTTTCGCTGTGAGGACTGCGATGAACTTTTCCAGTCAAAGCTGGACCTGCGGCGGCACAAGAAGTACGCCTGCAACGCCGTCAGCTCCCTCTACGAGACCCTGAATGACGAGATCAAGCAAGAAGGTCTTGGCGATGGACAGGTCTATGAGTGCAAAGACTGTGAGAGGATGTTCCCCAATAAATACAGGTACCGGCAGATTGCCAGACCCTCCTCTGGCCTCCCCCTCTCCGGCACTCCTGCGCAGTCCTGTCTGATGGCGGGAAACGTGGGACCGAGGTGGGAGCCGGGTGGCGGTGGGGGATACCTTTGCTTTCTCCATCAGATGCAGGAAAGGCGTTTTTAGGGTCCTTCCACACCATTAGCTCTTGGACAGCGTTTTCTTTCACCTTGATTTCATAGACTGTGATGCTTTTCGTTACGTGTTGGTAGAAGCACCCGCAGATTGTTGGCAAGAGAAGGTTTAAATGTTTGGTTGCTGAATTCCCTGTGGCTTTTGCAGGGCTGTGACAGAGAGGGTGAAACCTGGTTGGTAGCTTTGCAGCAACTGCTCCCGTGTGCTCTGGTTCTGAGGGAAAACAGTGGTATCACCTTCTGCCGATATTTGCGTGAAGACCTTTTTCAGATGT
>NW_009260195.1:175657-177733 GCF_000687185.1 Egretta garzetta | reverse complement strand
GTCATGAGCTCCTATTTGATCTTGAAGAAGCAATTAGAAAAATTCTATTCCAATCAAATTTTTGGGGTTAATTTTTCTTAAAAAAAAAAAAAGTTAATGAAAAATCTGGTCTTCACCAAGCATTTTTCTAATAGAAATGTGAAAAGGAAGAAAAAGAAGATAGGATATTCTCCATCTCTTTTTTTATTTTTTTGCAATAATTATTCAATTATTATTATAAGGCAACTCTAAAGAAGAATTAAAATTTTTTTGAAAAGGAAAAATTCTTTATCCCAGGAAGTTTTAACTGAAAATTTCCATCTTTCAAGGTTAATGTGATAGTAATTAAATCAGCTTTAAAGCAGAGATCTTTGAGATTTCTGATTCATTTGCAATGTGAGGCTCAAAATGGAATATTAGGAGCCAGATTTAAAAAGTTGAGGGTTTTTTTAATCGTTCTAGGACTGTGTGTGTTTGCATCCTGAGCCTTCGACTCCTGCTCTGTATTTTGAGGGCTTTCTCCACAGCATAAGGACCAGGGCTTTACCTGTTTGCTGGAGGCTGAAGTTCTCACGTACTCATTTCAGTTGACTTCTTCGATGAACGCACACCACGCACAGCAACATTTGTTATAAAACCATGAGAACTGGCAATCCTCTGTCATGTGCTACTGTGCAAGTAGAGCAAAAGCGTTGAGCTTAAAGCCAGTATAAGACTTGTTTCATTCCAGTTAAAAATGTAAAAATATGATGTTGACCAGCATTAGTCCCTTTGAACTTAATTATATTGTTACTTTCGGATCTTTTCTCTAGGTAACTGAAGCAAAGAAATCTGTTTTAAAAAACGTAGAGAAAGGTGAAACGTAAAGAACGTTCCACGAGTTCGTCTGTACTGAAAAGAGCTTGGCTCTTGGCCGTGTTGTGGGTGCTTTAAGAGGTGGTAATGGGTAGGGGCTCCCCGTGACAGCTCTCTGGTGGTCCTGCTGGCACAGTTTGATTCCTTTATTCCTCATCTTGTGTTTCTCCCCTGGCTACTTTTCATTAGATACCGGGAGGCTGCAATTCTCTTAGTTTATTTTACCTGACAAGGAAAGGAGAACTTCCTTTAAATGTTTTAAATATTTATGATTTTTAGTAGAAATTCCAGTTCTTTTATCTCTCCAGCTGTGTTAGAAACCTTCTCCTCTTTAGCTTCCAGCGTCCTGTAGTCTTTACGTTAATTTAGGAGCTTCTCTTTTGAAACGTGTATGTCTCCTCTTCGGGGCAGTGGGCATTTCCTGGCTCCCCTTGGGGGCTGCAGAAAGATTTTAAGTCCCTTTTCCCCTTTAGCGATTGCTTATCCCCATGGGCAAGATGTTCAGAGTCTGGCGAAGCTAATCCTAGGTATCGGAATTGGCTGAGTTAAGGTCCTGGTTTCCCAATTTCTTGGGCGAGGGGGTGAGGCAGACCTGGACGCGGCGTGGGGTCTGCCCAGCACTCCGGGCCCCGTGAGCACCCCCGGCAGTGGGGCAGAGCGCTCCCCACCCGAGCGCCCGACACATGGCTTATTCAACGTCAGATCAGAAACCTTTGGAAGGGCCAAGGACCCAACCCCAATTTTTCAAGCCCTGTCCTGATGTATTTTCAGGGCATTCTCCTGTAGAGGGGATTCTTCGAAATCATCGCTCCTAATGGTTACTTGGCAGACCTTGTACTTAAGAAGGAAAGGTGGCAGGACATTTACAGGTCGTCACTGTGCTCCACATAAATATCTCGAGCTTGAAGCAAAAGTCCATGCATGTGCTAGCAGGGGTTTCCGATTTTTGAGCATCCCTAGGTGACGGAGAGGCCTTTTCAAGGTATTTCCAACTGAACTCAGATGGAGATACTCCAAGTCACTAGCCCTGCGTGCTTGGAAAATGTTTGGAGTCACAGAATCACACAGAATCCCAGAGTGGCAGGCGTTGGAAGGGACCTCTGGAGATCATCTAGTCCAACCCCCCTGCTAAAGCACGTTCACCCAGAGCAGGCTGCTGTGCCAGGGGCTCCTGGGCTCAGTGGCTGCATTGCCTTTTAGACCATTGATTCCAATGGTTGGGGTGGGTTTTTTAAGCAAATA
>NW_009260195.1:172044-175535 GCF_000687185.1 Egretta garzetta | reverse complement strand
AAGAGAGAGTCAGCAGCATCACCGTTCAGTGTACCACTACACGCCAACGGATCGAGTGGAGCTGGGGGAGAATGTCCACGTCTGTCCCTCCCCCATCAATCTGCTGCATGTTATGTACCGAGAAAGCTACTAAACCACAGAATATATCCCGTCAGCGTACCTAGATGTTCTTACAATTTTTCTGAAGTTAATACAGATCAAATCAAGAGTGCCACTGGGGAACTGGAATTGAGCATTTAGCAGCTGACTAAATAAATAAATGTTTTGCTAATCCCAGTAGGTACTTGCCTCTAAACAGCATATTAGTTTGTCCATATTTGCTCTAAATAAACTCATAAATCACAGTTAACAGGAACGTATTTTTATATATGTATGTGAAAGATATGCATTTCTTCGTATGCATAAAAAATTTTGTAGTGTTAAGAACACCATTTCTTTAGCAAAATGAATATTGCTTCTTTAAAATTGGTGGATTGGCAGTTTATGAGGGGCATGTTCATGAATATTAACTATCTGACTTGAAGGAAGAGGAGGTTCTTCAAGGGAGCAGCAGGCTGGTGGCCGCTGAGGTTCCTATGTGGAGCTGCCGGGCAGGTTGCAGTCCCAGCAAGCCCGTGGTGACGAAGCCACCTTCTCCACCACTGCCCGTGTTCCTGTGCCAGCAAATGCCCTTCGTGCAGAAAGATTTCACTGCAGGTCGATAGCGCAATTAGCCTTTACACTGGGAATTTCAAAGGACCCCAGTATCGGGTCCATTCCGCAGGAGCCTGCGGGTGCCAGGGTGCCTGTGGGCATGGGGTCCCACGGGGGATGCAGGTCCCTGTGGGCATCTGGAGCGAGGGAGAGCAGCAGAGTCCTGAGGAGGACGTCCAGGCTGAGTGGATTCCGAGGTTTCTAAATCCCTCAGGTGCTGTGGAAATGCCCAGGAGTTATCTGCGGTGAAGTTGTCCTGTAGCACTTAATGAAGACTGGCAGGGTTTTCTAGTAGGTTTAGTGTAAATGTTCCTATAAAAAATATAGCTGTGCTTTAAAAGTTCCATAGGAACGGTTTAATATTGATCCGTGGTGGATTTCAGGCAGCAGATTTCACATAAGTTTGTCCTTCACCAGAATGCAGGGTAGGGAGGGGTATTTGTGGCTCTCGCAGGCAGCACAGGGCGCACGGTTTCTTCCTTCATTTCGGAGGCCCGAGAGGTGCCGGATTTCCAGCCTCTTGGTGCGTTTCACAGCGCTCGGTCACCAGCAGAACGGTTTCCCCAGCACACTGTAGCTGCCCCGCTGCCACCGACAGAGCCTTCCCTGGACTGTCACGCGGGGTCCGGTGGCCCGGCAGAGCCCTGTGCCCTGGGGTCTGGTGGCCCGGCAGAGCCCTGAGCCCTGGGGTCCAGTGGCCCGGCAGAGCCCTGTGCGCTGGGGCACGGGGCCAGCGCTTTGGCGTGGGGGAACCAGAGCACCCCCTGCATTTCTCGAAGAGCCATCCCCACTGTGGCCCTGCTCCAGCAGCCACTCTGGTTCTCCATCATCCTCCTGGTTTGGGACGAGCTGCCAGTTGGCAGAAGTCGAAATTGCCGAGTTAAGTAATAAAAGATGTCTGACATTTAGAAGTGAAATGTGTTTGCACCTTATCATGTTTCTTTCCAATGTTAAGTCGCTGTGTTCTGGGAAGCTGTGGGCTTTGTGCCCATGAAAACGGCAACGTGATAGCCTCAGCAGCCACAGCGAATATCTTGTCTTTCCCTGTGGGGATGCCGTAGAAGTCTTGGTCACAAAGCGCTCATTTTTCCCGTCAGGAACCTGCAGGGTCAGGCCTGGTTTTACCTTCCTTTTCTTCCTTGTAAATGGACTCAGGTATTTAATAAGAAATGCCATAAAATGCAGGAACGTTTTGAGGCAGAGTAGGGCAGCTTCCATCTGTGCAATAAACGCCAAAAACCCAAGCGGTGTTTGCCCGTGGCTGCACCTCTCGGGGCCGGTGTGCCGCTCACCTCCCTCTCGCAAAGGCTTTCGCAGTCGCGCTCTGCGGCACCAGTTCGTCCTGGAAACCCCCCGGACCCCCGGCCTGTTTCTCTATCGCCATCTCTAATCACCTCTCTCGGTTTCAGACCTCCCTGGTACGGGGGCAGGAGTTCTGTAACAGGATAAGCGGTGACAGGAGGTGCCTGGTTCAGGTGGGCGCTTGGCGTGGGGCTCCCTTTGCCGCGCGAGGTCAGCCTGTCTCTCTTTCCCAGCCTGGAGCAGCACATGGTAATCCACACCGAGGAGCGGGAGTACAAGTGCGACCAGTGTCCCAAAGCTTTCAACTGGAAATCCAACCTGATTCGTCACCAAATGTCTCATGACAGCGGGAAACGGTTTGAATGTGAAAACTGTGTTAAGGTACGGCGTGGGACGCGGTAACCGTGGGCAGCATTGCCTGGGAGAGGGCACTGGGCCCTGGGGAAGGGGTCCGGAGGACGGGCGACCCGTGACGGTGCTGTTCGGTGGCCCGGCCGTGGTGTGGAGCGTGGTGATGCAAGGCGAGCGGCACGCTCAGCTGGCCCCGGCACGTCAGCTTGGGTGTGGAACTCAGCCTGGCCCCGCGCGCCGTCCCTTCGGCCTTTTCCCGCGTTACCTGTTTGCGGCGGGAGGTGCATATCCCGCGCTCCCAACGCCAGGAGCGGTGGTGACAAAAACCTGAAAAAACAGTCGGTCTTGTCCCTCCTGCTTTGTTTCCCCTCCCTCAAGGCGTTTTCTCTTCCAGGTGTTTACCGACCCCAGCAACCTCCAGCGGCACATCCGTTCCCAGCACGTTGGCGCGCGGGCCCATGCCTGCCCGGACTGCGGCAAAACCTTTGCCACCTCGTCTGGCCTCAAAAACCACAAGCACATTCACAGTACTGTCAAACCTTTCATATGTAAGTTGTCACGGCCATCACGGAGCTCCGGCTTTTGCTATAATTGCACGTATCCTGCGGGGGCCCCCCAGTACTAGCTGTCCCTCTGTGAGCAGCCGCTGTAATTTTATAGGTCAGAGCACAAGATGAAATTCCGCAGCCTTTTTTTTTTTTTTCTTTTTTTCCCCTTTTTTTGCATGCTCCCTGTTTTTTCAGTAAACATTCGTGGCAGTTTTTGACTTTCTTGACAAGTTAAAAGCTGAGTCTCTCAGCAGTCCTGGCGATGCCATTTTCTCATATCTTTTCTTCCTCTCTTCTTTTTTTTTTTCCTTAATAATTTTTGAATGTTCATGTTGGTGACATAAATAAATAGCTGACACAGCCTGATCGAAATGTGTTTCAGGGGTGCCTCAAATCCTGTAGCCACTGTAAAGAATTTGGAATAGTCACAGAAACAGAAGAAGGTGTTTTTTAGAAAGAGTTTTTTCCTTCTTTATTTACTGCATGTTTGATGTAGATAATGCTTAGAAGCCCAATAAATAGCAGAGTAAGTGTGTCCTTAGTGCTCTCTTTAGTGGGATATTTCCAGAAGGGTATTTTCCCTTGAGAGCCGCTCAT
>NW_009260195.1:165917-172025 GCF_000687185.1 Egretta garzetta | reverse complement strand
GCTGTATATTTTTTTAATTGACACAACACCTATTGGATTTTGATAACGCTGCCGAGATGTGGATCGTGTCCCAACAAAGCTGCAGAAACTTTAGGGACTACTTCCTGATGCTCTTCAGAAAGCGTAGCTCAAGCACAGAACGGGATCTGTGTTTGATTCCGGGCTTTGATCTTATGGTAGGGAAGCCACTGAACCCACTTCTGCCTTTTTTTCCCCTCTTGGTCTAATGGGAACAGTATGCAAGAGTGTCTTGGGAGACTCGTTTCATTAACGTGCTCTGAGATAATCAGATGGGTGTCAGTGGAGGAAGAAAAAATGCTCTTATTGCTCATTTTGATGCAATCTTTCATCTGATGACGGGCACATGAAAGAGATAATTTGGATCTCGTAGTATCGCTGCAGTGAGATGAAGGATTTCTTCTCATAATCTCCTCACTCTCACCTCATAAGAATTAGGGAGTTGTCAGTCTAAATCAGCGGGTAGAACAACTTGAGACTGATTCTGCCCGGCTCAGATGTGCCAGGTGGAGTCGCAAGCGTGAGTATGGAATCCATTAGGAGCTTCAGGGGAGCCCCGCGGCAGGCGCTGGGAAACTTTCTGTCCCTTTCAGTGGAAGAAAGGGGGGAAGGGGGGGGGGTGTTGTTTGGTTGCTTGCTTTTTTTACAATCTTATACCTGGCATTAAAACCCCACAAAACTGTAACTATAACTGCAGAATACAGAAGAGCAGGAGAGGACATTTCATGCAGGGTTGTATAATCATGGTGTAAGTGGAGACGTTAACAAAAGTTTTCCAGTTTTCCTTATTTTAGAATGATGAGGTGAGCTCTTGTACCTACAGCACTTTGTGCCGCATCATAGATATCTAGCGACTCTTTCTGGGGTAGAAAAGGAACCGGATTCCCTCAGAAACCTTTGCTTTTGTTAGCCTCGCTCTCCTTGTGAAGTTTTGCCAGGTGGGAACAGTACAGCTTCTTTTTTGTGAACGCGTACGATAAAATAACGCGAGCGCCACGAGCGCAGCGTGGAGCCGGTGACAGCTGCCGGCGAGCGCACGCGGTTGCGATACAATCTGCTCAAGCAGGTCAGCCGTTTGTTATAAACTTCTGCCTATCTCCTGAACCACAGTATAGCATCCCTCGGCACGCGGCAAGGGAGGGGGGTGAAATTAGAAAGGGGTAATTTTGTGCTGGAAAGAAAAAGATACAAACATCCTTTAAAGAAATCCACCCAAACATGACCTTCCTCCAAATGCTATTAATAATTAGAGAGGGAGCTTATGGTATCCTGACACGTGGAAGTATTTGCGCCTCCCTGCTCGCTTGGACACGCACGGTCGTGCCCCCAACCCTAAAGATGCTGGCTTTGCCTAGACAAGCGGGACAAGAAAACCGCTCGGCCATCCTAGGACCGAGGGCCGAGCAGTTGAAGTGGCATCCAAAGGGGGCCGGGCAGCGGTGGCCTGGCTGGCCTGGCTTCGGCGTGGCAGCACGCGTGGGGGACGGCGCTTCGCATCCCCCCGCGGCCATCCAGGGGCCAGCGCATTGCTTGCGATAGCAAAGCGCCGGAGCAGTCCGGAAAGGCAGAACTAGGTGATGGGATTTGTGTGTTCCGCAGATGCTGACAGGTCCTTCTGCTTCGATCTCAGTACAAACAGAGATTGCTGCGTCTAATAGACCATTAGCTTTATGGAAAACAAATGGAGAAGTGTTTCCTTTAGCTATTGTTTAAGAAAACATTTTAAAATGAAGTAAAAAACCTAAATAAACCCCTTCTGTGAAAGTTAAGGGAGCTAAAATAACACATGGAACAGCCATAAAAGTGTATGTATACAACAGTAGTAGCTCAGAAGGACTGGCACAAATTTTTAAGGTGCGATTGCCAAAATCTAGGGATGCTTTAGCATACTAATTTAAAAAAGCTGCTACTCAAACACTGAAACTCTTCTTTTTGACTTTCTAGTTCTCCTTCGGGTTGCGTGTCCTTGCAGCCCCTTGCTGCATCCGAGCCCAAAGCAGAAACACTGAAATACCCCGAGGAAGGACGGTTCATGTTAAATGTCCGGTGCCATCAGCCACAGCAGACCCTTCTGTGACGAGCCACTCAACTTCGGGGTGCTCCTTTGAGCTGAAATGTCAAAGTTGTTAAATTTTCACAATCTTCGCTTTGAATTTCGATAGAAAGGACTTCCCCTTATATTTTCAGAGCTGCCAGTAAAATATTCTCCTGACAGTCATTTGATAGTCAAGCACTGATGTAAATCCTGAAGATGTAGGAAAAAAATATAGGGAAAGCCAGGCTTCTGTGTACCTGTCGGTAAAAGCAGGGAGGGCGGGAGGAGCACTTCGTCCCGGGGTGTCAGGAGAACTTGGGTTCGGGTCCTTGCCTGCCCAGCTCCCACCAATGCACTTTCCCTCTCTTTGTCTCCGTTTCCCTGCTTACCAAGTGGCAATAACAGCCGTTCTCCTGTGGAAGAAGTGTGTTAATTCACTAAGAAGTAGAATTTATTCCTGTGTTGAAAGAGGCATCAGATAATAAAAAGTTACAGTGTTTGGATATCCGGAAAAGTTTGGGTGGGATTTTTTTCTTGCTCTGCCCTGTTCCTTCCACACCAGCAAAGCCTGTAGGTGAAAGAGGTCATAAAAATGCACATTTTGAAAGCTGGGTATTTACAGGTCGTTAAAGAAAACGCTGATGTAGCGTTAACTTAGCATTGCTCGGGTGTCTTACTAATTCAGCAAATACAAGATCTCCCCCTGCTTCTGGCTGAACACAGGCCTGGCTGGCAAAGTATTTATAGACCATCCCTGAGGAGTGGTTACTGACTATTAATGGCATTAAAGAAAGGGTGGGTTTGATGAATTGAGGCAAAGTTCTCCTCCCTTCAGCCTTCAGTGCTTCCGCCATGCCAGGACGACAGGGAAAGCAGCCTAGCTAATACGGATGTTATCATCAGAATGCATCGTTGTCTGTATTGAACATCCCCCCGAGAAGTTTGAGCAGGAGTAGCACATCCCCTCGGCTTTCTGTAGAGTCGCTCGCTGAGGGATTCTGTAGGAAGGCGGTTTGTCGAAAGGGAGAGGTGGTGTTATTTCTGGGGTGGTGGCCTCCGTGAGTCTGGCCGTGCCAGCCGGGCGATGGCTGGGGTTCAAACCGAGCATGGCTTTCTGCTCCTGGGGGCCTTCCAGCCTGCTCCCCCTTGCGTCTTGGCCGGCGTCCTTGGCCAGGATCCCCAGGGCTGCCTCTTCCTTTGCTGAACGTAGCCAAGATCACAGCCTGGTGAGGCCGAGTCCTGTGGAAGCCTCTACAGAGGGAGAGAGCTTTTCCCACGTGCTTGCGAAGCTTGATCTTATGCAGGGAGAGCTGACGCCGGGTTTCTGGAGATCCGTGTAGCTATAGCCTGCTTTTTACCGCTCGTGCTTGTCTGTAGGGGCAGGGTGGAAGGGGTGGGGGACGCTGCTGAAGCTCCTCCCGAATTCCCTGCCGTGTCCCGTTAATTTCATATCGCTGTTGTTGTTGGTTTCTGTTGATGCTTTAGGTGAGGTCTGTCACAAATCCTACACGCAGTTCTCCAACCTCTGCCGTCACAAGCGGATGCACGCGGACTGTCGCACCCAGATCAAATGCAAGGACTGCGGCCAGATGTTCAGCACTACCTCCTCTCTCAACAAACACCGGCGCTTCTGCGAGGGCAAGAACCATTACAACCCCGGGGGGATTTTTGCCCCCGGCCTACCCCTAACGCCCACTTCCATGATGGACAAATCCAAGCCCTCTCCCAACCTCAATCATGCCAGCCTGGGATTTAATGATTATTTTCCATCCCGCCCGCACCCGGGGGGTCTTCCATTCTCACCCGCCCCCCCAGCATTTCCTGCCCTCACTCCGGGATTCCCAGGGATTTTCCCACCGTCTCTATACCCCAGGCCCCCCTTGTTGCCACCCACCCAACTGCTCAAAAGTCCCCTCAACCACACTCAAGACGCAAAGCTTCCAAGCCCCCTTGGGAACCCAGCCCTTCCTCTGATCTCTGCGGTGAGCAACAGCAACCAGGCCACTTCAGGAGAGGAGAAATGTGAAAGCAGCCTGGAAAACTCCTACCTGGAGAAGCTAAAAGCCAGGAACAGTGACATGTCCGATGGCAGTGACTTTGAGGATGTCAACACAACCACGGGCACAGATCTGGACACCACTACGGGCACCGGTTCTGACCTGGACAGTGACGCAGAGAGCGACAGGGACAAAACAAAAGATAAGAGCAAACAAATTGAGAGCAAGCCAGATTTTGTCAGCAGCTCCGTGTCTGCAAGTTCCACCAACAACACAAGTGAGATCCCTCTCTTCTATTCCCAGCATTCCTTCTTTCCTCCCCCCGAGGAGCACCTGCTACCTGCCACGGGAGCAGCCAATGACTCTATTAAAGCTATCGCCTCCATCGCAGAGAAGTATTTTGGGCCTGGCTTTATGGGGATGCAGGAGAAAAAGATGGGTTCGCTCCCGTATCATTCCATGTTCCCTTTTCAGTTCCTCCCCAATTTCCCCCATTCACTCTACCCTTTTACGGAGCGGACCCTCAATCACAACTTGCTGGTCAAGGCAGAACCAAAGTCACCCCGGGACCTCCACAAAGTAGGCAGCACCAGCTCAGAGTCACCCTTCGATCTCACCACAAAGCCAAAAGAGATTAAGCCAATCTTGCCGCCACCTAAGGTCCTGCCAGCCCCATCCTCAGGGGAGGAACAGCCACTGGACCTGAGCATTGGCAACCGCATCCGAGCCAGTCAGAACGGAGGAAGAGAGCCACGGAAAAACCACATTTACGGGGAAAGGAAGCTAATGGCAAGCGAAGTCTTACCCAAGATTTCCCAGTCTCAACTGCCTCAGCAGCCATCCCTGCATTACGCGAAGCCATCACCCTTTTTCATGGACCCCATATACAGGTATTAACATACCCTGCCTTAAAGCGTTTCCTCTAACGAGCTCATTTTCTTGCTGCCGTCGCAACTTGGGGTGGGTCGGGCTGTGGGTTGTTTAGAAAGAGCAGCGAAAGTCCTCTGCAGTTGGTTGTATTTCTCTCTCCTTTGTCACAGCACGTTGAATTTTCTGAATTGAAAGGGCTGAGCCATTGAAAGGAGCACTGGTAATCAATATGTGTAAAGAACACATCCTTATTTTGATAAAGAAGAAAATTGACCTATTTAAGGACTCTCCCACGAGCCAACACTAAGATGGCACTTCTGCCGGGGAAATTCCAGAGGTTTGATTCGATAAGAATGCAGAGTTCAGATGCCTCGGAGCCTGGGCTCTCATGGCTTGGGAATGAGTCAGGAGCCCTGGGAGCCTGGAAATGCAGCTCTCCCACTGACTTACTTGATGGCCTTTTGTGAGCCACTTCACCTTTCTGCCTCCCCACCCCCCTTTTTTCTTTTGAATTCCTTTTCTTAGAGTTTTTCAGTTGATAGGAGCTGCTGTTGCAGACCCAGCCTTTTGAAACGTTTTTGGGTCTGGAGTAGCGAGTGCAGTGTAAATACATGGTGGTGTGTTATTATCCGGATCTCTCCCGGATGCATTTCTTGCAGACTTACCTTTCTTTGGCAATAACAAGGGTTTTCTAGTTTCACTTGGAATGGATGGGTTTTGAGGAAGGCCCGGTTCATACGCCGTGCCCGGAATGAGCTGAACGTGGAAGGCGTCTGTAAAGCAGCCTGGATGGAGTTATCCAAACGCCAGTTAGACTTCCAGAAGGAATGAATTCAGAAGAAGATGCACAGGGAAGGGTTGAGTCTTTTGTTGATTTAGAGCTTTTTATAAAACCTCTTTGCAGAGGAAAATTATTTTAAGCTTTAAGGTGAGGATGCCAGGAAGTTTGCGTATGACCCACCCGGGCCCTGGCACTGCCTTCGCGCTGCGGGGCGTCCCTGACTCGTGTGATTTCGACATTAAGAGGGCAGCGATGTCTCCCTGAGGATAGGATGCTTTTGGTACGGGGGTCTGGCCCAGAGGGCTCCTGGAGCCGGTGCTCATTGAATGGTTGGTTCTCGCCTCGCTTGCGCTACGGGTAACGGCGTCCTGCGGGGCCGCGCAGCAAGCCTGGCCGCGACCCCGCCT
>NW_009260195.1:163067-165858 GCF_000687185.1 Egretta garzetta | reverse complement strand
AGCAGGGCAGGAGAACAGCACCTATGTCCCTGCCTTGCTGCTATTGTACGGCTGATAACTGTGGGAAAAAATGATGTCAATGTGTAGCCAGGCCAAAGAACTGTCAGCTGCGATGAGGATTAGTGAGCCCTCCTTGCTGGCTATTAAGAAAGCGTCTCTCGCTGTGCCAGCGCTCTCGGGGTGGGTGCCGTGCGGCTCGCTTACACGCTCGCCATCTGTGATGGAAAGGGCTGCATCCCAACCCGGGCCGTGTAACGCGTTCTGTCTGGGACCCACCGTGCTCATCTCCTCCTGGAAAAATAAGTAATGATGCAAATAGCCCGGCGTTTATTTTTGCAAAAAGTATTTCTGGAAAAAGAAAAAAAAAAAAAAAAAGGGGGAGGGGGAATAGAAAGGCAAAAGCTTCGAGTTAGCTTAGGCTCCTGCCACCTCTGGGCATTCTCAGTAGGAATGTTAAAATAACACGGGTTGCAAAAGCCGTTGCCAATTAAAATAGCAGCCTCGGGAAAACCGTAAAGGTCCAGAAGACAGATGGAAGTGAAGGATGGGGGCATCGTTTGTTGCATTCCATGGGATGCATGTAGTTTTAGTAATATATTAAAATAGAAAGTCAGCGGTGGAGCTGCTTGCGAATCAGACTTCTGATGTAATGAGCTAAACAGCAGAGCTTCCAAGTCCCAGCTTAAAAAATATGGAAATATTTTGTTTCTAAACTTCTCTTTATCAGACTCTCTCACATCATTTGGCTCCTTCATTTTTCTCCCAAAGGCCACTTAAATCCTTGACATTTTCTCCCGGTGATATAATTTAATGCAGCCAGACAGCCTGAAATCGGTGCAGTTTTTAGCTCAGCCTTGTTAAGGTAACGTTCTCAGGCACTGGGCTGAAAAGATCAGCTTAATCCTCTGGTCGCTGCGGAATTCAGCTCTGACGAGGAGGTTTGTGCGTTTGCTGTGTTCTCGTTAGCGGCCCTGGGAGATGGCGGAGCTGCGTGGAACGCTGTCGTTTTTTTTTGGGCACCGGGGCTGATTTCAGCCCCTCGCCAAGGGGGAAGCGGCGCTGCCGGGGCGGCGCTCGCTGTGCTTTGCTGTTTTACCCTGTGTCAGGGAGAAACTTTTCACATATTGTTCTACGGATTGTTGTTTTTCTGAAAACTCCTGCCCGTAAAAACACGTACCTTCCAAAGCCCAGCAATTCTGACTGCCTTTCAGACCCAGCTCCCCTCTTTTCTTCTGCCTAAGAAAAATTAAATGCAGATTAAATACAGTTCGCTAAATAGCGCTCGGCATGACTCTTCTTTTAAACTCTTTGGTAATTTGATCCACACACCAATCAGCTGAAATGCAGCAAAATAATTTGCTCTCATTTATGCTGGACTAATGTCGCTAAAATTACTCTTACTATTGGATTTCTGCTGGTTTAGCCGAGGTGGACTCTGTTCCAGTAATTTAAAGATGCAGCTGCGTTTATTGGAGTTACTTCCATCACACTTTTCTCCCATAGAGCACATCTCAGTGTCTCTTTTTGGTGACTCCACACCACGGTTTTCCTGCAAGTATAATGTTTTGTGAAAGCAAAGCCAATCTCTTCAAAAATGGGAGCCTAACTTCAGGATCGTTCCTGCACGGTCCTTAAGCACGGAGTGTTGGAAGGAACCACGGTGGCATCAGAAGAGCTGGGGTTCCTGAGTCGCTTCAGAAACCTCCCACCAGTTCCTAGCTTTTTAAATTGTTGTCCACAGATGCTTGCCAACGAAACTCAATGCAAATTCTATCTCAGCTGCGAGGGAGGAAATAAATATGAAACACCTAATGATTTCAGCACGCCTGGGGCTGCGAAGTCTGGCCCAGGGTTAACTCTTAAGATAAAGGCAATCTCTCAAAGACAGTTTTTTTCCATGCAGTGGCTGCCTGCTGTGGACTCTGGAGCTTCTCCCACTTAAGTGGAGCTTTTGCTGTAACCGTGGGGTTTTTTCCTGACATTTCACAACAGCAGAGGCTTCTAAACCACTACAGCAGAAGCATTAGTTCTCGCATAGAAAGATCAAAATGCTTTCTCAGTCATCAGTCTGATGGCTAAAAAAATACTGCCCGAAGGAGGGGGATCCATTTTCACCTCGTTCCCAGTGCCTTTGGCGGGGTAACTCGTGGGTCGTAATCTGTCGTCTCCCGTGGAGGGGGAAGAAGGGCGTTTGTGTCAATGGGAGAATAGCCTCACATGTGTAACTTAAGCACCTCTGCCAATGGTTTGGCTGTTTCTTTGCTGCCTGTAGCCCTGTGAGGTATGTAACCCTCTGTGTTGTTGTCCAGCAGGGTGGAGAAGCGGAAGGTGACGGACCCTGTGGGTGCCCTAAAGGAGAAGTACCTGCGACCCTCCCCGCTGCTTTTTCACCCCCAGGTAAAAGCAGGGCCGCTGTAACGCGGTGTTGATTGAATGCCAAGAAGTGAGGTGGAGCTGGTACGAACAGGCCACTCGGATCAGACCCTTTCTCATCCCGGGGCCTGACTGGAAACTCCACTGTTTTCCACCAGTTACTTCCAGACACTTTTAATTTCATACCTGGTGTGAGGATGATGGCAGTTATGCCTTGCTGTTTCTTTTGCATTAACAGAAGAACAGGGATGAGGTCCGGGCAACTCATACGCTCTGCCAACCTCCCCTTTCGCGTGCCAGGATGCCTACCTAATTTTTCCATTGGGAGCACCAGGTGCAGTCGTTTGCAGGAGTGGAGGGTGGAGAAGGACCTGCCCAGCATCCAAGCAGTAGCATTCGATACCCGCCTGACAATTTC
>NW_009260195.1:160358-163041 GCF_000687185.1 Egretta garzetta | reverse complement strand
GGATCAGGGTTCAGCTCTGCCTGCGCCAAGGGTGATGGCTCCCGTGACAGGGAGCTCGTATCGCCCCCTCCTGCACAGCTGCTCTGGCCTCTGTTCCTCTGACAGCTCACGGATATTGGCTCCCTCTGCATCTCCTTCAGGTCCGAGTCCCTGCAGAGCAATGGGAAACGCTACTGGACAGCTTTCCCATTTGGCAGTGGACCGGGAACGCCAGCCCAGCAGCCCCACGGTGCCGCCGTACCAGGCCTTTACCCCAGAGCATTGGAAAGGCACAACTAAGTCCGGCGCAACCGAGACTATGGCGAGAATCAGCCCCGGTTTACAAACCCCCGTATCTTATAAGCGATAGCTAAACTCTTCAGGGAGCCACGCTGCTCTTTGCCCTTAGGATTCCGGGCTCCGTCACGGTAACGCAGCGAGTTCTGCCGCACGCTGCCGACATCCTCTCCAGCGTGACGGTCGCCAGCTCTCCTGCCTGGCTCCCGCGCTGGCAGCTGAGCTCCCCGGTCGTCATTGTGCTCCCCTTTATATTCACATGCATTGTTCTCCCCCGATAATGTTTCCCACCTCAGATAAATAACTTGCAGGTTTGTGAAAGCTGGACCCTGGGTGCTTTCACAGCTAAACTTAGTTCCCTCATTGTTTCGCATCAGCCTCAGAGTTTGGTTAATAACTTCCCCCGATTTTTCCTTCATACAGGCTGGATAATGGTGACAGGCTGGCCAGGAACATCCTGTGTTTGTGTGGGTTAGAATGGTGGGGATATCTGCCTGTAAAGAATCTGATAGCGGGGAGGAGCTAGCGTGGCAAAGCAACCCACCAAGACGATGAGAAACGTAGGGGCCCTGAGCAGGAGCGAGCGTTGGGTGGAAGGCTGTTAACATTGTTCCTGAAATCCTGACCACGTCCTCTTCCCGTGGCAATGAAAAGATGTGGAAGGTCTGGTTATCTCTAATAGCTTATCACACAGAATAGCCTAAAATTTACAATCACTCGAGCCCCAAACTTCCTGATAACTAATTTTTAATAAGGCGGGTTGCTGTGTAAAGATCACTTGGTCCAGAGAGCTGCTGTTCCCATGCCGTGTAGTCAATCGGGCGTTTCAGGTGCGGTGAATGAAGACAGAATCACAGAATCACAGAATCGTAAGGGTTGGAAGGGACCTCAGGAGATCATCTAGTCCAACCCCCCTGCTAAAGCAGGCTCACCTAGAGCATGCTACACAGGGCTTCATCCAGGCGGGCTTTGAATATCTCCAGAGAAGGAGACTCCACAACCTCCCTGGGCAGCCTGTTCCAGTGCTCTGCCACCCTCAGAGTGAAGAAGTTCTTCCTCATATTCAACTGAAACCTCTCGTGTTTCAGTTTGCATCCATTGCCCCTAGTCCTGTCGCTGGACACCACTGCAAACAGACTGCTTCCGTCCTCTTGACTTCCACCCTTAAGATATTTGTATGCGTTGATGAGATCCCCTCTCAGTCTTCTCTTCTTCAGGCTGAACAAGCCCAACTCTCTCAGCCTTTCCTCGTAGGGGAGATGCTCCAGTCCCTTTATCATCCTAGTAGCTCTCCTCTGGACTCTTTCTAGGAGTTCCTCGTCTTTCTTGAACTGGGGAGCCCAGAACTGGACACAGTACTCCAGGTGGGGTCTCACCAGGGCAGAGTAGAGGGGGAGGAGAACCTCCCTCGACTTGATGGCCACAGGGTCATCAGTTGTTCAGGGATATGTGAGAGTTTTACTACCAGATCCCCATCCGATATCATCCTGGATCTTTTCCTAAGAAATCATATTTTCAGGGGCTCCTGCTCCTGTCTTCTTCGTTCGGCCCAGTGTTCATACACCGCTCTAGGTGTGTTTCTCTTGCTCTAAACATGGGTCTGGTCTCAGCCTTTTCTCCTGGGAGTAATTCCTCAGCTCTCACAGAGGGCCCTGGGGGGGCTGCGGTTAAGCCAAAAGATGTGCTAAAGACCGAGCGGTCAGAAGATGCTTTCTCTCTCAACGGGAATTTCAGGCAACTTTTCTTTCTTAGCCAGTCGCTGACAGTAGTTTCTTGGCTCCGATGGGAGTTATTCTTACATTGTCTATTTTAAATGAAACTCTGGACAACATAAATAAATGGTGTAACTTTTTGATAACTTAATGGAAAACCTTTTCTCACCTGTTAAGTTGCTTTTCTTCTCCCCTTCTTTTTTATTATAACCAGGCAGTTGTTCCCTAAATAGCAAAGTGCCTTTACCACTGGAGAGGCTATGGCCGGTGTTTAGAATTTTAAAATAAGCCTACGGCTATCAAGCCAGCAAACATCTCTGACTAAGTGCCTAAAGAACAGGGCACAACAAAAGATATCTCCAGGTACTCCAGCGAAGGGCTGAGTGGCATAGCTCTGAAAGATCCGGATAGCATTTTAACGTGATGGTTTTGTTACATGACTGGCAGCTGGGGCAGAGCTTTTGCTGTAAATGATCAAGTAACCTTTTCAAGTGGCTGGCGCTAAGTATTACTTACTATTTATCATGGGCTGGGAGCCTCCAACTAAGGGGCCGTGGATCTATTATCGGGAAATGGGTTTTACTACTCCTCTTTTTTCCAGCTTATGAATGGTTGTCAGCCTTCCACAATGTATTCTTTGGTGATTAAGACAACTTTTTTTTTTTTATAGTCATACATTTTAAACAATATCTTGC
>NW_009260195.1:159042-160274 GCF_000687185.1 Egretta garzetta | reverse complement strand
GACGCCTTCCTACCGCCTTCCGCCCGCTCGCTGTCCCCCGGCGCTCGGGCTGACGCTCCATTCAGGCTCCCACTCCCCCCGGCGCTCCCTGCTTTCCCGGTGATGTCATCTGCGGCGAGGAGGCAGCTTTATTGCTGCCTTGTTTGTTTTGTCCCTGCTTTCTGCTTGGTATCTTGAAAGTGCTCTCGAGAGTGCATCAAATCGAACGTCGGCGATGTCAGCCTGGTCCTCCACGTCGTGCTTCTCTCTTGGATTTGGATTCCCTGTTTTGCTCTAATGAAAGTAAAAGTGCTTTTCTGTAGGTAGGGATTTTACACGTATCCTTTTTGTTTGCACACAGCCCAACTTTTCTCTTTCCTTTTTTGTTTTCCCCTTCTCCTGTGTCTCCAGGTTTTTCCCTTTCTCCCTCTTTCTGGCGTGGGATTTAATCCAATGTTTATGTGAGAACGTGGCCGTTGCCGAGCCATACAAGCTAAAGCCGATAAAGGCACCCAGAAACGTGCCGTTCGGCGTCGCTTCTCCAGGCCTGCACGCCTGCCGCTCCCCTCCGAACAGGCTTTCGGTGTGTAGGTTGTGGTCCTCCTGACCATAACTCATCCAGCCGCAGCTCACACAGAGTATTTTGGCTGGAATTCCCTTTCACTCCAGGAAGCTCAGCCATCTCCCACCCATCCTTCCATCACCTCTACTGGCTTCTGAACCTCTCTTACATGTAATTAAAATGTTGGCCTCTTCACGAGGCAAACTCTCTGTGGACCCACTCCATCCTGAGTCTGATCTTAACTCCTCCTCTTCCCCCCTCCAGCCTCAGCCTCTCCCATCTCAGCTCCCCAGATCAGCGCTCACGCATTCCCCCGTACTCCCTCCCGCTCCACGTTGGCCAGGATCCTTCTGCCTCCAGCCCCAAACTTCTCTGTCCTCTCTAACCTGGCGTCGCCCGCCTGCCCCCGCTCGCTCCTGAGCCCGTGCAAGGTTCCTGGGGCTGTATGGGAAATCAAACCTCCTTGCTTTCCAAGACTTGGAATTTGAGAGGAGGGTGTGGGCAGTGAGTTCTACATCCATCGGTTGCCCACAGTGTCTAATTTCCAAGTCATCCCTGGAGAAGGGGAAGCCAAACGTATTCTGAGACAATTTTTAATCTGAAATGCTGAAAGTAAGCACACGCACAATGCAGATGGTAAACAAGTGCCTAATTTCTGAGATCTACTGCTTGCTGCGTGGCTTTGCCAGTT
>NW_009260195.1:157417-158998 GCF_000687185.1 Egretta garzetta | reverse complement strand
TTCTTCCCTGCTGGGTTCAGTGGCTCCGTTTCACGCTGTGCTTCTGAGAGCAAGAGCAAACACCAGCAATAGGCTTTGACCAACATACTGCTGCCAAGAGACGTGTTTTATGCATCAGATGCTGTTCTTCCTGGGGATTTTTGTGACATGAGGTCTTGCCTTGTACTTTTAGATGTCAGCCATAGAAACGATGACAGAGAAACTGGAGAGTTTTGCGGCCATGAAGGCAGACACCGGCGCTTCCCTGCAGCCCCTTCCGCATCACCCCTTCAACTTCCGATCTCCACCACCCACGCTATCCGACCCCATCCTGCGCAAGGGCAAGGAGCGCTACACCTGCAGGTAAGGGCAGAAGCGAGGCCTTGCGGAGGCAGCCCTGGGAGGATGCTGCCCCGGCGGGGAAGCTGCGTCAGGCACCAGCACGCGGCAGAGCAGCTTCACGTGGCCATCTTCACTGTCTCGGCGGGGGTGGGAGGAAAAACAAGCAGCAGCAGAATTAGAACAGAGCATTCTGATGACTAATTCACTCTGAAATAGCTTGTTTTGTCTGGTAGAAAATCAGCATCTTCTATTTTCTTTGTCATTTTTAATAACCTTGAGAGCAGATCTGGAGATTCTCAAGCAAACGGAATTCTCCAAGCCAAGTCTCTTGGTCGTGGCAGCGAATGCCTCAGTTCCCGCTGCGGGTGCCATCTCAGCTGTGTCCAGTCTCAGCTGTGCTAAATAATGGAATTTTAAAAGTGGCACACAGTAAACAACTTCTTTGTCAAACACAGTTGTATCCACAGAAATACTTGGGTATCTGTTGCAGCTCTAAAAGCGGGTATCGGAGCAGCTCGCTGGGGCGTAAAAACCTGCGCCTGCTTACGCAGATTTACCTGCCACTACGAGAGGTTCTTGTGGCGGCTCCCGCTGCGTTTTCCTTGGGCGCAGTGAGCGGGTACCTGTTTTGTTTGACGTATCTTTTACGTTCAGCTTTGCCGCAAACGCTACGGGCCCAAATTTCAGCTGAGGATTTAGAAATTTGAGGTTTTGACCTACAACAGGGACTAAAGGTATTTAGATAAACACAAGTTGACATTTGGATTTTCCTTGTTGATGAACGCTCACGTTAACCGTTCATCGTCAGGACAGCTGAGGGTGCTAAATGTCGCTGAAATTAAGGAAGCCTGCTCGTATGTTCCTTCTACAACAGTGAACATCAGGTTCCATAGTCACAGAATGTAACCCTTCACCCTTAATATTTTATTTCCCAATTAATATTTTTATTTATACCTCCCTTCCTTTTGAGTTTACTGTGAATCAGATCTATTGTGGAACACAGTTCCTTCCCTTATTCATTCCCTATTGCTGCAGTTCCGTATTCCAGGCAGACTGTCAGGCTCACAGCAGCACATCCCGATAGCAGTAACACAGTCCTGCAGCATTTATCCAGAGGAAAACTCTGTGAATGCTGAGAAGGGTGATCAGGTAGATTCTGTAAGCAACCAAACAGGGCTATACAGGAGATCTGTAAAAATCTCAGCGACGGCCAGTAGGAATAGGCAGTGATTAAAGACTCTATCCGAATGCAGGACCGAG
>NW_009260195.1:141363-157398 GCF_000687185.1 Egretta garzetta | reverse complement strand
TCCAAACAAGCAGGAGGTTCTTCTGCACAACACACAGTTCAGCAGAGGAACTCATTGCCCTCGGAGCTTGTGGGTGTCCAAAGCCTATGTGCATTCAGAAAGCTTTTAGAAAAATCGATGGAAGAAACTCAGCAAAAGGGTATCGAAGGCAACTGTTCAACCTTAGGCTGAGGAGGGTCTTGGGGGAGGATGTTTTGGGGATGGGTCATTGCATCCTTCCTGTGTTCCTATATCCTCCAAGCTAGGCTACGAAGTCAGCCGGCATTTGGGTCCGAACTGGGTGTTCCGATAGGGATTTTTCTCTTCCCTGCCCTTCCCAACGATGCCGCATAAGCGACTGTCGTCGTGTGTCTCTGGTGGAAATGGGTTACACCCGCATCTCACCGCTGTGCATCCCGTTGCTCTGGGGTGGGTGTCACTCTGTCAGTTCTTACCTCCGCACCTTCCTCCCTCGGTACGTGGGTGCTGAGAGTTACCAGTGCATAAAGGGATTTTACCATTTTGGGAGCGGTATCAAAACGAGCGAGGTCGATGGCAGCTGGTGACAGGGTTTGTAAATAAATGATCTGGCGCGGCAGGACTTTTTGGCACTGATGGTTATTTTGGCTTTCACCATCTAGGTACTGTGGTAAGATCTTCCCCCGCTCAGCAAACCTGACAAGGCACCTGCGGACACACACTGGAGAGCAGCCCTACAGGTGATGTTGCCCCCCAGCTACACCCCCTTCCCCAACACACTCCTCATTCACCACTCTGTTAATTTTTTCTCCTTTCTATAAAACTGTGCCAATGTAATACCGCAGTCCTGTAGCATTACATGCAGTGATTCATAGGATTGTATATATGCGTACCAGCCAAAAATAATCGGGCTTGGCAGCTTGAAGATAGACACTTAACTTATATTTAGATGTATGCTGGCAAATGAGTGCTCTGATTTGCAGTGTTGGTTAACACTCACGTTAACCGTTCATCTCAAGGACAGCTGAAGGTGCTGAATGTCTCTGAAAACGGGGCTGGGTTGAAGGGCTTGCTGGTAAGTTATCTGCTGGCTTTTCTTTTCCCAATGCGTATCAGAGGTGCCTGGAGCAGCGGATCAAAAAACAACAGAAAAGCAGAGCCCCGTAGCGTGTCTGCTTTAAAATCTAAGTTAGGGAGTGTCCTACCTTCAATCGCAAAGTTTGAGAAGAGCGATCAGAGAGGGGAAGTCACAGACTGCCTCCCGTGTGCAGGCGGGCGTGCAAGGTCAAAGATCTGCTTTTTATCCTTCGGTCTGCCTCGTGTCCGTGCCAAGGGGCACGCTGCAAACCCGCCCCTCTCCCCCTGCCAACAACACCCTGCATGCCGGCACGGCGTTGCAGCCGGGGCGCACGCCGGCGCGGGGGCTCCTGAAGGGACGCCCATTCGAGGGAGAGGTTTAAATTTGAATAAAACGCACCCGGAAATGTATGTAAGTGTCTGTGGAGATACACGAAGGAACATTCCTCATGGAAGACCAAGTGGGAATTTTTTCCCCCCATATCTTCTCCAAGTGTTTTGCAGGCCATTTCAAAAAAATGGGCAAAAAATACGCTTTGGTTGGTTTCTTGTTAGTTTAGGTACAGGTAAGAGCAGAACCGAGTGAATGATGAATCGAGAGCTCGCGGGGAATCGAGCCTTGTGTTTTCCATAGTGGGAGTAAGTGCTTTGCGCGTTGTCAAACGATAGTAACAATTCCAGCAGTTTCGGTTTTGGTAGCTAAAATGATGGTATTTCCATGCAGTCGTAAGTTCACAACAAAGCCACTGCAATAGTCATTATCGAAAGAGAAACCCAAACGAGTTGACGAGCAGCAAAGGGCCATGTGGTCAAATACATCTCATTTTTACGCTAAGAAGCTACTCTCTCCCACATTGTAGTCCCTGGTACATATGGAGTCAAATTTTTTTTTCCATACAGAGTCATACAGAATTTTGAGCGTAGACATTAGGTAAATTAAAAATACCCCCCCCCTCTCCAAAGCAGACATATATTTTGGAACCATTCCCCGTTCTGGTTTTTTCAGTTGCGTTATTTGATCCGCCGTGAATGAACGCTGTGTATTCACCATACGCCCCGTCTGACTGAAATGCTTGCTCCCGATTATTCAGAGGTTGTTAGTTCAGTTTTCTTCCAAAAAAGGAGACTTGCAACTTAACAAAGGTTAGGAAAATAAAGATTTATTTGATCTGGTCTTCTCCCAGAAAATGGCCTGTGTGGTTTTTTTGTAATAGAGGTTTGACTTCTGGACAGTGTTGCATTCTAACAGCACTCCTGAGAGTTAGCGCGACGTTTACAGAAGAGCTTAATTATCATTGATTTTCTTTCGCTCTCGGAGAGCTGAGGTTTCCAACTTTCGCAGCCAGAATTGTTTGGGAAGCTCGGTTTTTAAGAGCCGGCTTCGTGCAGGTAAAAGGAGGTTGCTGCCTTTTCTGTGTTTTACCAACGTCTGTCCTGTGACTTCTCTTTTGGTTGTTTAAATGTTCTTCTTTTGACCCTGTCAGTGTTATATATTCATCCAAATACAAATTAAAATGTTCTTAAAGCTGACACAAACTGACCGAATGCCCAAGTGTAGGTCAAAAAGCAGCAGGGCAGAGCATGGGGTGCTTTGGTTTGGGTTCCCGATGGTCACCGATAAGTGATGTGGTTTTTACCAAGTCGCTGAAACTTCCCAGGTGTCTGTTTAATTATGCATAAAGTAGGAATTAATAGCGTAGGGGCAATAAGGAGGCAAATGAATTCTTTTTATAAAGGAGAAGTGCTTCATGTTTTTTGAAGAGTCAGAAATCCCTGGTAATGCTCTTTACTTCCTAAAGATGGGTTTGAAAAGACTCAAAGACAAGATGCTATGCGGTGAAGCTCAGCACACTTCACTCTTCTTCTCCGGTAGGAAGGACTATCAGACTTAATTGTTTCTTTCTGAGAAATGCCCAATAAGTTGGGCTTGTAAAGTCATGTCGGACTTTACCTGGAAACTCAGGTCCTAAAAAAATGGGACTGTGTTGTTGTTCTGAGCTTACCAAGCAAAATCCAGAGGCAATTTTTAGTGAAGCTCCTTACGCTCGGAGCACGTGAACATCATGGTGCATCGTAGTTGTTTTCATTCTCTGGAATCACAGAACCACATAGCATACGTAAAGCCCAGACTGGCCACAACGAAAAGCTATTTGATTCAGCAAGGCTTTATTTTCTTCTTTCAAATGGCCATCGCCTCCAGGATGCCTCTGACCGATTCTTGAATTACTCCCAGTCCTGAAGCGTTGCTGTGAGGCTGCGACGCCTCCTATAAAGATGTGCTTCCTGACGTCTGTTTTGAATTTGTTTTTCTTTAATTTCCTTTTAGGCCCCCGTGTCCCGTTATCTGCATTAAGCTGAAGCTAACAGCCAAAGCTGACGTCTACCACGTCACTTAAGATTGCACATAGTTCAAGAAAAAACTCATCTCTCTCTTTTTCCTTTTTTAAATGTAGCCTAAATTCATCCCTGGCCTGAATGTGCTTGAGCTTAAGGCGTTACTCAGCGGAGGAGTAGCTGTCCCTGCGCTCCCTGCTTTCGTACTGCCATTCTGTCTTTAAGCTCACATCAATCAACCAAAACGTACAATTTTGCAAGCACTGTTGAACCCTCACCCAGCGTGGTACCAGGCGCCTCGCTGTCCCATTTCAGCGTTACCAAGCTGTCGTAGCCGTACAGCGATTACCTCGGTTACTCCTCCTCACCGTCCTGAGGTTGCTGTCTGGTTTTCCCCTTCCAGCTCCCTGGAGCCCTGAGGATCGCCTGCCCTTCCTCAGCGCACCCGGGTCCCAGCCTGGGCTCGCTCTTGGCTATCCTTCACTCCCACTTTCTATTTTTTCAGCCCGTTGGTGTGTTACTTTAAACTGATAAGGAAGAAACTTTACTAGCGTTTATCAAGTGTGTTTGCAAAGCAAATACAGCTTCTTTTGAGTTTTATTCTTCTCCTGCCTCTGTGTTCACCTCTTCCCTGAATTTAAGCTGGTTCCTCTGTCTGGGTCATTTATTTAGATTAAAACCAGCAGAGATCCAAGCACCGAGCCCTCTGGGACCACAAATAATACAGCACGCCTCCCTCACCCCTTTGCTTTCAGACATCAGCTATTGCTCCTTTCCAATGCCCCTCTGTTTTCCATTTTTTTTAACAAGCTCTTTATCCTTTCTCCATCCCCTAACCTGGATCCACATAGCTCATAGTTAGAGCGAGGACCTGTCAAAGGGAACCTTTCAAAGACTTCCTGAACATCTAAATAAATCGATGTACGGGAGGCCAGATCGTTCTTGCCTTACGCATGCGAGCGCTCCCTTTGAAGTCATGGGAACAGCTCGCGTGAGTGATGCAGGCGGGACCCGGCGTGGGTACCTGGGGCGGCCCCGAGCAGCCCCGGTGCCCTGTCGTGCCAGGCGCGGGGAGCGCGAATAAAGGAGAGTTTGGCTTGGAAGGGCACAGAGCTGGGGGGCACGGGCGGGGGGTGAAGGCCGTGGGCATCAGCAGAGGCGAGGAGGGGGCTGCTGGCACAGCACGAGTAGGGCTGGGCTGGGCAAAAGTGCTTACAGGAGCCCTGTGGAATAACAGGGAGCTCGGGGGATCGCCTGCTTTGGCCGCTGCCTTTTTCTGAAGTGCTGAACAGTAGAGGCCGCTGAAGCCTGGCAGCTCCTGAAAGCAGATTCGTGGGTTGCTAGCAGATAGGAGGAGAACAAGAGCTGGAAATCTGTGCGTGTTTAACTTTCCGTAGATGAACTGTGCTTGTCCTTGCTGATGTTCAAATAACGGCTTGTTTTCTTTAGTTGTTCAATCCCTGTTTTTTGAAAAAACGGAAAAGAAAAACTTTTGAAGTCTGAGAAAACTGTGGTTTAAAAAGAGATTTTTGCATTCTTCTTAGGTTAATCATAATAAAGGTTCATTATTTGAAATATCTTTATTGGGTTTGGTGATTTCAACAGTAGGAAATTTGGAAGTGGACGTGGAGTCCGTAAACATTCAGCGCGAGAGAGTGTTTCATAAATGTATCTCTGCTGTTTCCAAAAATAATACCCATTTAGTTTTAGAGACCAAATAAAAATCACAGCTGTAGCACATCTGGAAATCGTGCGCGTCTTTCACGACGTAGATTTTTACACTTGCACCTCCTCCCCGCATTGGAACCTGTTGTGTTTGTAGGCAGCGATACTGCGTCCTCAGTGTCAAGGCAAACCCGGTTTCGTACTTGAATGCCCCAGGCAGGAGATGGGCTCTGGGTGCCCTCCTCCCGTGCGGAACCAAGGGCATTCCTAACTCGTGCCCAAACGCACCACCACCTCCGTGCCTTGTCAAGAGTAGCTCGGCTTGGTGGGACAGACTTGGCTCTCAGTTGGAGGAGCACGAAGTGGTTCTGCTAAGCAAGCGGGTTTGTTCTGGAATTATGGGGGGGCTTAAGAACAGTTTTGATTTTGTCCCATAAGCGTACAGGATTTGCGGAAGTCTGTAGCGGAGAAAGGATTCTACGTCTCATGGGCTTGGGAAGCAGAGCCGTGAGGAAAGCAGCTTTGTTGAGGTACAAATGACGTATTTAAAGGGAGATCTAATGAGGGATTCAGGCGGATTCAAAGAGGAATTAGATTTTCTGTAGCTTTAGTACCAAAACACTTCACTGTGGCTCGAAGCTGCCCTCTTCAGTATATCGGCTGCCTTCTTGTTCCGCGCTGGAAGAGAAGCCGAGGGCCATGGTTTAGCAAAGCCTTGTTTTTATTCAGAGGGAATCTGAATCCAGAGTGGGGGGGGTGGCAACTTTGAACAAGCTTCCAACCCATCTACCATGGGTCCTGCAGAGGTTTGTTTCAAAGAGGGAACATTTCTTTGCTCAGCAGTTTCCCTAAACATTCTGGCTTGGCTCCTTACCTTCCATGTTTTTGCATCATAAACCAGATATTCGCTCCATAGGAGTAAATCTTATCCTGTTTGGAAACTACGGTGTATTTCTTGGGAGCTATTGTACTGTAATAATAACCATAATTACCTTTAAAGGCATGCTGCACTGCCTACATCTTGAGTTCTGTAAGGAATTTCACAAATAAATCTGGAGTTTTCTCTATGTCCAGATAACTGTGTTGTGTACGGATAAGCTGGCTAATAACTATTTTATACGTTGAACCTCCCTTCTTTCTTCTCCCTCTGTCTTTCTCCTCCCTCCACAGCCATATTTCACTTTCTTCCCCTACAAAATGAGAAAGGCGGAAGAAATAAATTCACCTTTCTTATTTTTATGTTCATGCGTGGAAAAGTAATTATTTTGTTTAAAATTCTTACTTGTTTGGACAACTCACTTCTTAATTAATCCTAATCCTTTCTTTGTGCTCCTTGAGTAACAATAATATCAGATTTGTCTGGAATGATTAATGCCTTGTGCTTCCCAGGTCCACAGCTGAGTAAAGATTTATAGACCAACATTTTCTGGTTTTCTGATAGTCAGATTTTTCTTTTTCTTTTTTTTTTTTTTCCCCCCCTCACGTTGCACTCTGTGGCATTTGCTTCTATTTTTCAGGTGTAAATACTGTGACAGGTCATTCAGCATTTCCTCCAACCTCCAGCGGCACGTTCGAAACATCCATAACAAGGAGAAGCCATTCAAATGTCACCTGTGTAACCGATGCTTTGGGCAGCAGACCAACTTGGACCGACACCTGAAGAAACACGAACACGAGAATGTTCCAGGTAGGAACGGGCATGGCTGGCTGGTTCTGCTGGGGCACTGGAGGGAGAAGACACCGTGGCCTGGTCTCTCCGGTCCTTGGGAAGCCTTTTCGGAAAGCACTGTTCCTTAAGGCTGAATGGCATTAGATAGCAAAACCCAAACGCCAGCTCCTCACGCAGCCAAAGATGCGTTTATCCACAGCAAGGGTAACACGCGCGCAGTACCCGGCTCTGCCAAGCTCTTCTTGTCAGGGATTACATGGGCCCTTTGGCAATCCATGGAATAGCGAAGGTGATACCGACCGCTGGGGACTCCATCCAGGGAGCGTAACCTCCCACTGCAAGATCTCCCGGTGGGCATGTCGAGCTCTGCCACAGGTTTTCAACCTGCAATGCGTTTGTAGGTGTGTGTGAGGCTCAAGAGGATAAACAGACTTTGCCTTAAGATAAAAACTGCAGGGAGAAATTCCCATGCTGAAGCCAAGTGGGTGATTTCCCAGCCTAGGAAAAAAAAAAAATTATTGGGAAGTTATAGGCAAACAGCTATGCAGTGGATAGTGGTTCTTAAATTGAATATACTGTCTGTAAATGCTAAATATCACTTACACTCCTCTCTGTAGCTCAAGCCTGGAAAGCATGAGCTTCCTTTGGCAGCTTTGGTCTGAGATGTCTCTTAAATGTTAAATCACTAATATATAGCGAGAGGATTGTTGTGCGATGTTCCTCCTTTATTTCTCCTGTTAATAATAACTTTGGCAAGCTCTGATTGTTTCTCCTGTTCTCTTTTCTCGTTTCTCTCGCCCAGTGAGCCAGCACTCTGGAGTCATTACAAACCACCTTGGGACCAGTGCCTCTTCCCCAAACTCGGAATCAGACAACCATGCACTTTTAGATGAAAAAGAGGATTCGTATTTCTCTGAAATCAGAAATTTTATTGCAAATAGTGAGATGAATCAAGCGTCAACTTTAGCAGATAAAAGGTAGACAAGCAAATAAGGTTATCTGGTGACATGTGTTGTTAATGCGGTCAGTCAGCCTCCGTCCTGCAGTATTTGATTTAAAACGCTCAAAAGAGAGAAGTGTAGCAGTTTGGAAGGAAAGTACGTTCACCTCCAAGCTCTAAGCCCGGTGTTAAGCCTTTTCAGACACTGACTTAAGTCAGGAGGGCTGACACCAGGGAGCCGTGAGCAGTTGGAGACGTGGCTGCAACCGGTGGGAGCAACCAGCGGAGCAATTTCAAGTGAAGTTGGGCTACGAGAGGGGAGGCCACCTGCCTGCTGCCGTTGGCTCCAGCACACCGGTTGTGAGAAAACACAACTTCTTCCTTAGCTAAAAATGGGATTGTTGAGCCGTTACCTTCTGCCGCGAAACCGCGAGGCCTGTTCCATCAGAGTACTGGTTTAGGAAACCGGAGGCGCCTGCTTTTCTAGTCTGTTAGTTCATTTCCAATCGGTCCGTATCACAGGCCTAATTTTGACTGAGTGATATTTCACCCGCTGCTATCCTGTTTTCACAAATAGCTATTTAATGCTGATACTAAGGTTTAAGTCCAAAATGTAAGTATGAGAAATCCATGCGATGGTGTGATCCACGCAAAGAACAGTAAGAGTGTAGAACACGCGGACATAGCATTTCTGGTGAGGATGTTAATCTCATTTTATGTCACTTGGTGGCATCCTGTTGGGTTCCAAGTCCATAGCACTGGTGATCCCACTCTCGTTCTCTTACCGTAATGTAAACCCGCTGGTTTTGCGGAGTCCGCTAGGTCCATACGGGCGTGGATAGCCAAAGTCACACGAGGGAGGATTTAGGCTGGCTGTTAGACTACACCGTGAGGAAGCTTCCTCCTTCTGGTTGCTCAAAGGGAGGCTGTTGGAATACGGAGGCACAGAGGAGGAGGAGGAAAGCCACTTGTCCCACAGATGTTATATTTTAAGAGATGGAAAACCATCATTTAAATCCAGACTAGACAAAATTATAGTCTGAAAAGCATTGGGGTTGGTATATGCTTGACATGCTTATTAGCCCTTAAGACACTGTGAAGGCTGATTTTTAAATGCCTGAAACATGTCGGTTTCCCTTTTCCTTGCAGTTTAAGTACGTGTATGTACACAAATACATCTCTATATTCGTACATATGTATAAAATTATCAGTGTCTTGCATGACAGTGAAAATGCATGACTTACGCATTTGGCATCCTTTCTTTTTTTCTTTTCTTTCTTCTTCCCCTCCTTGACCAAATATTTCAGGCCAGAAATCCAGGATATTGATGGCAATTCCCAGTGTCACGGATTAGCAAATGAGAAAACAGAAGATGTGGATGACGAAGATGAAGAACTGGAAGAGGAAGATGACGACAGCCTGACGGGGAAGTCACAGGATGAAACGGTATCACCCACCGCAGAGCCCCGAGGAGCATTTGAGGATGAAGAAGATGAAGAGCCCACATCTCTCACCATGAGCTTTGACCACACCCGAAGGTGAGGTGGGCCATTCCCTTTGCAAAGTCAGACGGGGCTCAGGCTTCTGGCCCCGTGTCAGTGGTAGATTGTGAGTGCTGCTGTTTTATTTTTCAAGCCATATGTCACGCCTCCAGTTTGATTTAAGCATTCACTTGAGAGATTCCATTTTCACCATGGTGGGGGACATGAAACAAGTGGACTGCAAGGAGAATCTGTGATAAGGTGTATGCCCAAGAATTGAGAAGTTCGTGTCAGGAGAACAGAAAAGCGCATTTTCAGGGTACCGCAGTTCAGCGGACAATGTCTTGCTCTCTCAAACACTGGTCAGAGCGAAGGAAGAGGCGTACGTACGCAGGCCCTTTCGTGCTGCTCTGCCCATTTTAGTTGTAGCAAAATGTTGTTGACTTCAAGTGGAGTTCTCAGAGCTCTGGGAAAAAGTGAAGCTTTTTTTTTTTTCCCCTCAAGTTCAAGCCGTGTCGAGACACCTTTAAAATTAAAGTTTGTTGCACATAGCATAGGCACAGCTTTCTCTTTGCCTCAGTTTCCCAACTGGTATTCGTAATAGATGTCACATGATGCAAAGTAGTATCTTAATTGGTTTGGGTGCATCACTATTTTCATTGCAACTCAAAGAAAGCGCAGTGGTGTTCTTCAGACATCGATCCAGGCTCAAACGTTTTGAGGAGTGCAATTGCACACCTCCCCACAGAAGACCAAAGTGAACTGTAGCCGCGCTGAGCCACAAATATCTGTAGGACTAATGCTCGTTTGTGCATAGCCACGCTCTCCACTTTTTCTTTGCTCCTTGCATTTTGTGTCGTTTTCGTGTGTGTCTGTCTGTCTGTCAGTTCACGCATGTGGCTTGTGAGACCCCCATGGGATGTGCATGCAGGCACTGGGTTAGCAACACTCACATTGGCTAGATGTGAACGGTGAGACGAGCTAACAACAGGTCAACCCCTTCCCCTGGTCATTGGTACAGGTGTATTGAGGAGGACGAAGCCGGCTTGTTAGATTTGGAGCAGATGCCGAATTTTGGGAAGGGGCTGGATCTTCGCAAAGCAGCCGAGGAAGCATTTGAAGTTAAAGATGTGTTTAATTCCACCTTAGACTCTGAGACAATAAAACAGACTCTGTACAGGCAGGCTAAAAACCAGGTAGGTATATGACAGAACGTTTTATCTAGCTTGCCGCCAGCACGTACCATAGGGTTAGCAAGCAGCTGGCCTCTTTTAGCAAGGGTTTATTTTCCCCTTCCAGTGAGCAGGAATTCCAACTGTAATGGGTGAATGTACGTGACCCGTGTCTTGCTGCAACTGTACTGAGATAGAGGAGAAATGGAGCGGGCATCCGTTTTAGGTCACCAGATCAATTTATCCTTTAGCCATGCTTACAGAGAAGGGGAGAGGCATCTGTCTGTTTTTATCTGTCTGTATAAATGTTTTTGTAACATTTATTTATACTTTGGGATGGGTCTTCAGTTGGTATACACTAAGAAACTGGAGGTTTGGTCTGCAGAAACAGTGACAAAGGTATCATAGAATTATAGAATCCTGGAATGTTTTGGGTTGGAAGGGACCCCTAGAGGTCACCCAGCCCAACCCCCCTGCAGGAGCAGGGACACCTTTAACCAGACCAGGTTGCTCACAGCCCCGGCCAACCTGGCCTGGAATGTTCCCAGGGATAGGGCCTCCACCCACCTCTCTGGGCAACCCCTGCCAGTGTATCCTTGGGTTTGATGATGAAGGGTCTAATAGACAGTAGTATTTGCAGGACCTGCAACCCAGCAGGTCTAGAGGGCTTCCTCATTTGCCTCCCCCATTTCTGAACACAACACATAAAATAGAAATCTGCCCTGCGAGCTAGACCAGCTCAGACCTCAAAATGACATCTCAGCACCTATGGGAGTTTTTGAGAAAAATCTGGAGGTGTGGGGTGGATCCATTTGTGCTTTCTGCTTTTTCATGAAACCGCAAACCCCAGTCTAGCTTCACAAAGTTCATATCCTGATCCCTACAAAAGGATTCTCACAAAAGAACTGTTCGGTGAAGTTACGTGACTGGACTGGACTGGAGGAGCCTACTCAACCCTTCATGGGGGATGCGTAGAGCTGTTGTCTTGGAGTCCCTTTCTAACCATCAAGCAACAGAACTTGTCACGCAGCCCAGCCAAGCGGTAGCTTAATGCAGTTGCCAAGCAGAGCATGATTTTTGATTTGTCGTCCCCCAAAACTTGTGAAATTATTGTCCTCCTTCGTTGTAGGTACTGAAGCTGGGGAAGGTCTGCTTGAATGTAGGACACAGCTTTTTTTCTGGGTGAAACTAATTTAAACACAAGCCACTTGCCTGACTCATGTGTGTCCTGTTACTAATATGCCAGATGTACTAACGATTTAGGAACGGCTTGCTCTCTTAGAATTTGTACTACATGGGTAGGTCTAGCCTGTGCTTGGATGGGGTGCGGGGGGTATTTTTGGTTTTTGAACCAATTCTATAGTGTAGGAGATGCAGGAGATGCACTTAAATCATGATAAGTAACTTAAATAATTGGAACCATCCCTTGTGCAGGAAGCGCAATAGCAAAGCCACCTCGGTGCGAGCAGCGCAGCGCTCCTTGGCGGCTGGCTGCCTTTTAAGCAGTTCTAGAGGCGTGCGTGTCCCCAACACTACGAGGCTGTGCCTCTTCAGCGCACACCTACCACGGGGGAATGTGGGGACTCAACAGGTAGATCTGGAGAGGCTGAGGCTGGATAACTGGTCAGTGTTGTCACCATTACAGTGGCATTACCAAGGGTCCCTCTGTACCGAGGGTTGTACCGGTGGTCCCAGGTAACGTGTGGTCTTTGTCCATTGCCCTGCAAAGGACTGGGGGTGGGTGGGTGCAGCCTCCGTGTGAAGGAGAGGTGCGAGAACGCTAATGGCCACAGTTCCATTGCAAAGTAGGAGCATGCGTTACACCAGCTAACGTAGACCAGGGAGGCTGGGGACCATGTCCTCCTCTGTTCCAGATCACGGCTGGCAGTTACGTTGGCGTTCACCTCCAGATGTGAGGTTATCGTCCACCTAAGCCTTCACATCACTTGTGTGGGCTGTGCAAGGACACAGAGGTGTGCGAGACAAGTAGTGTTGGAAGAGGGAGAGCATCTGGGTCACAAAGATGCAAGCAGATTGTGGTAGAGAAAACAGAAGTCTCCGTGCATTTTTCTCAGCAGACACTTTTAACCATTTTGCCACCGCAGAATGTCCACCCCAACAAGAACATACGAGCACGCTGGTAATGCCAGCGAGCATTTCATGCCTGTGTTCCTAAATACCTGCGTGCGGGTTTCTATGGGTGCCAGCAAGCTCGGGCCAAGCAGTGAGCCAAGGTTATCCTGCTGCCCGCCGCGGCCCGTCGGGTTACAGCTGGCGTGGGTGTTGCTACGCCATTTCTGTGGCCCTGGCCTGACGTAGTCGCTTGCCTGTTTGTAGGTGTGCTTTTTTAAAGAACAGAACAAATTGGCATTCTGCACGTAGCTGCTTTCCCCCGAGAGCAGAGGCTAGAAGCAAGCGTGTGGGCTCGCGTCCAAGGGCAGAGCTGGTGCAGACTGGGTTTGGTCCTATAAAAGCTGATGGGCACGATGGCCGCTCCTGGCTGAGCCTACAACTGCCTGTAACCTCTGCGGCAGATCTGAGCGGTCGGAGTGACGGGTGTCCTCCTAGCGTGTGGATGTAAATTGGGCCTGCTGGCCAGGTTCGCAGCCCAGGCCAAGGGATGCTGGCAGCCCTCTGTTCCCCGTGTGGTTAGGTGGTGCTGTGCTTCACAGGGTTTGTTACAGCCTGTCCTGTCTGGGTGTTCACACGTGTCCTCTGCATTACTCTTCTCTCCTCCAGGCTTATGCAATGATGCTGTCCCTGTCTGAGAACGCTCCCCTCCACGCGTCCTCCCAGAACTCTCTGGGTGCTTGGTTGGACATGGCAGGAGCAGCTTCAGAGTCGGGGACCTTTAACCCCATCAACCACCTCTGAGAGGTCAACAAGGCACTGGCCAGAGTCCAAGCGAGGAGGCAGTGGTGCTGCAATTACCCTAGCAAAAATCCTAGCAAGCAGAAGATGGATGAGAGGGCCTCAGGGAGTCGTCTGGACTTTTGGCTGAGAAGGAAACCTGTCGCATCCGACCTACAAGTCCTGCATTTTTGTCTATCCAGAGTTTTCATTTCTAATTTATCAGGATGAACCTCTCCAAAACTGGATAACCCGGATGCAGCCCTAGGATTTCACAGTCTATAGGAATAGCATGAGCAAGACACCAACTGCAACAGTGCAATCAGACATTGGCCCCTCTACCATAACAAAACTATCACTGAGCCAGTGAAGCCTGCGTATAAATGAAAGCTTGAAACCATTTGGTAGCACATCCTTTCAATTCCGCTGAATAGTGAAATGGTAAGGAAAGAGAGCCAGGCGTGACCAATCCCTGGTGCAATTCGGACAGAGTCACTGCAGTTCTACCCAGGAAGGGGAATCTTAACCCATTTAATTGACCCCCAAAAGAATTTGCAGTTCTGTGCTCCCACAGAAATGCCGTCCTACCCTGTGTTCCCGACAAAACACATCGGCACAGTGCAAAGCTGCTGCGTGTGAGGCCACGTTGCCTGCGGTCAGGATACGCTGTGTGCCGTGCCCCGGTCGAGAGATCTTCAGCCTGGAGCATTGCTGAGCTTGGGGTTGCTGATGTACCACGCGAATACGTGAGCCACGGCCATCGGCTGTGCCCTGGATGCCCTTGTGTCTGTGCCTACGCTGCTTTCCAGCTCTGCTCGTGCCTGCGAGCCCAGGCTGCCGCTTGGACTTGAAGCATCCAGAGTGTTTCAGAAGAAGCCGTGCTCAGCAAGTCTGCTGGCGAGGGGGCTGTGGCCCTCTGCCCTGCGCTGGCCTGGGTGTCCCGCGACCGAGCGGCTGAAAACACTTGGCCTTTCCCCCTCGGAGAGGTCCCGGGGCAAAGCCTTGCCTGGAGAGGTGCGGCTGTGCGTGAGAAAGCACGTGTGGTGGGCAAGCCTCGCCTTACGAAGGGCAATTAGACACATCTTCTAATTTATCTCCAGGGTTTTTTTGAGAGCGGCATCCTTTCGGTGTTGATGGTATCCAGGAGCTGTGGCAGAAATTTCTGACTTGTGCGGTTGTTTTGGTATGCTGGGTGGTTGCTTGTGCGTCGCACGCTGCTCCTTGGCCTATTACTTAAGTAGGAAGGTTAAAATGTCCTTGCTTCAGCAACCTCAGGGATGCAGCCCTTTATTCAAGCACATAACTAAGAATCAAATTGTCTCTCTGACTCTAAAATTGCTCGCAGTTATTTTATGAGTGATTTTAAATCGCTTCAAAGTCTCATCTTCTTTAATGACCCAAAGCAGCCTCCAGAAACACTGTGGTGTTCATGCTATTCTGCATTGCAATTACAATCTGCGGTGGGAGCGGTGGTTTTGCAGGTAAAGCCAAATTACAGAATAGTCAGGAAAGCCATTAGACCTTGCGAAGGATAACGTTGGCTACACAGGTGAAGTTTAGAACGTGCGTCCTGAGAATTTTCGCGTTACAGCATCAAAAAATTAGAAATGCCGAGGACTGGACTGCTGCTACCCCGGGTGAACACGCGCGCCTCTGCATCTCGCCCGTCGCGTCCCGCGCCAGCTGCCTGCTGGGGGTCTGGCAGTCTGGCTGCGTAAAGGTTGCCTTCAAAGCCTCTGAAGCCGAGGGGAACTTCTCCCATTCGTTTCGGCATATTTTAGTGCTGGGCATGCTTCTAGTAGGGATTTTATCAGGTAAGAACTGTTTGCAGAACTGGGCTGATGGCCGATTTCAGCGGAACAGCGCGCAGCCGCGGGCATATCTGCCTGGAAATACCTGACGTGCCCGCGTGGTGTGGGACGGAGCAGGCAGAGGCTGCTGTGCCGGTCCAGCGTGGGGAAGCGCAGCGGGGAAGCCTCATGCCAGCGTGCTGAAACAAAGGAAACAGCTACTCGGCTAAAGCGGAGGTGGTGGTAGGAGCGATGCCCTTGCAGTGCACTCTTTGCGCCCGGGAGCACACGTGAGGCCGGTTTTGGATAGCCCGGAGCCTCAGACTGTCCGTGGAGGAAAGCATCTAGGGTAGCTTTGGTACAGAAGGAACAAAAGGTAAATTAGCAGCATCAGCGTATTTTCCAAGAAAATTTTCCCTTCCTTTTTGGTTTTCCACAACACCCTGTGAAAGTGCCCAAGGCTCTGAGACCAACAGTCAGTGTACCCCGAACTGCTTCCTCTCTTTGCACAAAGCTCTTGGGTGAGCGGAGCCCCAGAGCTGGCCATGTCCCAAGAAACCCGTCCCTGCGCAGGCGATGGGCCCTTCCCGGCCCAGCACCTCTGCCTCCGCTGCTGCTGCAGCACAGCCCTGCCCAGGCGCTTGGCCTTTAAATTATTCCCACAGGGGCCAACGGAAAATAATAAAAGAATTGTTTCTTTTCCTGATGGAATTTATTTTAATCTGTACATAACTTGTAAGTTTTTGCTAATTCTTTTCTTATTTTATTTCTTCCTTAACAGTATTTTTTGCATTAGGTATCATTCTTGTGAAGAAATAATGTTAATATAAGTATGTAGTGAAGGACCAAAATTGTGTAATTAAGGTTGTATGTTGTATGATTGATAACCAGGGAGGAGGAAGATTCTGTCCATGTGCCAAACGACCCCGATCGATCCTGCTAGCCTTGCTGCCCAGCCTCCAGACAATCATATGTTGGGTTACGTTGGCCTTTACGTGACCGTTGCATTAGGCGAAGGGTTCTGTTTATGTCCTTGGCCGGGGGGGAAGCGAACGCAGCCCCCGCCAGAAAGCGAGCAGCCCCTCCCCACGTGCCCTTC
>NW_009260195.1:139872-141136 GCF_000687185.1 Egretta garzetta | reverse complement strand
GGGGGGCGGGGGCCCCGTCGCGGCCAGCACTCGGCCCCGATGGGACTGTCCGGGCCTGCAGGTTCCCAGACCCCTTTTCAGGGATCACGGACACGTAGCCCAGCCTTAAGCATCGGGATAGATCGGTCCTGTCCTGTTACAGCGGGAACGCCCGAGCTGCCGCTCCGTGGCTCCCAGAATATCTGCTTGGAGTACCCGGTGCGTCTGGGCATCTTTCCGATAGGGACCGCAGCACTGGCTGCCTCGGTGGAACAAGATCTGTGGGTGACAGTAAGTGTTTGCGTGCTCTGACCTGCTGTTCTGCTCATCGCTGAAGCGATCTTGGAAGCGGTCGGCATCCCGCTCCTTGGCACGAGGAGGGAAGGGAGCGGCCGAAGGCGCAGCAGCAGGCTGGTCTCCAGAAGGTGGCCACGCGCTGCCAAGTGCCGGTGTTACGGTGGGGATTTGCTCGGGGTGTATAAGGTCTTCCCTTCGGTGTCTCGGCCCTGCTGTCCCTTGCCTTGTTTCTTCAGGAGCACGGTTTGCCAGCAGCTCCTAACTCCGCTTCCGCTGTCTCCCTGGCAGGGCTGCTCCCTGCTCCCCGAGGCCGGGGAGGTACAATCCAGCCAGGGATTAAGGACGTTAGAAATAGAGTTTTTAAAATCATGAAATGATTTTTTTTTCTTTTCATATTCCCTAATTCAGTTTCCTTCCCGTTCTCTCTAGCTAGCCTCTCTGTTGTAGGATCTCCCGACTCCTCTAATTTAGCACTGATGACAAGTTTTAATTTTCCACAGCTAAATAAAGAGAAAGCCTCACTGAATCTCTATTTATCTTGTAGCTGTCATTCAATTGCACTTGATAGGTGGTGCAGCTCCCGGCAGATGTTTGGGTTCTGATGTGCTGTTGTAGAGAAAAGCAATCCCGGATTTCTGAAGGGTGTTCCCGAGAGGCGCGTGTGTCGCGGAAGGTTCCGCCGAGGTCCCCTTGGCTTCGAGGAGCCGTGGTGCTGGAGGCCGTCCGGCATGGCCAGCGCGTGGTGCTCGGGAACCGCGGTGCCGGTGCGATGCGGCGAGGGGCGGCTTGCCGTGACTGGAAAGCAGCCCGCTCGTTGTTTGAAAGCCAGGGCACGACTCAAGGTGTGATTTAAACCCGGAATGTTTGCGTGGGGTCTGTTCATTAAGAGCATTTTCACATCTCTTAGCCGTATTGCCGCAACAGCAAGGAGGAGAAAGCGGGAGAAGCCCTGGGGCTTTTTTGTGTAAGCGGGTGAGGTTGGCAGGCG
>NW_009260195.1:137557-139575 GCF_000687185.1 Egretta garzetta | reverse complement strand
CAGCGAGGCCGAACCGAAGGGGGTGAAACGGCCCAACACCAGCCGCGTGCGCTCAACGGCGTTCCAGGACGAAACGCAAGACTTGGTTTCTGTCTTGCTTAAAACAGCTCAGCGGAAGCTCTCGCTTTCTCCCTGCCCAGCACTTAGATTTTCAATAGGCGTTCTTGAGAACGGCTTCTTTTTCACGTCGTAGGAAGCATTTCGAAAAGCACTTGCACGACGACATGAACGTGTTTGACTCTTAAGCATCAAAGCACTGGATTGTGGGCCCCCCTCCCCTCAGCCGATTTCAATCTACTGACTTGCAGTCGATTTTTACGTGCTGTATTGTGTGTGTGTGTGTGTGGCGGGGGAAGGGGGCGGGCATCTGGGGGTAGGAGCCTGCCCGTTCCTGCCCCGCGGGAAGCGGGCAGCGAGCGACGCCGTCCGCTGGGATCAGTGCTGGTAACATAAGGGCAAAAACCTCTGCTCCTAGGCGATGGTCAGTAGTGTTTTTCACAAAGCCATGAAACTTTTTCTCTGTAGTGTTGAGTGATACTGTGATTAAAATGTTACTGAATGATTCCAAGATTATTTTTCTTCTGTCATTAATTCTTATTACCACTTTGGAAGAAGAATGAAAAAGACAAAAAGAAGGCAGCTTTGATTTCCAAATGTGCAATTCACACGTGAACAAAGTCATTCTGAAAGTAATTCTCAGTGTGTTTTACATTCTCGTTGCTCTCTTCAAAGCAAGAGACGTTTTGCCCTGATGTCATTTCCAGCCTGCAGAAGATGTAATTTAAGACATATATATATTGTGCTTGCAAGAATCATAAATCTGTGCATCCCTCGTCATTCCTTTTCCCATTGTTACAATACAGATATGATTTAGGGTTTGTTTTTTTTTTTTTTTTCCTTTAGGACTGTATAGTGTTTTTTTAAATCAATTGTAAATGTCTGGGTTTCATATAATGTTTAAAAAACATTGAGAAAGAGGATGGTGCTTGTTCCATATCATTCTTGATTGTATATTGCTTCTGTTATGTTTATAAGTAAACTGTGCATGACTTGTGTTTAGCAGTCATTATTGTGTCTGTTTGTGAAATTTTTATTAAAAAGAAAAAAATTCCGTAGATGCACTTATTGTATATGTGATTAGATTTTGCGTCCGAGGCTAGAAGCCTCGAACTGCCAGGGAATAAAAAAAAAAAAAAAGTGTTGGCAGTTATTAATTAATATGAAATCGCTTTGTTGGGAGCATAATGAAATAAAAGATATGAAGTGTAGAAAATAATTAAAAAAGCGATTTTACAAATTTCATTTTGATGCTTGTGATAAAAGGCAAATGTACTTGTGTAGAGAAATTCCTTTAAAATAATGAATAGAAAAAGCTGATTTTGAGGTTAATGCTGTAGAATAGGAATGTATACCAAATGTAATCTTTCCAATGCTACAATGAATTTATACATGAGATTGATATGCAATAAACCTGTGTGCTTTTATAAGCAATGGTCCTGTGAGCTTTTTTCCTTGGCAGAGCGGTGGCGACACAACATCGCGGTGTCTGGACCGGTTGCTTTGCGGAAAGGTTGAGGTGCGGCGGCGCGGTGCGGCCAAGCGAGCCCAAGGACTGAGGGGGGAGGTGGCAGGAGGAGCAGGGGCTTGTCCAGGAGCGCTCCGAGGGTGTTTGGCAGGAATCACAGGATCCTAGAATGTTTTGGGTGGGAAGGGACCCCCAGAGGTCACCCAGCCCAACCCCCCTGCAGGAGCAGGGACACCTTGAACCACATCAGGTTGCTCACAGCCCCGTCCAACCTGGCCTGGAATGTTCCCAGGGATGGGGCCTCCACCCCCTCTCTGGGCAACCCCTCCCAGGGTTTCACCACCCTCAGTGTAAAGAATCTCTTCCTTAGATCCAGTCTAACCCTGCCCTGCTTCAGTTTAAAGCCATCCCCCTTGTCCTGTCCCAGCTGGCCCTACTAAAAAGCTTGTCCCCCCCTTTCCTCTGGGCCCCCTTGAAGCCCTGACCGACCGCA
>NW_009260195.1:135764-137284 GCF_000687185.1 Egretta garzetta | reverse complement strand
CTCCGAGGAGGGGCTGGTTTCCAGGGGGGGGGGGGGCGGTGAGCAAGCAGCCCCGTAGGCGCGGCAGCGCCGGCGCGTTCTCATCCGAGGGCCACACGGGCCGACCGCCTGCGCGTACGGGACCAGAGAACACTTCCGTGTTGAATGACGTGGCGTAACGCTAACGAGCCCCCGCCGCCTCTGCAGTACCTGTTGTCTGGTATTTTACGTGCTTGGTCTGTAATACCTGAAAAGAGCTGCAAAAAATTAAATGAGGGAGACCCCCTCCTTGCTGCCGCGGCCCGGAAGGACCAGGTCGGGCTCCCGAGCCCGCATCCCGCTGAAGGGCTGCGTTGTCCTCGCTGGGAACGTTGCACGGGGAAGAGTGGGAACGTTCTGGGGTGAGGGAACGGGTTAGGAGGAAGAACAGTGAGCTAGCTAAAAATGTCAAGAATATTTCCTTTCACGACTACGAGCTGAGGGTTAGCGAACTATCTAGTGATAGCGGTCAGATGGTTCAGCGGGGGCCCTGGGAGCAAAAATGACTTGAAAGCAGGGTCTTTGAACTAACAACACGCATTACAGAACTGATGAATGGTCTCTGCTTCAAAAAGTCATTCATCGTGATCAAATGATGGTATCCTGCGTACAGCATAATAGCCCTTCCCTGGAGCTCGCCGTGTAAGGGTTGCAGCCGCAGCTGAACTCCGGAGCAGAAGCCCTCTGCCTCTCCGTGACGGCTGGCAACCTCTCTCCTTATTAGCCCTGGAGGGAAAGGAAAAAAACTTTCGGCTAAGAAAGCTCTGATAATAGAGCGATTGTCAGGCAGGCCTTAGAGAGAAGAGAACAGGGTCTTTGAAAAGACTATTGCTGACAAGTGGACTTTGTCATCCAGAAAGCACTTGAGATTCACCATAAACTGGCGAGAAAAAGGCTCCATTTTGGGGCGGGGGGGAAATCAGAGTGGGGGGCAGAAAAGAAGGTCAAGGAAAAATCTGTTCCCAGTAAAACCACAGAGCACTGTTGAGCCTGGCTTTGCTGGGCAGCCGAGTTGCTGGGCCTGAAAACAGCCTGGCCCTTGCATCCTCCTTCCCCCCATAGCTGCACCTGCAGGCAGAGCCCGTGTGGTACCAGAGCACCCGAAAGGGATGGTTTGTGCACCTCGGGGGACCGCCTGCCGCTGGGTTTAACCGCTGGCGATAGAAGCTGCTGCGGCAAGACCCGTACGCGTGCCGTGGGTAGGAAACCTGGCCCACTCGGAATAACCGTGTGTCTGGTGCTGGTCAGACCCCGAGGACAGCCGGAGGCGTGGTGGTTTGTCACCCGCTAACGTGATGGGAGGACGATGCCGAATAACCCCGTAACCTTCAGTGACCTTGGTGAAGGGGCTCTCGGGAATGGGTGACCCCGAGAGGGCCCAGGGGTTAGGAGCGAAGATCCGCGCCGACACCTTCTTCAAGAGAAGTCAAGAAGCAGCAAAAGGTAATTTTTAGGTAAGCCCAGCTGGTTCTTTCCTGCGGGTAGGGGCCGGGCCCCGGGAT
>NW_009260195.1:132374-134953 GCF_000687185.1 Egretta garzetta | reverse complement strand
GGGCCGGAGGTTCAAGGCCCTGTGTAGGGGTCCGGGCTCCTTCGGTGGCACCCGAGACCTGGGGGATGTTGTAGCACCCGGTGCCTCTGAAACCGGGCGTGCCCGTTTCTTGTTATCAGTGCTGAGGGCAGGCTCAGGACGGGGCTGGGAGCGGAGCGTGGTGCTTTTCTCATCCGCGGGACATCTGGCAGACCTCTGGCCGAGGGGCACGTGTCCCTCATCCAAGGACAGGGAAATACGCAGCATCTTGATCAAATGAGCTTCTGTTGATGGCTCTGGTTTGCGCTTTTCCTGGGCCTCGGCCTTTGAAAAGGAGCAGCTTGGTGACGGTGATGGCATACAGTGAGATCTCAGTTGAGAGAAATTAAACCGTAGTTTTTTCCTCAAATTACGAAATGGGGTAGGCAGTGGGCGTAAAATGCTCCGTCGGATGTTTGTTCTGTAGGTGCCCGGTACGTGGTGTGGCACAGGAGGAGATGAGTAAGCTTAACCCCGAGCGAGGAGCTTTAGGGACTCACGCAGGTGGTTTTGCCTGCGGCAGGGAGCCGTTCCTCGGAGTGGTTTGGGATGGGTGCGAGCTTTGAGGAGCACAGGGCTTGTGCTGAGGCACCCACCAGGGTTTTCGCAGCACGTCAGCCTGGGGACTCCTGGTGGCCCCAGGAGAGGTGCGTGGGCAGCGAGAGCCTCACGCGCGTCTGTATGGGCTCTGCCTGCGTACAGCACCCGGGGAAAGCGGAGGCTGGGTCCTGCGCTGCCCCGAGGTTCCACAGGCAAAATGGTGCGCTGGCCGTGGCTAAGCCTAAATGCTCTCTGCCTTACAGGGAAAAGTCATTTCATCTCTCTGTCTGCCTGTCTGTCTTACGCAGCTCTCTGGTTCCCTGTGCTGCTGTCATGTCTCGGAGCCCCTCCAGCAGCTCTGTGGATGACAAGACCTCTCTCCTGGAGTACCGATGCCACCCCGTGCGGCCGGAGCCCCCCAGCCCAACCTCCCCCACCGGGAAGCGCAGCTCCACCACGGCGTCCAACGCCGCCTCGCTCTCGGCAATGGGCTCTTCCACCACAGCCGAGCCCCGCCGCATCGTCCTCAGCACGGACAGCCCGGCCGCGCTGAAGGTGGGAACCCAGCAGCTGATCCCCAAAAGCTTGGCTGTCTCCACCAAGACCAAGACCAACCCCTCCCGGCACCAGAGCTTTGGGGCAGCTGGCTCGCGCCAGGAGCCCCTGAGCCCCGACCCGAAGCGGACATCTGTCCCCAACCTCTCCCTGGAGGCGGAGGTGGAGGATGACGGTGGGGGGGCCCTCAAGCGCAACCTGAGGAACATGTCCTACCGCGCGGCCATGAAGGGCCTGGGCGAGGAGCCGGAGCCGGCGAGCACCGTCCCCTTGCTGAAGCCTGTGTCGGAGGAGGGCAGTGCCATGCCGGCCCGCAGCCCCGGCAGGAACAAGGTGCGTTTTGCACCCGCTGCCACCCCACTCTAGGGTGCCCCTGCTTTCCCTGGTGATGAGCTGCTGCCGGGGGATCTGCAGAGCCTTTTTCCTGCAACCCAGTTAGAGCTGTGTGAGCCCAGCGTGGAGCTGGCAGGGCTTGCTGAGCCTGGTGACGTGACTTGTGCCTTGGGACGCCTGCGTGTCACCAGCAGATGCTGTAGGTCCCTGGAGAGCCCGCAAATAGCTGACCTGGCTTTCGTGGGGAGCACAGCTGGCTGCTCCGGGGCTCCTGCTTGTCGGCAGGCGGCTGCAGGCATGTTTGCAGGGTGGGGTTGGCCGGGTGTGTGGCTCCGAGGTGGCGGTTGGTTGTACACAAACATGGGTGAAGCAGGTCTGGGGAAAAGGAGACTCCAGTGCAGGCAAAGTCCAGGTGTGAGACAGATAGATGTGAAAGGCAGTGACCCCGATAACGCAAGGTGAGAGCTGAGTCACTTCAGTAAGGCAAACAAAAGCTCAGACAAAAATCAGGCTGAAAGAACGGGGTGGTATTTGCTGACTGGCCGCGCGGGAAACTTCTCCCCTTTCCTGAAAGAGCTCGGTGCCTCCCAGAGCCACAGAAATGCAGTAACTGCAGCGCCTTCTCCTCTTCTTCCTCTTGCAGAGAACCTTTGGGCGGAGGCGCAGCTCCACCACGGCGTCCAACTTCAAGGACCGTGAGTGCCGCCTCCCGTCCTCCCGAGAGTGCCACCTCCCGTCCTCCCGAGAGTGCCACCTCCCGTCCTCCCGAGAGTGCCACCTCCGGCGTCCCCTCCACCTTGCAGGGCACCGGGGCGCTTCTCAGCGAAGCGAATCCCTGCAAGTGCCTTTGCCCCGTGTGCTGCTGCTGTCCCTGGCCTGGGGCAATCGCTTTTGCCCCCGCTTCCCCCCCGGCAAGAGGAGCACGGCAGCCCTGCTTTCCCCGTCCCCGGGGCGCGATGACGCTCAGGCTGCTGCCGCGCTCGCAGCTGGAGCGCTCCCAGCTCTGCTTGCCCTGGGCAAACACGGGACCGCTGCGGGAAGCCGTCGGGAGCGGGAGCTGCTGGTTAATCGGCGCTGTGCAAAGTCCGACCTTGGCGGGGGGGTGCTGGGACTGGCTCGGCCGTGGCCCGGGG
>NW_009260195.1:130651-132322 GCF_000687185.1 Egretta garzetta | reverse complement strand
GAGGCTGGTCCTGGCTCGCCAGTGCTCGTGGCAGGGCTCTTGGCTGACGGGCTGGGGCGGCGGTGGGAAGGGAAGGCGGTGGGCCGCAGCTGGGAGGGAATTCACTGACCTCTCGCCTTTTGCTCTGCAGAGCCCCGGCTGTATCAGGAAATCCGTGAGAGAGGCCTGAACTCCATCAGCCATGAGTCAGATGAGGATTTGCTGGAGGAATCCATCCCAGAAGAGCCGTCCCCTCCGGATGCTGTTATCGTGGTGCGGAGCTATCGCCCGGCACAAGTGACCTGGAGCCAGCTCCCAGAGGTAGGGGCAGCTCCCAGCCCGGGGGGTCCGAGAGGCCCCACTTGCCTTCCCCACCCTCTGCTCCCACGCTTGTGCCGTGCCACAGCACAGCCGCGTGTATTTTATAAAGCTCTCTGAGCTGCCCGACAAGCCCTGAGCGGATAATTCGGCAGCGTTAGTCGTTGCGATGGGATGTTCGGGGTCTGTCCAGCCCTGGCTGGGATGCACGGGTTCCTGTCCAGGCTCGTCGGGATGCTGGCGGGGCCGGGCCGAGCCCCAGACCACACTAGAGGGCGTTGGAGGACCGTCGCGCCGCAGCCGTGGCGCCCGCTGATCCCGGCCTCTCGCCCGCAGGTGCTGGAAGCGGGCATCCTGCAGCAGATCTCGCCCGAAGAGCGCAAACGGCAGGAGGTGAGCGGAGCCGTAGGCGTGCCCGGGAGTGCAGGGTAAACGCCGAAGGCGGCGGGGACACGCGTGGCGGTGTCCGGGACCGCTCGCACAGGGCTCGGGTCCAGCTCCTGCGTGCGGGGTTTATGGTGCTGCCGCCTCCAGCAGCTCCGGGACTGGGCACTGGGAGAGCTCGCCCGCACATCTTGGCGGGGAAGCAGGCAACTCCTTCGGATGCTGGTGGGAAATAGCCACTGAAAAGGAAAACCTCTCAGGGCTGTGGCTTATTAGTGAAGGAGAGTCCTAAAACATGCTGAAGTTACTGGTGTTGGCCGGCAGTGCCTGAGGGAACTTTGCTGCAAGAGTATGGTATTCCCTTATTTCCAGTGGCTTCGTGCCAATGGAATGTAAATAAGATACAGCAAGTTTTAATTCATGGCCTTGTTTAATCAGTAGTAATCCGTTTTGTGTCGTTACATCTTCCCTGCCCTGCTTTTTCAGGCGATGTTTGAGATCATCACGTCTGAGTACTCCTACATGCACAGCCTGAACATCCTGGTGTGCCACTTCATGAGGTCGGAGGAGCTGAGGGAGACCATGACTCAGACGGAGCACCACCACCTCTTCTCCAACGTCGGCGACATCCTGGCGGTCAGCACCAGGCAAGTGGGGGCCGTCGGCCGGGGCTGGGGCTGGGCAGGCCTGGAGCAGTGACTCTGGAGCTCTGATTTGCTGTGTAAAACCAACTGTCCCTTGGATTTTGTTGAAGGTACCGAGATGTCCCACCTACCGCCCTTCCTCCTAGTGCCTCGTGTCGCGGCACGTACCCCTGCAGAGTGCTGTGCCCCTTTTTTTTTTTAATGGGTTATAATGGTGATGCTCAGGCGTGCGGCTGCAGTCGGTTACCAAACGCTGGCTGAGCCCCCGTCCCCGTGCCTGGGACACTCCTGTTTGCCTGGAACCTCCTCCTCGGGTGTCCTGGCACTGCCATGAAGGTGGCGCCTG
>NW_009260195.1:127084-130423 GCF_000687185.1 Egretta garzetta | reverse complement strand
TGGGGGGCTCGCGGCTTCCCGCAGCCGGGCAGAGCGGCCCCCACGGGGCAGACGTGAATCTTCCCCGAGAGCCGAAGCAGAGGAGGGATCTCGCACGGGAATGGAGGAAGCTGACGGGGCCGGGGAGCGCGAGGGCTGCATTCCCCACCTCCGCGGCAGTCCGTGTCTGCGCTGTACAGAGGGGAGCCGGGGCCTTGTCCCCTCTCAAGAGCCGGGGAAAAGTCACAGTGGGAAGGTGGTTAAACACATATCCGTTCAGTTTGTCTGGCCCTAACGAGTCCTGCAGTGAAGTTACCTGAAATTCTCTCCTTAGCTTCTTTGGAGACTTGGAGAAGCGGCACCAGGAAAACCTCCTGATTCCTGACATCAGCGACATAGTGGAAGAACACGCCTTGAACCGCTTCAACCCCTACGTCAGCTACTGCTCCAATGAAGTCTACCAGCAGAGGACCCTCCAGAAGCTGCTGTGAGTCCCGCCGTGGCTCGGGCCTTGGGCTGGCAAGGACTGTGTACAAGGGGGCTCTGGGCTGCCGGGATGCCAGCCGGCTGCGGACGGGACCGTGACTTGCAGGCGGGTCCCTCAGCCTCTGTCACGTCCTTTTCCCTAAGGAAGGCTTCTCCCTTCCGAGTGGAGTTCACCTTCTAGACCCCAGCGGTCTGTCGGGTGCTGTGAGATGGGCGAAGGACCCCTCTAGGGGTCCCTTCCAACCCAAAACATTCTATGATTCTATAAGCGGGGGTAATGCTCCGGGCACTGAAGTCAGACGGGTCTTGCTGAGGTCAGGACACGTACGGGGTGTGTTAGGGACATCTATGCAGGCTGTTCATCTCCAGATCGTGCGGCTGGTACAGGCCGAGTTTGCGTCCACTGTTGGTACATCTGCGCCTTTACCCGCCTTTCGGTGGTCTCAACATCTCCAGGTGCTTTTCCATCGCCGGCTAGCGGGTCCGTCCGTTTTCCGCCCCTGCCGTGTGCTCTGAGCTCAGCGGCCGTGCCGTCGCTGTGCTGTGTTTCTCGTGCGTGGAAAGCCGCTGGAAAGTCTTGGTAACTGAAGAACAGAGTTAATGGAGGTTTCTTGTCCTGTTCCAGAACCACAAACCCCTTATTTAAAGAGACCTTGAAACAAATTGAAAGGAAACCAGAATGTGGAGGCCTGCCAATGATCTCATTTCTCATTCTCCCTATGCAGAGGGTAACACGGCTTCCTCTGCTCTTAGATGTAAGTAAGTCGGGCGGCGGCATCGCTTGGCGCCTCTGAGGAGGTGACTCTGTTATTCCCTTCTTCGGTTTGCTGAGCCCGGGACAGCCGCCTGCTTGGACTTCCATCCCTCTGGCAGCCGAGTCTGGGATGCCCGAGCCTTTATTCAGGATTTAGCAGAGCGGTCTGCACCTTGCGGGTGTCCGAGGTGCAGCTTAAAGCTGTGGGAATAACGCTTGGCATCTCAGCACCACCCCCTGAGTGACACGAGGTTCTTCCGTGCCCCGGGCTGCCTCTGGACGCCCAGGGTGGGGTGGCACGAGCGTCCGGTTTCGTTAGTGGTCAGGTGGCCCAGGAGGGGGAAGCAGGTCTTGCACAAGCTTCATTGACATCTGGGACTTCTGGACCCAGCTGCTCTAAACAGCAAAGCTGCTGGACCTGGGATTGCTGCTCCCAGCCTGTAACGGGCTGCGGGAGCGAGGGGCAGGGGGATGCCCGCTGCGCGGGGTGATGGCGATGGTCAGGCACGTCCCTGATGTGAAAGCCCCAGCAGAAACCAGATTCACAGTTCCCAGCACTGTTAAACCTTGCTTTGACTGCAGGCCTGTCCTGCTAGCCGGGCTGAGCCTCGGGAACGGCTCGAGCGCGTGTCGCATCCTGAGATCCCAGGTTGATGCACGGTTCTGTGTCTTGCAATATCACTAAAGCATCTTATCTTGACGTTCTAGACTGTCTGTCAAAAAACAAAAGCATGCACTGCAGCGTACGGAGCTGCCGCCAGAGCTCTGAAAGCCATCAGCAAGGTGAGGCCCGGCTGCCAGCTCTCCACCTCTCCTCCTCCCAGCGCACCGTTCCCTCGCTCCGGCCCCGAGCCTGCCGTTCCGGCCTCTGGTTTTCCTTCTTGCGTTGGGTCACTGAGACTTCTCTGCTCCAAAGAGCTGCTGGGTGTACACGGCTTCTCCCTTGCTCACCTTTTTCACCTGATCTTGTTTTTTCCTTTTTCTTGTCATCTTTTCTTCTTTCCTCTTTGGCCCTTCTTTTGTCTTTCCCTCTGGTGTCGGTGTCTCCATTGGTGCTCACCTCCCTCGAGGCGGTAGCGACCTGTGGCGCTCGCTCGCCTTGGGTTTTGGAGATTTAGGCAAAGAGCACGAAACAAAGCAAAGAGCCAAGGGTAGAGGAGCGAAGGAGCAGCGGGAGCGGTGGCACTCCGGATCGTGTGCCTGTGTCCCGCCTGCCTTCCCAGCTGGCTGTCGCTCACACAAGGCGATGTGCCGCGGAGATTATGGCCACCAAAGCGGCGCAGCTCTTCCCTTTGTCCCCCTAAAGACCGGCCCTTGGCAACGCGCTCCCGCCGCTCGCGGTGGGTCAGGGGACAAAACGCACCCCGGCCGGGCCACGCTGGACCGCGCTTCCCCGGCTCGGAGGGGCGGCCGGCGGGGATGCATCCGCTGGGGAGAGGCAGCACCAGCGTGGCGATGCGTCCCCTGCCTGCGAAGGGCTCTGTCCTCCCCATAACTGTTCGGTCGTTCATCCTCCTGTCTGAACCTCCCCTCTTCCCGTGATTGATTCTTCCTCTCCGTGTTTCCTCCTCGGTGAAGCTTGGTTCTGGTGCGGTTTCACTTTGGTCCTTCTCCAGGCAGAGGAAAGGTGCCATCTCCCTCCTACAGATCTCGTGGCCAGAGAACCTCCGGCTGCCTTTCCCCAAACCTGGCTTGGGACTCGGCTGCTGCCCCCGGTCAGGGAAGCGGGGCGGCTGCCTGCCCCACGGCCAGCGGCGCTCGTGCTGGCGCAGGGATGGACTCCGCATCTCACCCTTCTCCGCTGCCCTTGCGGTGCTTTTTTCCTTTTGCAGCTGGTTAAGAACTGCAATGAGGGAGCTCGTGCTATGGAGAGGACAGAGCAGATGTACACCCTGCAGAAACAGCTGGAATTTGGGAAGAAGAAGGTGAGGAAGGGAAATCTCCTGGGGTGTGCTGTTGGAGTGGCTGATCCCTGGGAATCCTTCCAGCCTTGCCCAGCTGGAGCATCGCTGCCCCCGCCAGCAGCACCACCGCTTCATGCCCACCGTGACCATTTTTTTTCTTGCTGTTCTGTCTTAAATATAAGTCTCTGGGCACTTGGCCTGCCAGCTTGGACGGGT
>NW_009260195.1:126498-126975 GCF_000687185.1 Egretta garzetta | reverse complement strand
TGTCCTGTGCGCCCCGCTGGCTGCTGAGGGGGGGGGGGCTGTCCCTGCTGCTGTCGGAAGAGGCGGGCATCTTCCGCCGAGGCGCCGGCAGGCTCTGCCACCTCTTCTTGTTCAACGACGTCCTGATCATAACCAAGAAGAAGAGGTAAGGCTAGGGGGGAACTCCTTCCTTTCTCTACATAACAACTAAGAGGAATTAAAATCTCAATTTCCCAAGCAGCCCGTAGCCTAAGAAACCCTCAAGATTTCCCTGTTTTGACCTTTATTGACCTGTCCCTTGTTAGCCTGAAGGGAAGTGCCCAGCTCCACAGCCCTCGGCCTTGCTTCTGTTTGTGGGTGGCCGGCAAGTCCGCAGAGCCATGTCCCACCCCTGGGCATCAGCTCGCCCCCCCGCCGTGGCGGTCGCCTCGGTGGTGCCTGCTGACCCTCACCCACTGGGGCGGGGAGGCAGCTTGGTCCCTGCCGGCGGCGCCCGCT
>NW_009260195.1:125445-126121 GCF_000687185.1 Egretta garzetta | reverse complement strand
AGAGACGCTGTGAGTGGCCCGGTGGGATTTCACAGGGTGCACGTTCCTGGTTGTGGGATAAACTGGTGCCCTGGAAATCCCATGGAGGCTTCTGTGAAGCACCCTTTCCCTCCCCAGAAAGGGGGATCTGTGCGGGCTCATCCCCTTGCTCCGTTTCCTTCTCTCAGACTGCCCTTATGATTCCCCTCTGCAAATTAAGCGAAGCAGCTGGGTGACGCGTGCTGCTTGTGAAGTTATCTTCACGCTGAGTGCTCCCAATGGGATGTTTGTTCGGTCTGACTTCCCTGGAAAGCCTTCATCCTTCCTGCTGGGAATTTCCCAGCTACTGCCAGCGACGCGGATGCTGCCGCTCGGGCTTTGTTGTAATACGGGCTTTCCCCTCTGCCAGGAGCGACCGGGCCCGCTGGATTGCTGCGCTGATGCACAGAGAAAAGGAGAAGCCCGACACCACCCCCAAAGGAGGTACCGGCACGCTGGAGGTCAGGCCTGGCTGCGCGGGGCTTAGCGGGTGCGCTAGAGCATTCGCAGGCGGGGGTGTTTACCCGGGTCTCATCCGCTCCTGCGGCAGAAGGGGCTGAGGACGTGTGTCGGTGGAGGGGCGAACTCGGGGTACCACAGCTTGCTCGTTAGGAGTTGCCTCCCCTTACGGTATCAGGCACAATAAACCTTAAATACG
>NW_009260195.1:123823-124613 GCF_000687185.1 Egretta garzetta | reverse complement strand
CAGGCTGGGCTGGAGCAGCTTGCCCAGGACCAGGGGGCACCCCGGGCAGCGGTGCTGGCCGTGCGTGCCGGGCTGCGGCTCCGGCCGTGCCTTCTCACTGGGTCCCCGCTGTCCCTGCAGAGCTGAGCCAAGTGGAGATAACCCAGACATACCTGGCTAAACAGGCGGACGAGATTTCCCTGCAGCAGGCTGATGTTGTCCTGGTGTTGGGGGGCGAGGATGGTGAGTGTCAGCCAGCGGGGGGGCTGCGGCTGGGGAAGGCAGAGCTATGGTGGGGGGAAGGCTTCATGATCCCAGTGCACTGGGATTTTAGCAACTTTCCAAAGCTCCCAGGAAGCCCTGGCCGCTGGCAGGGTCCGTGTCGCTGGCTGGCGCTGTGGCCCAGCAGGTGACAGTGGGTCCCCGGGGGGCTGACGGAGGCGGCACTGCCGTGGGGGTGCTGTGTCACTTACCAGTGCTGCTGGCAGCCACAGCAGAGACCTCGGAAGCGAGAGAACAACCTCAGAACAGGCAATACATCGGAAACCTCCTCCCCTGCGAGGGTTTCCCTGGATGCCTGTAGTTGGCACCTCCGCGGTGCAGCCCTCTCCTTCCACGCGCGTCCCCAGGGCAGTGCCCTTCCTCCTTGCCTGACCTCCTCTTCTTCTTCTCCTCCGAGGCTGGTGCTGGGGTGAGAGGCTGCGGGAGGGGGAAAGGGGCTGGTTTCCCCAGTCCTGCGCTCGGCAGATCACCAGCCGCACGGCAGTGGAGTGCAACGTCCGCCGCATGGAGCGGCTGGGGGTTGAGAACA
>NW_009260195.1:123457-123728 GCF_000687185.1 Egretta garzetta | reverse complement strand
CGGTTAGAGACCAACGTCTAGGCTGACAGCCACGGGAAGATGCCTCTGTCCTGACTTATTTCGGGGGTCTTCAAACCCCTGCAGACTGAACCCATAGCGAGAAGGGAGCGGGAGATCCTTTCTTCTTGAATTTCATTTGTCCTGAGCAGCCACGGGTGGCAGATCTTACCGATCAGGACCGGCCCTTGGAGCGGCCACCACAGCAGCTCATTAACGTGGGACCTGGCGCCCACGCTCCCGGCCAACACCAGGGTTAATGACCCGGAATGGG
>NW_009260195.1:122725-123425 GCF_000687185.1 Egretta garzetta | reverse complement strand
TTTATTAACAATAAATTGGTGGATCCCAATGAAAGGCGTGTCCTTGACCAAAATGGAACCGCACGCAACCTCAGCTCTGGGGTCAGTCCCCGGGCTTAAGCTGTAAGTGGGGGGGGTCCCTGAGCACGACCGCGGCGCCTTGCGGTGATGCCAGGGAGCCAGGAGCCCCCATTACAAGCTCTAAAGAGAAAGCTCCGGTCTGAGGGCAGCACCGTTCTGCCCTGGGCTTGTTCTCGACACATGCACATCCTGGGAACAATCCTGCAGGATGGCCGAGTAAAACATTTCAAGTGTAACTGAGTGAGAGAGCCCAAATAAGCAGGAATTCAGTGAGGCTTTCCGTTTATTTCTCTTAACTGTGGAAGAAATAAGGTTTTTTTTCATCAGTGCTAAATGAGAGGAGAGGGGATCTAAAAAGAGAGACACCAGTTGCATGAAAACAGGAAGCAAACAAACTGCAATAAGAAATATGAACTGGGAAAAAAAAAATATAAAAAATATAGGAAGAGAGTTGCTGCATTCCCACGCTCGGATGTGCGGTTTGCTCCAAGCAGGGGCTGTGGAGCTGCAGCTCAGGCGTCCGTGCTGTCACAGGACGGGTCTGCCCCAAAGCTGCGGGCTGGGCTGGGCTTGTGCTCTCCGGGAGCGGGGCCCTTGGGGCTGGGGGCTTCTCTGCTCCTCAGTGCCAGGGGGCGGCGGG
>NW_009260195.1:121027-121777 GCF_000687185.1 Egretta garzetta | reverse complement strand
AAGGCTTTGCCGTGACGCCGCGCTCGCTGCCGACTGCTGCCGCGCAGCTTCCCGGCTGCTCCTCCTGCCTCCATCCCTGCCCCAGCTCCTGGGTTTGACTGGGATGGAAAAATCCTGCAGGGTCCAGGGCAAGCCCACTGAAATAGGGATTTGCATTTTTCCAGACCGTGAAGGAGCTTTGTGTCTCTCCGCATGCTAGCTCGGCTCATTACACCTAATTTAGGCTTGCTTTTTGGTGGACCAAACAACACGGGCAGCTCCAGTGGCCTTGCCGTACTCCTGGCCTGGAAAACTGGCTCCTGACCCGCTGCAATGCGTCGGGAGCGGACTGCGCTGTCAGCAAGGAATCCATCGCCCGTCGTGGGAATCATAAACCAGGGCACTCGGCTTGTGCTGATGGAGAGGGCCGGGCTGCAGGCACCAGTGCTGCAGGGGCGGAGGACTGGTAAGCCCAACTTCTTGCCCCCACAAATGAAAATTTACAGTAAAAGACCCCCGCAAATTCAAATTTAAAAAAAAAAAAAAAAAAAAAATTCAGGCGAGGTGGTATTTCTGCAGGAGCGCGCTCAGGAGCGCTGGGCACGCTCAGCTGACAACAGTTGTACAGCGTCCCATAAATACTGTGGCATAAATACCAATTTTTTTGGACCACAATTTCAGCCCCCTCCCCAAGCCCAGCACCCAGACGATGAAGGCCAGCCGTTTGCCACGAGCTATGAGAGTCTGCTGACCGAAGCGATCGCCTCCGAA
>NW_009260195.1:120292-120931 GCF_000687185.1 Egretta garzetta | reverse complement strand
TGGCTCTGTCGCTTCACATCGGAGCAGCATGTCTAGGTCCCTGCCTGCAGCCGTGGTGTACAGCGGGGCGCTGTCGGGGTCCGTTAGTGACCTGGGAGCAAGGAGGGGTGCTTGGCCGCCGGCAGACGAGGTGTGCCCCCTGCAAAGCAAGGCAGATCGTCCTGCCACCCATCCCTGCAGCATCGCCGCCCAGCACCCCCGGGGGAAGTCACGGTGCGGGCAGAAATGAGGTGCGTGTTCTTTCCACCGCGGTCAGTGCACGGGATCCTTTTGTTCCCGTGTGCCCAGAAAAGAGCGGGCTGGGTGGCCTGGCTTTACCGTGGGCACATTGAGGGTTCGACTGCTGAACAGCTTTATTTTCACAGCCCCGCCAGCACGCGGTTCCATAAAAACCTCCCTGGTGGCTGGGGGGGCAGCGGAGGGCCTTGGGAAGAGGCAGCGTACACCATGGTGCTGGGTTTAGTTGACAGTACCGCTACCAAAACCAACCCGCCAGGGCGCAAGCCACGTCCCGCGCATGGGCACCGCAGCATCCCCTGTCCCCCGTCCCCCCGTTGCTTTCGCATTGCCCCCCCCACACCGCGTGCATCCCATGGCGCTGCGCCTATACGTTACCTTCCCGACACGTCGGCCCCCTGC
>NW_009260195.1:119343-119701 GCF_000687185.1 Egretta garzetta | reverse complement strand
GGGGCAGAGCACAGCCGTTCAGCTCCAAAGTGTTTGCTCAGCTCCCCAAGCCAAGCTGCACGGCACGGTGTGCCTGCCCGGCTGCCTTGGGATGAGACCTCTGCATCCAGCGGTCACGTGCAGAGAACAGACATCACCTTCCCTCTGACTCCCGCCGCCTGGGAAGGGTTGGCTCTGAACACCAGTGAGAAAGGAAGAGGCCACCAGTGCACGCAGCCATGTGTGCAAGATGACAAAGGGACTGGGGCATCTCCCCTAGGAGGAAAGGCTGAGGGAGCTGGGCTTGTGCAGCCTGGAGAAGAGAAGGCTGAGAGGGGATCTCATCACCACCTACAAATATCTCAAGGGTGGGGGTCAC
>NW_009260195.1:118177-118808 GCF_000687185.1 Egretta garzetta | reverse complement strand
CTGTGGACGCAAACGGGGTGGCCTCCACAGCTACGGGGCCAGTGCGGGTCAGTGCATCCAAGCCAGGCTTACCCAGTTCGCAGGATTTCCCCGTCCAGCCGAGCGCACAGGCACAGGAGCCGTCGGCCGCATTGCACAGCCCCCCGTTGCGGCAGGAGCAGGGCTGCTGGCACCCTGCCCCGTACCGGTGTTTCTCACAGCCTGCGGGACAAGGGGGGGGCAGTGGGTGCACGGACGGTGGCGCGGTTCAGGCAGGAGCACCCACGCACAGGCAGAGCTCGTGGGGCGAGGAAATCGGTTCCCGCTCGGGACCTTTACCAACCCCCTGCCCAAAATGCCCAAAATGCCCGCACGGCCCTGCGGCTGACATTCACCTTGCTCACAGGTGGGGCCAGTCCTTCCCGGTGGGCAAAGGCAGTCTCCGGTGACGGGGTGACAGGTAGCGCCGTCCCCGCAGGAGCACACGCGCGCGCAGTCCGTGCCGTAGCGGCCAGCGGGACATCCTGGCGGGAGGAAGACCTTGAGCTGCCTCGGTCACGCCGGGCTGCGCTCGGGGGCTGGGGAGGAAGGACTTTGTGATGGCACACGGGCAACGCAACGGGGCACGAGGGGAGGCAGAGGGGGCTGGCAG
>NW_009260195.1:116072-117694 GCF_000687185.1 Egretta garzetta | reverse complement strand
CGGCCGGGCAGTGGCACATCCCTGTGGCAGCGTCACACAGGCCCCCGTTCCTGCACTGGCATGGCCTCTCGCAGTCACGGCCGTACCACCCAGGGGAGCACTCTGCGGGGGGGAAAAAAAAAAGCAAGCAATGGCCTCAGTGCCTAAAAAAGAAGACAAGAGCAAGGTCCAACCTCTCTGGGAAAGCCCAGCACGTGGGTTCATGCAGCCGTTCCACCAGAGGGGAAGCAGGCAGCTCTGCGGGAAGCGGGTTGGTGCCAGGCTGGCACAGGCGAGGGGGTTCTGATCTGCTTTGCAGCACGGGCCAAACCAGCCGCAGCAACGCACCAAGGGCGTGCAGGTCCCTTGGCATGAGCCAACCATGTCAGGCATGAGCCACACATCACAGGTAACACGGTCGCCTGCGAGCCACGCTCCGTGCCTCTGCCCGAAAGCACAGGACCGCGGCGGGTTGGTGCCAGGCTGGCACAGGCGAGGGGGTTCTGATCTGCTTTGCAGCACGGGCCAAACCAGCCGCAGCAACGCACCAAGGGCGTGCAGGTCCCTTGGCATGAGCCAACCATGTCAGGCATGAGCCACACATCACAGGTAACACGGTCGCCTGCGAGCCACGCTCCGTGCCTCTGCCCGAAAGCACAGGACCGCGACGGCCGCCCGGAGGTGCTGGCTGCTCAGCAGCTGCCAAAGAAAACCCCAGAAAGTGCTATGAAATAATGGAAACCAGCAACAACGCCAAGGAGCTTTGGACCGTTCGGAACCTCTCTGCTGAAGATATAGCTGGTAAATAGCCCACAATTCAAAAGAAAAATGGCAAAAAAAACCCCTGGCTTGAATGCACATGAGAACGATGTTTTGTTTGCATGAATTCCTGCTTGCAAATTCGCCAGCAAGAGGCACCACAGAGGTCAGAGCCTCTTGTTTGTGTGGCCAGGCTTGGCCAAGGGGGCAAGAAAGCACTTGCCTGGGCAGACGCAGCTCCTGACAGGACAAAACAGACCTTGGCCAAGGGGGTGAGGACAAAGGCGGCCAATGGCACGGAACCAGGCAGCACAACCCGTCAGAACCTGCGCTTTGCAGCCGCTCCAGCGAGCCAGCGGCTCCCTGAGCGGAGGCTTCTCTGGGAGGCCATGGCTCAGCACAGGCAGCAACCGGCAAAGGTCCTTGAGGAAGAAGATGAAGAGGAAGCGAGCATGGACTCACCCAGTTGGCAGGTGGGACCGTGGAAGCCGGGGGCGCAGACGCACGCCCCGGTGACCGGGTGGCACTCCTGGGTGGCGCCGGCACACTGGCAGATCTGAGCACAGCCCTCCCCGAAGGTCCCGGACAGGCAGGCTGTCAGGAGAGAGGGCACCAAGGCGGCTCAGGTTTGCTTAGCAGGACCTATCCCATCCCGCTCTGCCAGGCCCTTTTATTCCCCTTCTATTTTAAGCCAAGATTTAGGAAGCCTTTTATGGCAGTGAAGTTCTCTGCCACCCAAAAAGCAAAGGGAGCCACACACAAATGGTTCCTTGACTCCAGGAAAGACTGGGATTGAAAAGAAAACTCAGTATTTAAAGGCATGAGACTCTTTCAGCAATGCTAACCCCTACCTACACTCATATTCCCTCAAGCTTCCACACCCC
>NW_009260195.1:113575-115568 GCF_000687185.1 Egretta garzetta | reverse complement strand
CGGGCTGCCAAGCTGTTGGTAACGCCTGAGTGGAGTTGGAGACGACGGGCCAGCTCCTGCCCTCAGCGCCCACTGCCGGTGCGAGCCAGGGCCCTGCCGGAGCTGGACCCAAATGCCTCTGTCAGCCCCTTGAAACGTTTTGCCGCGGTTTGTAACGCTTACTAAAAATGAAGCTTCTCGCCTTCCCGGGCTTCCAAAGGAGCCAGGTACCCAGCGGCGTCCGGGCTCACCTTTCTCGCAGCGCCGGCCCCTCCAGCCGCGGGGGCAATCGCAAGCGCCGGTAACGGGGTGGCACGACACGTTGTCCCCACAGTCGCAGCGCTCTTCACAGCGTGCTCCGAACAGCCCCTCGGGACAAGCTTCAGAGATGCAAACAGGGCAGAGACGAGAAGTTACACAAAAAAAGGTGACGCGGGTCCTTTTTCACTGAGCTTTGGTAGGCGCTCACATCATTTACGTCCCTGTATTGGGTGGAGCAGCATAGGGCTGTGCTTTCTATTGGTATGTAGAAAGAGGTTGATAACACCCCAGTGTTTTGGCTACTGCTGAGCAGGGCTTGAACAGCATCCAGGCTGTGTCTCCAATATTCACTGCGCCCCCCCAGTGGGCTGGAAGGGGGCAAGATCTTGGGAGGGGACGTAGCCAAGACCCCTGACCCAAACCAACCAAAGGGATGTTCCATACCATCTGACATCAGCTCAGATATAAAACTAATGGAAAAGGAAGAGGAGGGGGGAATTTCGTCTTTTGCGACGTTTTGTCTTCGGGAAGGAACAAGTATGGATACTGAAGCCCTGCTTCCCGGGAAGTGGCTGGACATGGATTGCTAATGGGAAGTAGAGAATAAAATCTTGTTTTCTTTCCTTTTGCTACGATGTGCAGCCTTTCCTTTGCTTTTGCTTTTTTTTTTTTTTTTCCTTTATTAAACTGCCTTTATCTCAACCCACGAGCCCTTTGATTTACTTTTCTCTCCTCTGTCCAGTTAGAGGGGAGTGCCAGAGCAGATTTGGTGGGCCTCTGGCATCCAGCCAGGGTCACACCACCACAGTCCCTTTCGTTCCTGCCAAGCCAGAGCAGTGCTGTGACACAACTGGTGCCATCTGCCAGCCCGCAAAGGTTTTATCGCTCTGCAAGTGGTGCGGCTGGAGGCAATGATGTCCCCTCTTGCCTTTGGTTCGGCGGTGATGGGCATCACCAGCCTGGCAGTGCGGGGACCGCAGCCCCTCTCCCGCCCCACGGCACCTACGGCGTGGGAAGCGGCTGCAGGGCCCAGGGCTGACTGGCATCACCAGTCACATCTGCCCCGGGTACCTGAGCACGAAGGGTGCTGCTGCGGTCACCTAATTCAGCACGAAACCCTCTCTTTCACTGCGCCCCACGTTCTCGGAAGCATTATTCCTGGCACTGCTTAATGAGCACTGGGTGCCAGCACAATGTATTTTAATCACGGCAGAAATTGTTTAGTTTTGCTGCTTCTTCGGCCGTCACAGCAGCGCCTGGTTTCTAAAGCAGCTGCAAAACAAGATGGGTGCAGCACCGGAGTTATGCAGAAGACCTCGAGGGGGCCCTTCCCACCCAAAACACTCGATGCAGAGGTTAGCACTGCAGGCACAAAATCTGTGGACCTCATTTTCACGTCTGCCTCACGAATGAATGCAAACCCCCCCAGTAATCCCCCGTACAACCGCCCAGACCGGCTGCCTGCCCACCCACGGGCCAGGTTTGTCCTCGCAGCTGTGGCCGTGCCACGCAGGGCCGGGTAGGTATCGGCACACAGGCACGGTTTGAAATGCAGTAACACGGTGCTGTGGGAAGCCAAGGACAGGATTCTAGCTTTTAAAAAAAAAAAAATAAAAATCTATCATACAGTTTCTGCATTTGTGGGTGGGTTTTTTTGATTCATTTATATAGAAAGAAATTATCAAAGTGCACCTGCGGGTGAGCTCGGTGCAAGCAGCTGTGGGCAGGGTGAGGCAGGAAAAGCCCCTGGGCT
>NW_009260195.1:111757-112487 GCF_000687185.1 Egretta garzetta | reverse complement strand
ACCCCCGTCCAGCCCCCGGGGCAAGCACAGAGCCCCGTGGCCGGGTCACACGTGCCACCGTTCTGGCAGAGGCAGCGCTGGCGGCAGCTCCTCCCGTAGAACCCTGCCGGGCAGGCTGAGGGAACACCGGGCCAAACACCCAAGTCAGAACACAGGTCCAAAGGCAAACACCGCTGGTAGCCCCCCAGAGCGTAGGTGGGTGGCTGATAGGTGACACGAAGCCGTGATCGCTTGCAAGGAGAGGCCAGTGACACCCCGAGGCTGCTCAGCTGCCCGCACAAAGCCCTCCAGTATTGCAGCCTGCTCAGGTGAGTGATGGCTCAGGACACTGGGTGCCTGATCTCTTTAGAGCCCTCCTAGCCCTGGTGGTGGCCAACACACTAAAGGAAAAAGGTTGGCTGCCTTCAGCAGCCAGGAGACGCTCAGCTGGCTCCCACGCCTTCGGTCCCGAGCTCCTGCACCCCCTCCTCTCCTAGACCCAGAGAGGGCCAGCGCACGGCAGAGGAAAAAAGCCATTTAAGCACATGGGTGATTGCTCTCGTGCGCGGTTTCACCAAGCTGTGCCTCCAGGCGTCACTGACTTGGTGTCCAAATGCTCAGTGCAGTGGATGAGCAATTCATAGAATCATAGAATCACAGAATCGTTTGGGTTGGGAAAGCCCTTTAAGCTCATCAAGCCCAACCGTTCCCCTACCCCTGCCATCCCACCCCCAAACCCTGGCCCTCAGCA
>NW_009260195.1:110523-111119 GCF_000687185.1 Egretta garzetta | reverse complement strand
CCGCTGCCCCACGCCTGTAGCACTGTGTGGGGTTGTTGTGACCCCAGGGCAGGACCCGGCCCTTGGCCTTGTTGAACCTCACCCAGTTGGCCTTGGCCCATTGATTCAGCCTGGCCAGGTCCCTCTCTAGAGCCTTCCAACTCTCCAGCAGATCCACACTCCTGCCCAGTTTGGTGTCATCTGCATCAAGTCCCTACTCTACGTGCCTCTACGGAATTGCAAGTCAGTGCCACTTCTGGTGCTCTGGGAAAGGCAACCTCTTGGCTTCTCTCTTTGTGAATGACTCGGGGAGCGCTGCACAGCTCGTTGCAATCTTGCCCTGCTGTCGCGCTGCCTCAGCTTTCTGTCGTGGCCACTCCACGGAAAACTCCGACCCACCCAGAGAAGCGGCACTGCGGGCACGCGCTGGCGGAGGCAGATGACAGTCTGGGCGAGCTGCGTTACCTTGCTGGCACGTGGGTCCCGTCCACCCGGCTGCACAGAGGCATCGGCCGCTGACGTGGTCGCAGGTGGCGTTATTGAAACAGTGGCACGTCTGGCTGCAGTTCTGGCCGTACCTGTTCCCCTGGCACGCTTTGTGGGGGCAGAAGCAGGGG
>NW_009260195.1:108822-109438 GCF_000687185.1 Egretta garzetta | reverse complement strand
GGGGCAGGGGCACTGGCCCGTTGCATTGTCACAGCGGGCACCGTTCAGGCAGTCGCAGGCTTCCCGGCACTCCAGTCCATAAAATCCATCAGGACAGGCTGCGGAAAACAAAAGCTAAATCCCCACAAGATGCCCGTGCAGAGCGCGGGAAATCTCCCAGCCTCTCTGTGGCCTTTTCTGCTGATGCGACGCTGCATCATAGAACATTTTGGGTTGGAAGGGACCCCTAGAGGTCACCCAGTCCAATCCCCAATATGGGCTGCCTGTCCACTACGGACAGTCAGGGCGGGGGACAAGGCTGGGGTGCAGCAGAAGAGCAAGGGCACCAGGTTTCTCTCCACCAAGCGCCTGCTGGTGCTGGAGCCAGAACCCTGCACCCCTCGGAGAGGCCGCTCCAACACCCTGTGTGCCACGCGTGGCCACACCAGGGCAGCTGTGCGCTTACTCCTTCTTCACATTTTGTCAGCCTTTTTTTTTTTTTTTCCCTAGACCTTTTCCCATCCGAACTAAACCCAGAGACCTAGCAGCTGGCAGCCATGCAGTATTCCCCATCACCATCCCGAGGGATTCTCTTTGCTGTAACGGGACAGCAAAGGCGGAGAAGGGGCGCGGAGCC
>NW_009260195.1:106790-107428 GCF_000687185.1 Egretta garzetta | reverse complement strand
CCACCCGAACTAACCCCAGAGCCCTAGCAGCTGGCAGCCATGCAGTATTCCCCATCACCATCCCGAGGGATTCTCTTTGCTGTAACGGGACAGCAAAGGCGGAGAAGGAGCGCGGACCCCGCTGCAAGGAGCCCGTGGGAGCCGCTGCGGCGCTGGGTCCCTGGGCGAATTTGCTTACCGTGCTCGCAGAAGGTTCCTCTCCAGCCCGGGCTGCAGGTACAGGCCCCGCTGACGTGGTCGCAGGCAGCCCCGTTGTCACACTGACACCGGTGCCGACAGCTCAGCCCAAACCATCCTTCCGGGCACTCTAGCAAGCAGAAGCAAGCCAGACTGAGGAGCCTGTCCCCTCCGGGCGCCCCCAGGATGTCCCCTGCTAAGGCAGGAGCTCAGGCTCCGAATGGAAATAACAATATCTGCGTTTTTATAATGACTTCTGGGCTCTACCTGAGCCCTTACAGACGAGTGCCCAGGTCCCCCAACCGCCCCCGGGACAGGACTGGGCTGGCAACGTCACGGGCAGGGCGCGGGGACCGAATGTCAGTGCCCGACCCAAGAAGCACTGATGGAGAAATGCGCGCCACGGCTTCCTCCGCTCCTTACGGGGGGGGGGCGAAGCCCGCTGCGCCCCCCGGGTGGGG
>NW_009260195.1:103235-105404 GCF_000687185.1 Egretta garzetta | reverse complement strand
TTCGTGCCCGTGCTTCAGGCAAAACGCGGGCTCGTGTTCGGCAGCACATGGCTGCTAGCAAGGAGAGCGTCGCTTTGGTTTGCAACCAGCGGGTGAGCCCTCGGGAAGGGCCCCAGGAATTCCCTGTCAATTCTGGGATCGCGTCTGCTTGTGGGGAGCTCCAAGGGCTCCCTGCTAGGGAACGGCACCGCTGGCAAAGGGGCGGCCGCTGCTGCCGCCCTGCCCGACAGCACCTTGCTCAGCATTCCCAGGGCTGCTTTTAGCTGCAAAGGAGGAGCAAAAGGTGAAGGACTGGCAAAACTGGCGTAGGAATCCTTGCTTAAAAGTGCTCCTAAGGTGCTGGAAAAAAAAGTCAGTGCAAAATGTATGGTAAGCGCGGTGCATGCGTGGTTTCATGGCTCCGTCAGACTGCTAGGAGCAGGACATCTCCGTGCGACGCACAGCTCCCAGCTGCTGCAATGCTGCGTAATCACGTAGAGGGTTTTAACTTAGGATTCTCTCGTTCTCCAGCCATTAAAGAGTAAGGCGTCGAAGGCAATTAAAATTTAAAAAATTGAAAAATAAATATTAAAAAATAAGATTAAATAATATAAAATAATCAAAAATACACCTCGGTAAAGAAAAACTCCTCTCCTATGCTAAGGGCTGCAACAACCAAAAATATCTCCAGCTTTTTTTATTCTTTATGTTGCTTACTTCCTTGTACTTTATTCAGCTTCAACAGTTGTGCCGAGCTGGCTGAGGCTATCGCTTAAGACTCACCATCGAAAGCTGCATTATTTTTTTTTTTTTCCCCATGAAGATGATTCTAATTGCACTAGACGTTTTTAGACCCAATTTTAGCAAAAGAAAAAAAAGCATAGCTCCATGCCCGGCCCCCCACCTGGGCGCAGCCGCTCCCGCTGCCCGCTCACCTTGGCCGCAGTCGTGCCCGGTCCAGCCGGGCAGGCAGAGGCACTGCCCCGTCGTCCGGTCGCAGGGCGCTCCCCCGCAGGAGCAGGACCGCCGGCAGCCCGCCCCGAACGTCCCCTCCGGACACTCTGCGTGGAAAACAGCAGCATGAAAACGGCCCGCTCCGGAGACGCCTTTTCCGAGAGGATATCACCCAACACACCGAAGGAGCCCCCGGCGCGGCGAGGAAAAGCCCGTGTGAAAGGTTCCCACGCAGCGGAGGAAGACCACGGTCACGGGCCTGGATGTGCCCGCCCTGCTGTCCACACGGGTCACCCGCAGCGGGGGCTCTGGCATTTCACACCACCGCCTTGATTTGCCTCCGCGAGTCCCACATTTCTCCTGTTGCTTCTACTTTCAACAAATACTTCTTCACAGGGGCGCGACCGATCGCACGCCTGACAGTGGAGGCCAGGGGCTGGGAAGAAACGGGGTCACCCAGCCGCCGAGGCACGCGCGCTCACCCCAGTGACCCGAGCCACCCCCCCCGCCCCACGCTGGGGTGCAGAGCACCCGGTTCGCAGCCCCCGGAGCCCAACCACCCCTTCGCTTTTATACGATGCTGTGAGGGCTTTTTACTGCCCTGGCTGAATGCCTCCGGAGCCTGGAAGCCAGGCTGTTAAGCAGCAGCAGCCAGGCTTGCAGCAGGTACGCGGGTGTAAGGCCATCGAGACGGAGCATCCCCCTCGGCGGGAGGAGCAAGCGCTTTTCCTGCCCCCTGCTCTGAATGCCGGGCTGGTGCCGCTGTCACCAGAAAGCTCGGTTTGCTCTTTGTACCCCAGGACACCGTTTAACGGGCAGCTAATGACGTGCTGGCTGAGGGCCTCAGACCCACAGATCCTTAAATCCTATTTGAGTCTCCCAAAAAAGCTCCAGGCTTGCAGGCCCTTTTGTCCACCGAAGCCAAAGTTTTGGAAGGCTCCGGCAGATGCAAATGCACCAGCGTTCACAAATCAGGGAGGCAAAGCACACCGGCGTGGAGATTTCAAGTGACACAGTGGAGTTTTTGTTATTCCTCCTCTTTGCTAATTGATGGCAGATGTTTGTCTTCACCCTTTAATAATTTCCAGATCCGAACGACAGCCAAGAGCCTACTATTTCTATACAAATATTTGTGTTATTTCCTGTGACTCCCCCCTACAGGCTTGAGCTCCTTGCTTATTCTTTTTAAAAATATCCCGACTGAAAGGGCCCAGCCTGCCGAGGCGCCGCATGGCT
>NW_009260195.1:99153-103069 GCF_000687185.1 Egretta garzetta | reverse complement strand
GCCCCCCTCCTCCTGTGTTGCTCTGTCAGCACTTGCTCGCATGGGAACGTTCTGCGACCCTCTGCAGCTTTTGTTCCGACCCCCAGAGCAGCTGTGTTCATCACTTGTGGTGTTACGCAAGATAATCGTGTGCTGGGAGCTTAATTAGGTTAATGGCTGTAACTTCGGGGTTGGGTGCGGATGGAGCGCTTGTTAAACCTAAGTTAGCGCAGAAACTGCCGGGATGCTTGAATCAAAATTCAAATGGTGACCGCTGCAAGCCTCTTAATGCCGTGTGCCTTCCCCTAATGCCGGGTGCCTTCCTTCCCCCAGTGCCGGGTGCCTTCCTTCCCCCCGTGCCGGGTGCCTTCCTTCCCCCAGTGCCGGGTGCCTTCTCTTGATGCAGCATGTCTTCGAGTGTGGAATTCATGAGTTCAACCTCCTGCATTTTCTGTTGGATCCGACCAGGGGAAGTGTCATTCAGGAGGAGACAGCTCGCAAGAGGAGGGTTTGGCTTTTCAACCCTTGATCAGCTCCGAGGCTGAAGTTCATTATTTCCGAGAATAATCCATGTTTTGCAATCACCACCTTGTGCCAACGACTCACCGCCATTAGGTTCACTCAGAACACCTTTGTTCGAGGGAAGTCAAGCTCTCTGCCACCCCAGCTATCTTCCAGGACCTTGACATCTGTGCCCTTGGAGTTTCGGTGCTACACTGAGCACACGGAGCTGTGCGGTTCCGTTACCACGCTGCCAGCTGGCCCCTTATGTGAAGAGCAGAAAACCGCTCCAGGAGGTTGATACAGAGGCAGAAGTTTAAATCCTCATGTAAATGAAATACAGAATTTTCTCTTCCACTTGAAGATCAAATAGAGTTTCAATATAAAATAGAGAATGGAGCGGAAAATATGTCAGGGTTCTGCTGGGCACTGATTGCCTGGAAGTATAAAGACATCAAAGAGGGGGGAAAAGATAACTAGATATCTATCACCTTCATCTACAAGAGCAGAGATGCCCAAGTGGCAGGATAAAGTGAGACCTTGTTCTCCGTTTCTGAATAAGAGTCATTATGCAGGAGAAACCCTGCTGCCCCGCTTTAAAGAGATTGCAGCTTTCTACACAGCCCCGCCAGGGGCAGCTCTCCTGCCCTCTAAAGCCGTTTCAACTTTTCACTCGTCGGATCAACTGCAGTGGGTGCAGGGCTCTGAGAGAGCCCAGGAGGAATTTGGGAAGTCCTTTCATGTTGTTTGGTGAAGAAAAAGTTTGTACGCGTGAGGAACGGGTGCCTTTAGAGCGGGCTGAGGGCTGCCCCGCAGGGCCCCCGCCTTACCTTGGTCGCAGCTCTCCCCGTGGTAGCCTTGGGGACACTCCTGCCAGCACTCTCCGGTGACATGGTCACAAGATGCTTCTGGAGCGCAGCTACATTTCTTCTTGCAGCCGTCCCCGTAGTAGCCAGGGTCACAGTCTGTTAACCATCAGCGCCGGGTGGGAGCTCTGCGTGCCAACTTAATGCGACTGAGCCTGACAGCGAGCTCCCTTCCTAAAGAACAAGAGCTGGGACAGCCTCGGGAGGGTGGAGAGCCAGCGGAGTTATTCTCCGAGAAAACGCGTTAGGGGGAAAGAGGCTGCGGGAGGAGAAAGGGGGATTCTCCGGGAATACGTCTTGGCAACTCACTCGTCTCGCAGCGCTTGCCGCGGTAGCCGGGTTTGCATCGGCAGGAGCCGTCCCTCTTGTCGCAGTCCTGCGTGTTCTGCTGCACGCAGCGGCACTCTTCGGAGCAGCCGGGGCCGAAGGCCCACTTTGGGCAAACTGGGCGCGGAGGGCAAGAGCGGGTCACCGCGAAGCCAGGCGACACGGGGCAGGGGACAGAAACTCTGCCACTGGCCCTTCCCGGGGATGGTACCTGGAGAGGCTGTAATCTGGGAATACGGCATCCCTCACCAAAAAGCTGCAGACAAGCATACCTAAGTGGCAGTACCGTCCATACAAGCCAGGATCGCACAGACAGGCTCCATAAATCCGATGGCAACGACCCCGGTTGGCACAGTTGCACTTCTTCCTGCATTGCTTCCCAAAAAATCCTTTAGGGCACCCTAGGAATAGAGAGAGATTTTCTGGGAAGATGAGGCAATTTCAGCCGGTCATTTTATTTCCAGCAGATCATGGGAAAAACCACAGCAAACCCAAAGCTGTGTAACATCAGAAATGAGCCTGGGCACAGGACGCAGCCGGCTTGTTTGCTGTCCGGGAACGATGCTCGTGTCCTTCCCTGATAAGGTAAGGATCGGAGCGACCAGGCTCCCCGCGCCAGCTGAATTCCAGCCTCCTCCAGCAGCCGGCACCCCTGGCCGTGCGCGGCGCCTTTCGCTTGCTGCCACTCTCCGGCCGAACGAGGGGCTCAGGGGCACCCCCCCGCTCTGTACCCCGCTTGAAAGGGTAACGCGGGCTGTGCCAGAAGTCTAACCTGCAGGGCTCTCGGAAGTCAAGGGTTTCATACGTGAGAAAGTAAGCCCTGAGGCTGTTCCTATTGATAAGTTATATTAACTTAATTAAATTAAATTAATATTTGCACTATTAAGGGAATGAAATGATCGTCCTTTCTCTGCTGTGCTGAAGATCTCCCTGTGAGCAGCACATGGCAGACAGACGGTGTCGGCAGAAAGCTCCGGCCATCATCTGCCCAGGCAGCGCCCGCCTTCCCCGGACGGTCGGCGTAGCAGAGAGTTCAAGCAGAGGAAATGCCACCCTGGCACAACAGATTGGTTCCTCGGTGTTTATTTTAATCTTACCTTCCTGTTTTTTCTCTGGACCCCTCAATCACCTCCTTCCTACAGAAAGAAAAGGTCGGGGTATCTCTTGCATTCATTTACATTCTGCTTTGGCCGCCTCCTTCAGTAATAGTTCCCAGATGCTCCTGGCCATTTCTCTGAAGTCATTTCATCTGCATCTCTTACTGTCTCGCTCTGTGCTTCTAGATTATGTCCCCCAGAGTTTAAGCCCTGGGGAGAACAAACACCCACCCGCAGCAAGCGCCACCTCCTTCTGCAGTGCTTTGGGCACTGTGGGCACAACTTTTCAGGGCTTTGGGTGTTCTGCAGTGGGAAAGACCTCCACGGTTCTGTATATTCACCAGTGAGGGTCTGAGATCCTTTTCTGTGCCCCCCTCTGAACGGCCAGTGGAATACGGATGGCTGCCCGTGGTCATTGCCGAGGGGCAAACAGGGACCGCAAAGGTCTTCCAGCGCAAAGACAAGGCCTACAACCTGGAGCATGGGTTTGCGCGTGAAAAATCCCTGTTACTGTCTTTTCCTTATTAAAGGGACTTTTTTCCATGCAAGATGAGGTGACCCACTGAGCTGGTCGGAGCAGGGATGTGTGAGAGCCACTCACACCGGGATGGCTCGAGGAGAGAGCTGAAAGATGCTTTCAGTGAACGGCTACGAAGGCAGCAGTGTAAGGCAGACCGTGGAAAACACGCCAAGGCTTCAGAGAAACACAACTGGAACATCGGAGAGGGGCACCAGAGATGGTGGAACAGCCCCTTATGGGATTAGGGCAAACGCTCTGCTGACACGTTATGAGAAACAGAGAGGAGCCACCTCCGCAGGCTGGGGAGCATCACTTGCAACCCGCTGCTGCGATTTCCTTACAGGAAATCGTTTTAGGGAGAAAAGAGAACAGCCAGGGAGGCCCCAGCACGCTGTGCTCGACCTCAGGGCCCTGCAGAGGTGCCGTCCTGCCTCTTCGCGATGCGGCAGGCACCCCCCACCCCGCTGGGTCCCCGTGCCGTGCCGAGGGCTGCGGCGAGAAGGAAGGGGATTGCCCTCGCCGCCGTGCAAAGCCGCGGGCTTACCGTCTTGGCCGAGCTCGCCGGACACCCCCGGCGGGCAGCGGCAGGCACCGGTGGCGGGGTCGCAGGTGCCACCGTTCTGGCA
>NW_009260195.1:96225-97921 GCF_000687185.1 Egretta garzetta | reverse complement strand
ACGCGCGGCCGCTGCCTCCGAGCATCCCGGAGCAGGGGTGGGAAGAGCCTCCTCGCCCGCCGCCCTCCCGCGCCACGCACTCTGGTTGCAGAGGACGCCGGTCCAGCCTGCCGGGCAGTCGCAGCCGGTCTCCTCTGCGTTGCACGCGCCTCCGTTTTGGCAGTCCTCGCAGGTCAGGCTGCAGTCAGGGCCGAACGTGTGCTCCAGGCAGACTGCAAGGAGAGGCGCCGCGGGTTGGAAAGCCTTCCCCACGGCTGCCCCCGCATCTCGGAGGGTTTGGGCAGGGAAGCCCCCTGGCGTAGGCTGCGGCAAAGCTAAATGCATCTGTGTTGTCACACAGGTTCTGCCACGTAGAAAAGGTACTCGACGAGTCTGGTGGGTACACTCGCCAAACTCAAATAAGCCCAGCACGTGTGATGAATTCTGAAGACTTCCAAGCAAAGTTGTGCCATTTACCAGCACTGCAAAATGCCTACCGAACTTTTCTGAAAGCGTGTGCTCTCCTCTTGCTTCCATCTCCTCCTCCTCTTCTTCATAGTCATCGTTGAAGAGCTGGGTGAATTCATCTCGCAGGATTGCAACATGAGGGATCGGGCGGATAACGGGGCGCTGACCATCCAGAGCTTCCACGGGGCCCTCTATAGCTAGGGAAGCAGTCACGGAGACGACAGTGTCAGAGCGGGAAAAGAGAGGAGATCCCCAAGAGGCGAAGGGTAGGACAGAACCTCTGTAACAAGAAAGGGAAACCAGAAGTGTCTGTACAGGGACGGGGCATCTGTCTTGGCGCGGTTTGCACCACTGACCTCTCTCGACACCTCCAAAATGTTTGCAACTTGTTTGCCTGTTCATTTTGGCTGGAATGGGCACGGACCAGCTATGCGGCTTCAAAATCGACTGGGGACGCTTTGATCTTAACCTTGACACACAGCTCTGGCTTCTCAGGCAACTGAGCTCGTGCCCCGTCACCTTCACCCGGCTGGATTTCTGACTGAAGCTGCTCGGGTACTTTGAGTTTTCAGGCAAGTTAATTCTTCTCTGGAGAATTCAACAAGCCTGCCCATCTAACAGAGCTAAGCGATGCATTTCAGCTTGGCTGTCCTTTCGGAAAGAGCGTCTATCGGGTACAGGTACAGGTCTCCCTCCCTTGCAGGGCAGGCGAGGGTTAAGGCCAGGCAAGCAGGGTAAGCAGGGGCACCCTGGGCAGGGCTGCTGAGCCTATAAAAGCCACTGGGCCAGGGGAAGCCCTGGTGTTTGCCAGATGGGGAGGTGCTGGGTGCTGCTCTTCTGGCTCCAGAGCTCAGAAAACCTTTCCAGGGACTGAGGCGATGCTGCTGGGGGTCGTTCATGGAGCGCGTGGGGTGTTGGCTGCCCTGCTGAGTTGGGTAATAGTGTGCTTGGTGGTGGGATGAAGGGCTGCTGCCTGAAAAAAAATCTGTTATTTCTTATAAGGAAAAATGTCAGAGGCTGGTGACTGTGGAAAGGGCTCTGGTTATCGTGGAGTCACCGCTGCGGGCTATCCTAAGCGCAGCTGTGCCCAAAGCCCCCACGCTTCTCTGGAAAGTGCTGAAATAAGCCTGGTCCCAGCGGGGGAAAGCTATTTGCTGGTGGGGTGAGCCATTTCCACCACTAATGGCAGCAAGTGCTGCAAAAAAGCTGGAAAAGAGGGCGTGCAGGTCTAACGCGCTCCCGCCTGCGC
>NW_009260195.1:94074-96194 GCF_000687185.1 Egretta garzetta | reverse complement strand
ATCCAGCTTGTATCCAATCTCGCAGCCACACTGGAAAGACCCTTGCTGGTTCTGGCACACGTGTTCACATCCACCGTTACTTGAAGAGCACTCATCCACATCTGAAAAAAAAAAAAACCAAAACCATGGGACACACCATGGGACACTCCAGTGCAATGGGAGCAGGCCCTCGGGGACGCAGATATATTGCTGTCTGCAGGTCAAAAGGTGGCTGGTGACATCCCTACGTGAAGCCACCTGACTCTAAAAAAATGGGGTGAGACTATCTAAGTGGTTCAGGGAGCCCTGGGCTTCAAAGCACTGTGTGCTAGGCTGCAGCTCACGTCTGTCACCAGTTGTGTAGGAACAAGTGGGTAAACTTGGGGCTTCACCTGTGCAATGTTACTGGAGAGCTCTGGTAGCCAGAACAACTCATTAGGAGGAAAAAAGCCCCAAATTCTTCATGCTAAGGCATGCAATGAGCTGGGAGAAACCGGAAGAAATGCCTGGCTGGTCGCAACCAGGTAGGACAATTCCTTGCTCTCTTTGTTAAAAGCTTGCGTGAGTCGCTGTCTTAGCTGTATTTTATACCGATGCTTCTATTTGCCTGCATCTCTTGGGTGAAAATGGTGGGCAGTGTTGGCCTCTGGGGCTGAACATAAAGTGATTTCTGTGAATCAGTCCAGGTCAGACCTGGACCAGCTCACGCTGAGATACCCGGACCCGAGTTCGCTGCGTTCAGCAGCCCCGTTGCTACCCTTCAGTTGTGCTGGGCTCGCGCAGGGGTTAGAATCGCTGTGCTGCCTTAACAGCAAGCAACCTGAGGAGCTTGGCAAGACACCGAAAACCCGAATTAGAGGCAGCGCGGCGATTCTAACCCCTACGTGTTGCTTACCATTGCACCCGCAGCCGTCTGCGCTGAGCCTGTACCCGGCGTAGCAGGCGCACTCGTAGCCTCCGGGATAGTTGTAACAGTCTTGCTGACAGCAGTGAGAACCATCGGCACATTCATTGATATCTAAACGAAAACCAAAGGGCGCTGGCTGTTAAGACGCATCCAGCTTTGCAGTGGGGACGGTACCGGGTAGAACTGCTCCGGGACCAGCTCTGGTGAGCGCCTACTGATCTGACTGCCAAACGCTGAGCTGGGATTCTTGATTTCCTCTGAAATAAGTGAGCTTTACGTTAACCGATTGCCCTTGGCAACGTGCTCCCCAGCCGAGGGAGGAATCCCGAATCCTGGAGGGCTGTGGGAAGCTAACTGTGATTTGCAGGTCGAGATTGTTCTTAGAGGTTTTACGTGCTTACAAACAGGGGGTGGTTTCAGCTGTAAGATGGGCCCTGGCCCTCAGAGGCACCCTGCTACAAACACCGATGTCGAGTACAGGCGAACTGCGCGGTTCCTTCAGGCTGCCTCTGAGGATGGACCTGGCTACCCCGGAGAAAGCAGAGCTCCCGCAGCTTTGAATTCCAAACCCCTTGTATTTACAGGACTCCATTTGTCCACTATGGAGTGGAATGGCCGTGGTGCCCGTCCGTGCAGTAGTGGGCTTTGTGAAGCATCCCCCTACCCCCAGAAGAGGCTGGACCAAGGAGGTATCGGGTGGGAAAGCAAATAGCACTGCTGGGCTACCAAAAGTGTACTGGGCTTAGCAGCAGGCAAAGGAACAATGTTCCTTCAGAGGAACATTGTTCAGGTCCTGGCTTTTTAGCTCCTGTGTTGTGATACTGAACGGAGACAGCTTCCTCAGAGCCACAGAGGAAAGATTGTGGGATTTGGGGTTCCTCTCCTCCGGCCAAGGCACTGCTCCCCTTTGCACAAGTACCCGTGGGTGCCCTGCAGCCTGTCTGTCCCTACCAGACGCCCTGGGCAGACATGCTCCTAGACCACTGCAGGAAGGAGGTGGTACTGAACAAAGCAGAAACAAATCCAAGAATTATTTCCTGAGTGAAGTGAACTGCAGCCCTACGCCGCCTGGCAATGTGTAAGCACTGCTTTGCATCCCTAAGCGCCGATGCTCTTTGCTAGCAACCTCCTATGTGCTGCTTTCACAGCAAGAGAGGCCGTTAGGTGTGAGTGCCCCAACGCACCCTGCACCTCCCCTGCCGAAGGGCACCGGGATTTAGAGTCATAGAATCGT
>NW_009260195.1:63893-89103 GCF_000687185.1 Egretta garzetta | reverse complement strand
CTTGCTGTGCAAGCCTGGGACATGGCCCCATCCTGAGCACAGGAGTAAACCACAGCCCAGTGTGCTGGTGCGGGAAAGGTCCGGCCGGGGAGCAGCGCAGCGGGTTTCTGACGAGGTTATTTGCTGCAAGGGGCTCAGGGTAACGCCAAATGAAGTGCATGCCTCGGCTTTACAGCATTTACGGAGCTCGAGGTGCATTTCACCCTTCCCTCTCCATTAACACACACTTGATAGAACGGGATGGGCCTGAACTACGCTTGGCCTGCAGCTACAGACTCACCCCCATCACTCATTTACTCCAATTACCCGTGAGGTAACAGGCAAGATTTGAGCATCATCCCTTACAGGCAGCCGAGATGTGAGCCTCTGCATCTGCCAGTGCTGCCTTCGATCCCCTCCAGCAGGGAAAAACTAACTAGTTCTGAAGTCAGCATTTGCTGCCCGAGGGGGTCTGGCATGGAGGATTGAGGATGTCTTCAAGCAGAGCAACATCTCATCTCCTTTTACTTGCATCCATTTCCAGCCTCATTAACCTGCCTGTAGTGCATATACACGTAGCAGCTAACCCACGGAGATCCTCGGGAGTACTTGACATGTGCCTGTAAAAACAAGATATGTGCCTTTTCCCTTGCCTTACCAGTGCACGTCTTCTGGTCCTCTTCAAGCCGATAGCCGAAATTACAGGTGCTGCTGGGGCCAGAGCTGGTGTGGTGGCACGTATGGGAACAGCCACCGTTGTTGGCTTCACAGCTGTTCACGATCTCCATTTCTATCCCTGGAAAAGGCACAGGGGTGAGGATCTGGCAGCCAGCGCTGCCCGCCCGCGCCTGCCCTCGGCGCTGTGCTCGAGGGGGAACCCATGCAGCAGCTCCCCGCGGGCGCGTTTTCGCGTGCAGAGCCCCGCTGAGCGGGGAAAGGAGGGAAATAGTTTTGCAGAGGGGCCCCTGTTGGGCTGGGAAGTGACAGGATAAAAATAAACCGATGGATGGATCCCAGGCAACGCCCCGGGTGGCCTCTAAGGGACAGTCTGAGACAACCCAGGCTGCAGCCAGGACTGCTGCCACCCCCGACAAGCTGCAGTATGCGCCATCAACCAAAGGCTGGCTCCGGCTTCCCAAGCACGGAGCTGTTCCGATGCCAGCTAGAGCCGGGAGCGGCAGAATACAGCGACCTACGGGAGCATCCCGGTGCCCACAGCTCGACACGCTCGTTACCGACGTGGTAGGCGCAAACATCAATAGCAGCCATAGATTTCCTTAGCTTGGCACAGTTTATGTAAACTTCAGCCTAGTTAATTAAGCTTTCTTAAACAAAAAGGAACTTGTACCATGGAGCTCTGACTCAGTCCTGAACCGCAGGAAAACTGAGAACATTTGAGTTTTTAGTGTGTTCAGACCCAAGGAGGATGAAAGAAGGGGAGCTTGATGCTTCCCGGTGTATCCGTGCGTGTTAAAACAAGAGCTGCGCCGTGGGAGACTACGTTCCAGATTTCACAACACAAATACAGTCCCTCTGTCTTCCCTTTCCTTATTAACGCAAGAACAACTGGGGGTTTGCATAAAAGAAATCTGCTAGAAGGGGCAGGGAGAAACACTTTTCATGGGAGAAGGCTCCTTAATTCCAGAGCTGGCACCAGAGCGGAGGTGTTGTCGATGGTTGCGGCCGTGAGCCCCAACAGCCGGAGGAGCCAGGTCAGAACCTGAGTGGGGCTTGTGCTTCCACCGTCCCTGCTGTCAGAAGTGACCCCCCAGGGCTGGCATCTCTTACCAGGGGCTTACCTGGGACACCAGGACTTGAGCTGCAATACAACTAAGCCTTTTGTCGCCTGCGGGCCAGCTAGCTGGAGGCCCAAAGGGTCATCTTCCCTGCTGCGTAGGCATGGTGCTAGGTGAGATTTATTAGGCATAGCCCTGGCTTCCTAGTCCAGTCCTCTGTTAGCCTTGCTGGCTACCATGCATCTTCTCCCCCAGCAGCTGAGGGTGAATGTGCCATTGCACATGAAAATGAGCGGTGGGCTATTCCCTATGGAATATGCACTGTGAGATAAACCGTGTTCCTAGGAGGAAAGGTGTGTGTGTGCTTAGGCTCTGGAACGGCACATCACCAGTCCCGCACGCTGCTTCTCGAGTGCCTCTTGGTTTGGTGCCTCTCGAGACCCATTCAGGACCTGCAAAGCCTTACCCTCGTACCCTTGGCAGGCTCCCAGCGTGGAGCATCACGGCGGCCAGTAACACCAGCTGCCCGCACTGGGGCTGCCGGGGTGGCTTTCATCTGCCAGGGGGCTGCTAGGGCTAAACACTCCGCTTCGGACTGTCCCTGCTGAGGTGCATTAGTTGAGCAAAGGTGCCCGGGCAACCTGGCTCGTTCTCACATAGTAGTGTTTACTTCTTTCCTTGGTGGGAGCAGATGCCATTGCCTCACCAGCTCAATTCCTTCTTCAGTTACACATCTGCAGCCCACCAAACTCATCCAGTGATGTCCCCAAGAGCAGGACTTGGCCTATTTGGAGCCAAACGGCCCCGAATAAATTGCCTAAACCAGCACAAGTAGCTTCCTGGTAACTTTAAAGATCAAACAAAGCTTTTTATCGTGGTGGGGGAGTAAAGAGCCCCCAACCTGCTTGTGAAATGCTACACAAAAAGATTGCTGTAACTCGGCCCCACCAACCCGCAGAGGATGGTGCACAAACGCTTGCCCAGGGCCGGGGGCTGCGTCAGTACTCACGATAGCATTGCTTGCTGTCGGCCCCCAGCTCATAGCCCGGCTTACAGGTACACTTAAAGGAGCCGCGAGTGTTGAGACACTGGTGCGCACACATGGCCAGCCCGGTCAGGCATTCATTCACATCTGCAAGGGACGAGCAATCCATGAGCAAAGCTGGCTGAGCCATAAACATTCTTTCAAAGGGACAATTGTTACGGTCTGCAAGTTTTTGACCCGTTTCTTGCACCCTGAATCCTTCCCTAGGGTCCAGACCAACACAGAAACAGAGTTAAGAGTTCCAAATTACTGTAAAGCTTCCTAGGAAATTGGATCACGTGAACCCCGAGTGTTGTTCCAGGCAACTCGAGCAGGGCAGGGCAGACGTCAGCTGAGCGCTTGTGCATCGCTCACTCCAAGAAAGACGTTGTGTTGCTGGAGCATGTCCAGAGGAGAGCCACAAAGCTGGGGAGGGGTCTGGAGCCCCAGGCTGCTGGGGAGCGGCTGGGGGAGCTGGGGGGGTTCAGCCTGGAGCAGAGGAGGCTGAGGGGAGCCCTCATCGCTCCCTACAACTGCCTGAGAGGAGGGGGGAGCCGGGGGGGGTCGGGCTCTACTCCCAGGGAAGGGGCGATGGGACGAGGAGAAACGGCCTTGCGTTGTGCCAGGGCAGGGTGAGATTGGACATTGGGAAAAATTTCTTCCCTGAAAGGGCTCTCAGGCACTGGAAGGGGCTGCCCAGGGAAGGGGTCGAGTCCCCATCGCTGGGGGGATTTAAAAGAAGGGGGTAGATGAGGTGCTTAGGGCCAGGGTTTGGGGGTGGGATGGCAGGGTTAGGGGAATGGTTGGACTCAATCTTAAAGGTCTTTTCCAACCTAGATGATTCTATGATTCTATTGAACTCCCGAACACTGACAGTTCCTACGACCGAGCGCCGCGTCACCCCATGAGACAGCAGTGGCTCTTCCCTGTGAAAGCCTTGTTGCCCAGAGCTTACCTTCACAGGCCTTGCTGTCAGGCGCCAGCCGGTAGCCAGGGTGGCACGTGCAGCGGGCTGTCCCACGGTGGTTGTGGCACTGGTGCATGCAGCCCCCGTTCCTGTCGGCGCAGGGGTTCCTCACTGCAGGTCAAAGCAGAAGAGGCAGGGTTATTTCATGCTAATCCTAGCTCTTCCCGGCATTGTGCTTACGGGGAACCAGAGCACCAAGCAGTTATGCCTGGCGACGAGGTCTGCAGCCTGTGAAAGACCACTCTCCACCAGACAGAAGATCTCCGCTGCTGCTCACTGATGGAGATCCAGGCAGGAGGGTTTACACTGCGTGAGATCCTGCAAAAGGCAGGCACTCGTCTGAGCAAAACCCTTCCCGCAGAAACCTGGCACAGGCACGTCCCTCCGCAGAGGTGACAGAGCAAGTTCTAGGCAACTTTGCTCCGCGTGCTCCTATCGAGAGGTTTGCCGGTCTCTGAGCTGCTCCGGGGCCTGGACAGACGCTAGGAAACCCATCTTTGATCCCGCAGTTGTTCCTTTTCCCTTAGCAACTTCACAGCTAAAGGCTTCCCTCCTCCTGCTTCTCGAATGCCAACTGCTAGGAATGAGGAGATTAAACTTCTGCTCCGTAGCCCCCGTCAGCCTCTCTCCCCCCTGCAGGCGGGAGCAGGTCAGCCAGAAAGCTGTCTGCAAGCAGAGGGAGACGATCCCGTCCCGCTGCGGCACGCCGCTGTGCCTTCGCCTCCCCAGGAGCCTGTGCCTTCGCACAATTTCATTTTTGTTGGCTACACTCCTTCAGCTCTTCCTTCCCCTCCAGAAGAAGCTGCAGAATATGCCCACGACAATAGAACACGCAGAGCTTTTCCTGGAGAGGAGCTCCCCGACCTGATCTGTTGGACATCGGAGCATGCAAGCGCGCGCCCCCCATTCCCCCCCAGCTCCCAGCTGCCCCCGAATAAGCGGCCGAAGCGAAGGTGCCGGCAGCGGCACCGGTGCTGCGCCAGCGTCACCTGCACGCAGTCGTGTTCACAGCCGCCGTTGTTCAGGGCGCACGTGTTCACAGCTACGAGGCAAGGAGACAGAGCGGTCACGGCACAAGTAGCGGCACCGGGACGGGGCTCTCGCACGGGGCCAATCGCGCACGCTTACGCAGGGCGCTGTTAGTGAGAACCGAAAATGGGGGCGTGCTCAACCTGCGCTAAAGTGAGACGTTGACGGCGAACTTGGGGAGCGAGAAGCGAGCTAAACCTGTGTCTGGTCCTGAAGGATGCACCCACTGGATGTGGGGGGAGACAGATAACAACACCATAGCCAAGGGCTACTGTGGAATGTGCCCACCTAAGCACAGTGGTCAGGATGCAAATGTGACTATGACCCAATTCTCTTACCCCCATCAATAGTGAGCAGCCCCAGAGCCCTTGGAGCTCTCCTGCATGGCAGTGGCTGCACACCAGCATCTCCCCTTGAGCAGGGACGCCGCTCAGGGTTACTCCTCCAGGTTGAGAGATTCCTTACCCCAACAGATTCTCAGTAAGTGACTAACAGCATGCTAACTTGGAAATCTTAGCTAAGTGACATAAAGGATTGACTGCACATATATAATCCTTTAGACATAAACCATTGACCAAGTCTGGACTAGGATTGGATCCAGCCACAACTAGACTCCTCTCTGAGAGAAAGCAAGGGGATCTTTTCTAAACCTCATGACTCAACGGGAGGGTGTCCCTGACAGCTTTGTCTGAGCCTGGCCTCTGTGCAGTAAATAACCAAGTGTACCTTGCCATCGAATCTCATCAACTATTGTCGCATTTATCACTGAACTTTGTTAACTCACTGTGTTACACCAATAAACCATATTACTTTTGCTTCCCTCTCACTCCATCCGCGACACTTGGGCGGCCCCCTCGAGATGGGGACCCTTTTCTTCACAGGTGAGATCGGCTCAACAGCGTCAGGTAGCAGCTTAAAATTGCTCCTTTCTACACTGAGGGTTCCCAGCAGGGAGGCGGACCAGGACGCGGGGGTCTGGGCCAGGTCCTCTGCAGCGTTAGGCGGGAGGGAAGCTGACAACCGGCACGCTTCCGAACGGGCATCAGCCCTCTCCGAAGGGCGCCCGTGCCCGCGGGCAGGCTTCTCGCGCTGCCTTACTGCTGAAATTCTTGTAATTTTGTCCAAAGACAGCCACTGCAGGTGCAATGCCACAGCTAGTTCGCCTTAATTACTGCACAGAGAGAGCTGCGCTCGGGTGTGTTCAGGTTCTCCTGTAACAAAATGATACGGAAAACTAAGTTTCTGGCTCCATGCCATGCAACAGACACCAATTTCACGAGTACCAGCACGTACCACCAGCTCTTCTGGGAACATTTAAGGGAAAATGCTTTAAGGTGCATCCTGCCTGTTGGGCGTAACAACGACCGTCGGGGCGCGCGTGCTCGTCCGCCCTGCGAGGAACGGCGGCCGTAAGCAGCAGAGCCGCAGCAGACGGCGATACGCTGGCGGGAGCCGTGATTTCAGCCTAAGTGCAGGCGGGACTGGGAATTGAGATTCCCGTCCAGTGTTCCTGGCTGTGCCACAGCGTTTCTGTGTGGCCTTGCGCAAGGCGCTCCCCTGCCCAAAGGATTTCAAGCCGTCAGAAAACAGAAGGTTTTGCCTAGGCTACAGCAGCAAACAGATCTCATGACCGAGCGTGTGGACTATCTTCTACCATGAATCAGCCTTAAAATAGCCTTCCCCTCCCCCCTCGCTGTTCTTATAATCTGGGACTTCTCTGCAGGAGAAGCACCGAAAGCGTGATGTTGAACTGGAGCTGCGTGCACCTTGCAACCAGCAAGTGGGCAGACCCAGCTACCCAGGACCACAGACCTTGCTGTATCCAGGGGAAATCTGAGCTCGGAAGCAAAGCAGGGAAGGACATTCTGGTGCGGGATTCACAGACTCGAGCAGATACGCCATACTGGGGTAATTATGTGCTGCCAAAGTGCAGGAAGTCTCCTCTTAGACCATGGCGCGTCTCCTGAGTTAGTGCACCTACTCCTTAATCGGTGAGCACCTCCAACAGAAACTGCTCCTGGGAGAGGTGTCCCTTACGGGAACGGGGAAACCATCCTTTAAAGGCTGTTCTTCCTCTTAGGAGACACAAACGTGCGTGAGCCGCGCATCAAAGCTGCAAGGGCACAACACAGCTAAAACCCAGCCACGGTCTGGGATGGAAACCCAGACCCGGTTTCCATAAGCAGAAGGTTACGACGAGTTGTGGTCTCACACATTTCTGACCTATTTTTCAAGCTCCAGAATAAACTAATGGGCTGAGGAACCTTATCAGAAAGCTAAAAAATACTCCTAATGAAAAACATCTCTCCCCAAACTAACACTTCAGGGTAACCGCAGCACCCTCAACAACCTCCAGAGTTTTGCTAAGCAGGCAATGCCAGGAAGCCTACGCTAATCCAAGTCTCCGCTTTTAACGAGGTCTTTGAGTCCCAGGGAGATCTGGGTCTGTCAAAGACCCGTGCCCGGGGCGCGGACGGGCTGCAGACAGCTCCCCTGCGCTGGCTGGCGTCGGGCACCAACGCGTTGCGATAGGTGGGTGTGCGGCACCGCTCTGCCGGCACCTCACCCGAGTAGTCAAGAGAGTATTTTCTATAGACACTCAAGATGATTTGATTAAGCCTCTCTTGTATGTTGGTGAAAAATGGGAGGAAAATAAAAGGCAAAACTGTATATTCATATTTTTTTTTCTGCAAACAGTTCCCCTGCAAAAAACAGGCATGACTTGCAGCCGAGCAGCACTCCCACTTCAAGCTTTTAAAAACCAACTTCCCGACGTATGCCTCTAATTGACTAAACAACATTTGGGGGAATAAAAGTGCCTTGAGAGGGTCAAAGTATTGCCATGCACAACACGAGGCTGGAGCAAGAGCTATCAGTTTATGTTAGTTGTGCTGATGACGTTTCCTTTAATCCACTTGGAAGGAAACAACAGAAATACTCGACGTTCTGGAAAAGTTACGGGTCGGAGTTACAGCACTCAAGCTTTAGCAGAGATGGGTGGTCGTTTTAAAACATTCTGATATATTAAAGAAGTGTTTAAGAACATATATTCAAAAATACCCGTAAATAATGTGCTTGTTAGAGTGGGGTTTTTAACAAGAAGTAAATCACTGCTAATGCCTGCCAAAACATTCCTTCATACGGGAAAAGTACTGGGCCAGTGTACAAGAAGCCAACGCATCTTACGTCTAAAATAACCTCCCAGTGTGCAGTTATTCGTATGGGTTTGCAGTCTAAATAACTGCCCGCCTTGCGTACCTCTAAAAGGCAGCTTTTCAGAGTGGAAAAAGCTAACGTCCAGGTTCTTTACTGTATTAAATTTAAGCAGACAGAAATTCTGGAAGGTTGGATACAGCAGGTCTTCCAGAAGCGTTATTCCTACACACAAGAAGATCAATGCGTCTCTCCGGGCTGCACTGAACCGCACGCTGAGGCACGGTAGCCACCCAATGCCCCGCGGTGATGGGGTTGTGCAACGGCAGAGGAAGCCCCAGGCACTTGACGCAGGGGACGTGGCAGCTCTGGGCCACCACGAGCAGCTCCAGTGGAGTTCAGACACCAACCGAGAGGACGTGCGCTCCCGTTCCAGCGAGTCCTCCTCGGCCAAGGCGTTGAAGTGCAACCGCGTGCCAGAACCGCACGCAGATCTCACCCAGCGCCGTTTGCAGCCCACTAGGAGAGCACAGAAGGTGAAGCAGTGAGAGCGCGGGGGTCTTGCAGAGCATTTTGTGTTTCTTTAGTATAGCTTATGCACTAGCAAATGTACTCGTCAGGACTAATAACCCCATCGGAGCCTCCCTGTTCTGCGACTGCACAGGATGACGAAGGGGCCAGCACATGCTCTTGTCTCAGCCATCGCGGGTACGTTCCAGACCACTACGGGTAATGGGAACCAGAAGTCCTTCTCTGCCAAGAGACTTATGCACAGGGAAGAAGTGGCTGGCACCACGGGCTCTACGGGGCTCGTGAGCCGTACAGCACGAGTGGCACGCGCGCGACGTAGCGAGCAAAGCCATCACATCCTGTGGCGTCCCGCAGAGCTGCCCGTGGCGCGCTGGCTGGCAAGGGTGCTCATGCAGCACCACAGTTTTGCTAAGATACAAGCTAATTCAATTTAAGATTCAGGAATAATAAGAAGAAATGAAAGAAACCTTTAAATTCTTTTGGGTGCCTCCATCGAAGCAAGTGCCTTCTAATTCTGGGTCTCCTTAGCTGGCTTCTCGCAGAGGAACAGCCAGTAGACCTCACCGCTGGCCTTAATTACTGCTCTTTTTTTTTTTTTTTTTTTCTGTTTACAGAGCCACTCTAAAAATATTTCCATTCCCAGATGCTTTTCCTAGCTTAACATTTCTGTGACAACCTTGCCAAATCCAGTGTCATCTTGTACATCCCACAGCTTTTTGTAATTAAAGCTCAGACAGATTTTCCACAGATGATATTTCATCGTCTGCAAGAGGGACGTTACTTCCATCCCCTCGGTCTGAAGGGAGAGCAGTGCTGCTGGAAGATGCTAGCGTCTACATTCTGACCCTCTCGAGCCCGGGAACCAGCTAAAAAGGGATGGAAAGGAGATGTTCCTACTGGTTGCACATGGGAAGCTGGTCTGGGAAGCAGCAGCCTGACACAGGAGTCGGTTTAATAACAGAGCCTCCCGAGCTCTGCCCCCTCCAGCTGACCTTCACCAACCAGGGGGAGCTGAACCTGGCCCCGTGGCTACAACTGCACCCCCCGGGAGCCCAGCAGGGCCCCCTCCCAGCCCAGGGCGCAGCGAGCTGGCGGCAACACTTCGCTTGGTTTGACTCGGGCTCCTCCGCTCCGACTGCTCCTCTCTCCCATCCCTATCCCTCGGATCCAAGCAGTTGGCCCCCAGAAGCAGCGAGCTAAGATTTTAAAAGTAACCGTAAGCAAAGCAACGGGGATTGAGCACGACATTCCCTTTTGCAGCATCACACAACACCATCGATGCTACGGAACAGCCGAGTAATGCCCCACCAGACAAGGAAAAGGGCAAATTTTCTGAAGTGCACGAGTTGTCTGCACGATGCACGTGAACTGAAAACCTCCCCGAAGCCCATGCGGCCAATTACCCTCCGTGCACAGAGTTCAAGCCCACACAAACCTTTACAGATATAAATCGCTGCTCTATGGGAGCTTTCTTCATTTGAAGTACTCTTAATATAAATAGGGCTACATCGTGTAATCCCCAACCGATTTATTCTAACCTCAGACGCTTTCCAGAAACATGTTATGCGCTAATACGGACCAGCTCTCGACTCTGCAGGCCAACAAAAGCAATTGGCTCCCATTAAATTCTTTGCCTTGGACTGGATTTCATCCCTCTGCTGAAAGAGTGGAGAAGGACCTGAAGATGTCAGCCTCCTGCCCATGTGGTTCTGATAAAGAAAGAGGTAATTTCAGGACGTCCGACGACTCCCTTTGTTCTGTTTCACTTTCAGTAGGAATGTCTGCTCTTTTCCTCCCTCCCTTCCGCACTGAAAGCATCGGTGACTCGCTCTCTTTGAACACCAAAGACGCTGTAAGAGAATCTTGCTCAACTGAGCCGCAGATCATCCAAAGCATCAACAGGGGCTGAGAGTGGCTGCGAGGCACGGCGCGGGACACGGGACGGGGGCTTTATCCCTTTTTGGTGCTCCCCCAAGCCACAGCCAGCAGAGCGGTTGCGGGTGGACGTTGGCCCTGGAGCACGTGCAGCCCACGGCCGGCTCCTGCCACCCTGGCCTTCTCACAGCACAGCCCCAAGCTGAAACCTTGACCTTGGTCCTAAGCTTCTATTCCCCTCCTGCCCCCCGCCCGCGGGGCTTTCGGATCCCCTCGCTCCCAGGGGCAGGCGTAGCTCTCGGCGAAAGAAGGGATCCCGAGCTGCGAGCGCGAGGGGACGCCAGGGGCCTGCTGTCACCGACTGCCCTTGGTCCTCCAGGCAACGTCAGAGATGAGATTTAAGACTCCCCTGCTGGGCTGTGCATAGAGCCAAGCTCTGCTCGTGCTGTAAAAGGCACCAACACCCTCAAAGAAAAATGCTTTTAAAGGCAAAATATTTCTTCCAACCCTACAAAGCACTAATCTAACCAGCCCTTTATCCAGAACCGCAATACACTGGATCAGAAATCACTTTTAGAGGTGCCCAAGTGGCTTCTGAAAACTTTTTCTCATTTGTCCCCGCATTGTGTCCTGCTTTATCATCCACAACACCAAGCACAAAGGTGTGAGCACCTACCAGGGGTGCAAAGCCATCAAAAGAAAGTAGCAAAAGATTTTATCCAATTGCCAATTCTTTGACCTCTTCAGGAATAAAATAGGCTTTGACTTTCCATTGCAAGCCTGGAATTGTAGGTGGAAAAGGAGCGACCGCCCTGAGCCCACCCCTCAGGAGCTGAGCTCCTCGCCCCGTCCCGCACGCCCGGGGTTAACACCGGCCCCCGCAGGGGAATTCGGCAGCTCCCCGCTCCAGGCGGTGCTGCTGATTAATTGAAGCCTTTGTGGGTTTTGTGGCGATTGGAAAACATTTGAAGAATTAGATCCACGGTTTTGCAGACCTCAACTAGAAACTGCAGGGCAATAGTCTTTTTTTCCCTTCTGGCCTGCAGTGCTGCTCACGTCGCCATGCTTGACCCAGCTGGAAGCCGCAAGCGTCCCCGCAGCCCTGGCCCAGAGCACCAGCGGCGACGTCCCCTGCCGCTGCGGGCAGAGCAGCCCTGGGGCAGAGGGGACGGGATGGGAGAGCTGCGCTCTCCCCAGTTCCCTTTATTCCTATCAGATTCCTTGTATTTAGTGGCAACTTTTTTTTTTCTGTTTTACCAGCACTGAATCTTACCTGTCCAGCAAAATTAGAGGATATCCCGACCTAAAGAGAAATGCAGCTTTTAGCAGTTGACCTAATCCCTCAGAACCATGCAGGGGAGGGAAAAAAAATAGAATCTTGAAGTCAAGTCAGTGCCTGAAACTTCACAGGAGCAAAGCAACGTGGCTCAGGTTTTCCTGAGCAAAACCCACCTCCTCTTGCCACCTTTAGCCCGAGAAAGCAGCTGCCAGGCCCCGCAACGCCTCTGCACCGCTTCCTTGCCACGGAGGACGCTTGCCCAAACTCGCCTACTCGGACCTGCTCAGCATCGCGCTTTGCCGTACGCCACGACCGATCTCTTCGTAGGTGCTGACCAACGCAACAGCTATGAAGCAGGTCACACCTCCGGGCAGAAGCTCAGCTCTCTACCTGCACCCACAACGAGGGGCCATCGTGCCTCCCCCTTCCAGGCAGCGGCCACTTGGCCTCCAAGGCACCGAGGAGCTGCTCCAGCCCTGGGGGGACCCTGCTACGGGCGCCCCAACACACCCACAGCTTTGACGGGGCTCACGCTGCCTCCCACCGCTCAGTCGCGCTGCTCCACCTCCCTGTTACAGCCGGCCTTAAGCTCGGCGTTTAGCGAGGGAAAAATCCATTCTTCTTCCCCAGGGGTGCTGGGAAAGCACTCCCGAAACAGGAAAGTTGAGGTGCGAAGGACGGGGGTGTCGAGTGCCCCGCGAGCGCTGCCTGGTAGCTCTTGCCAGGAACGCTGGCTCAGGAAAACCCCTGCCATTTCCAAGATCAAGTTGGAGCAAAGCCTCTGACTTCGCAGTGTAAATATTTACGTAGACCGAGCGCTAAAGGAAAGAACCACTTGCATGTACTTGTGAAAACACCACAGAAAGCGAGCACACACTCAAGGCTCTGGGTTTGCTACGAGGTGACCCACGGAAAGCCACCCGGACGGACATCACGCCGCTGCCAGGCTCGTGGGCTCGCCGGCCGAATGTCGGCAAAGGCAACGAACCGGAGAGCGCATCCCACTGCAGCGACCGAAGCAGGGTGAGAGCATCCCCTCGGCAGCCTCCCCGTTGTCACCAGCCAGGACACGTCCCTTGCCCGGCCCCTGCTGTGGGGTGGGCTTGTTCCACGGGCACACATCGCCTGTGTTGACACAAATCAGAGCTCTGTAACCTCAACCCAGGTCACGCCGAGCCGCCGCGCGTGATTGCTGCTGTGCAGCCAGCGGGCACGGGGACAGCCACCAGGCTCTGGCACCAAGAATCGTACAGAATCCATAGGGGCAGAAATCTGCCTGCCAGGAAAGGGGCAACAAACAGGGCACCCGTGGCACAGGGCACCCATGGCACAGGGCACCCATGGCACAGGGCACCCTTACGTCTGGGTGCATAGAGAGCAGCCGCAAACGCCGGCAGAGGAGTAGCCTCGAGGTCTGTGCTCTGTTCTGAGCTTTTACAAGAAAAATAGCTTTACTCCCACCCTGGCTTAGTAGGTTAGTACAGAGCTCTTCGGAAGGCGGGGTATATACACGCACATATGCCCATTTCGGACACAAAAGTGTAAAGAACAAAACCCACCAGTCCTGAAGCGAGAAAGCCAGGTTTTTAGGTCTGCTCTGCTGTTATTTTAGAAACAGCATTGGACAATTGCGTAGCGAGAGTTTTCACTCGCCCTGCCTGGTCTGCGTCTGCTTCCCCGTGTGCTTTGTGGCTGGCAGGGGCACAGGCACCGCTGAACCAGCAGCAGCTCCTGCCAGCCCCGCTCCCCAGAGCTTCCCGAAACTGCCCCAGTTCCTCCCGGAGTAGATCAGGTTTCATGGATAGAGACCCCCTTAATTTTGGCAGGGGAATTCCAACGCCGTGCACATTATGGCAAATACTTGCTCAAAAGTTTAATGCAAAGCAGGTTTGCATTGCTCAGCGCAGGCGGCACGGAGCCGGGAAGCCCTGCCTGCCCCGAGCCCGGCAGAGGCTCTGCACATCTTCAGGTGAGCCTGAAGAACGAAAGCAAAGGATGGAAATTGCTCTTAAATGAGGGATTCCTCCCTATAGTGATCCCTTCTCTACCTTTCACCTTCTGGGGCTGACCCTGTCGAAAACACCAGAGCTTCCCGATGGCAGGCTCGTGTTTTATTCTACGTGGCAGAGGCGGCAGAATCACTCTGCACCACAGAAGAGGGAGCTACGTATTATAAAGGCATTATAAATTATTAATGACAGCCCATATACATGCTTACACGCAAACAGTAGCAACGCAGAGCCACGAACACACGTTCACGTGCTCGGTGCTAGAGCAGCGGGCTGGGACGGGCTGGCTTTCGCCTTTATTTGCCATCCCTCTCCTTCTGGCGTTGTGCAGCAAAACACGGGGCGCTCACACGATACAGGCACAACACAGGCAGACTTGCCCCCTACGCGCACGTCCCGCTGCGCTCGCGAGGGCGCTGCCACGGGCAGCGTGGGTGCTGCTGTGGGTGCACGTGCTGCCCTGGGCATGGTGGGTGCCGCTTCCTTGGGTGGCTCTTTTTCTGCTCACATCACCGTTCCCAACTGGAACGCACGTGCTTACACAGTCAGTTTGAGCAAACTCCGGAACGTGACTACGTTCTGAGAAAAACCAGCAAACGGCCTTTGTAATACCATCGCCCAGGAATTCTTTCCACTTGTACAGAAATACCCCTCGAAAATGGAAAAATGTGTCAAATAAAGCTGTGAGGGAGAAGTGGTTTAATAAAAACAACAGCAGCAGCAGATGCTGGAAGGCAGACTCCAAGCTCCACCCCGGTGTCTCTGAGCCTCTAGTTTAGGGCAGGCAAACAACAATATTTCAAGAAATTGGCCCAGAAATCAGCTGCGAGCCAGACCTGGCATCTGAATTGTACCGTCTGGACACGCAGCATCCAAGTGGATGCACGACCAACATCCCCGGGAAGAGGCTGTCGGGGTGATTATGGCCACGGTTCCACGCACGGCCGTTTATTTGCACTTGTCTGTCACACCCAGTGCCTCCCGTGCGGACCGAGGAAATAGTTGAGGCAAAAATGAAGACTGGCTGGAGCCTCTCCATAATCTAGTTTATTCATTTGTTCTGAAAATCTGATGCACCCTGTATCGAAAGCAGAAGCACCAAAGCGCTGGAAGTTACTTCTCCTGAACCAGAATAAACTAAGGAACTGCGAGAGAGCCTCACTGAAGAACACCAAATTTTAGAGAGGACGACCAAGACCCTGAGAAACACGGGCAACCCATCACCATCACCCCGAACCCCTGCACAGAGGACGGCTGCGAGTGGGTGAGCCAACGCGGGCGTTGGGTGGGCAACGCCACGCAGGCGCAGGTACAGAAAGGGCTGCAGAGCATTAGAGGGTCTCAAGAAATGGAAAACTGTGGCTTACCAATGCAGGTCCTGCCGTCTGTGTGCAGGCGAAAGCCTGGCTTGCATTCGCAATAGTAAGATCCAAGGGTGTTCACACATCGGTGCTGGCAGCCCCCGTTGTGGACCTGGCACTCGTCAACATCTGCAAAAGGAAAGGCAAGCAGGGAAGAAAATTCAGAGGAGCGGGCACGATGGGATCCAAAGTCAGGATTATTTATCCTCCATTGACTGAGTCCAGATTTGAGGAACAAATGCAGAGGGAACAACACTGCCATTTCACGATGTTTAATCAGTCGAGCTGTTTAAGGAATTTCTTGCAATCAGGGAAAAAAAGCCTCTTACTTGTCAGTCACCATAAGCCATCCTTCATGCTGTTCACCTCGCGATGGTCGCTGTTCCCGTTTGCTCCAACATTATGGATTCATTAAAATTTTGCACTTCCTTTCTCTTTAGGCGCTGGAATTAGGCTGGGCTGTTCCTTCCGTCACGCCCATGAACGGTGAGAGCAAACACCTAACGGTACAGACCGAAGCGCGGGGGAGCGGTACGAAGCAGCCAAGTCCAATACCTCGGTGCCGTCGCGGCGGAACGTTCTTGTCCCACCGAGCGCCTCATCCTCTTGCGGCACGGAAGCTCAGCCCCGTGCCAAAGGCGAGGGGTTTTGCTGTCGCGCTTCTCATCTTGGCACCTTGCAAAGCATTTAACGCATTTCACACCATTTCTGCCTGGAGCTCACTTGCCCTGCTGCTGCAAAGCTGCAAAATGTGGGGTGCCTGGTGATAAGCTATGCTCGGAATGGCTGTGCCTCACCAGAGACGAGAAAGGAAACGCATTAATACCTGGAGAAAGTATGGTGGATCAATTGCACAACTAGCAAGGATTCGTTCATAAGCGTATGATGCTTAAGAACATGATGAAGACCAACTGGGCCCCCAAATACAAAAGGCAGACTACAAACGTGAGGCTCTGACCACAGCTCCCCAGCCCTCTCCTCCCGGCTCCACCACCAGAGCGAGCCCAGGAGAACCGAGGTGGCCATTCCCACAACAAGGAGTCCACTCGGCCAGTAAAACCGTGCCCATCCATTCCTCTTGGTAAAAGCACATGCCCTCGAACAAAAGACAGTCTCGGAGCCAGAAAAACCTTCTGCCAAGTGCTGAACAATCTTTCAAGGGCTGAAGTGGGAACTACCCTGTGAGGTCTTGGTAAAAAAACCCACTACGTTTTACTATCAAAGCTCCAAAACCGGGGAGGTAGATGGAAGTGCGTTACAGAAAGGGAGATCCATTCCTGTTTCACAGACCTTAAATTGCCCTTAAGCACTGGGAATAACTTCCAGAACCAAGAAGAAATGTAAAACTGTTGGAGCAGCCAGCTACATGGTGCTAACGAAGGTGCACATCAGAAGCTTGTCAAAGGCAATTCCAAGTTTCTGAGACATAAGACAGCTTCATATGGCTCAGAAATAATAGGGATGTCTGTGGATGCAGCTGAACAGCTCCCTAACTCCTGCCATTTTCCTGTACATGTACCCGTATACCCATACACCACCTTTCAGACTGGCAAGGCTCAGAGATCCCTACTCAGATAGGGGAACCAGACCACATTCACGCTAACAGCAAAACAGCCAACCAGTGATTCCCTTTTCCATGGAGAGGAAACTTCAGTAGCTTTGGGTCTATTAATTTTTCTATGCACTTTCTGCATTTTGTGAAGACGTCTTCAGCACACACAACTATTTTCTGCTGGTAGGCAGCGTTGCTGTTATCTGTTACATCTGTCAGGCAAGATTTTGGTAGAAGAGAAGGCTAAATCCCCAAGCAAGGCGAGTCTGTGCGGGGGCTTGCTAGCCAGACCTTCCCAGGTGCTGCAATCTGGGCAGCCCCAGCACAGAAACGCCAGCCCACGGCCTTGGCTGTGAAGCGGAGGAGCGAGGAGAAAATCCCTCGAGGCTGCTAAGCATCCGATGGAGGCTTTCTCCCTCCAGCAGCTTCGTTCCACTGGCAGCACTCCCACACGCTTTCACAGGAATACGTACAGCTCAAAATAATTGAAGCAACGGGGCTGGGGTGACGACTGACCAAGGCAACGCACGTGGCTCAGAAAGGGCAGGGCTGGGGAGAGTCACGGGGGGTATGCTGGGTAAGGGCATGTGTCCTTTATTTGGGGCGCTTTAAGTACCACAAAAAGCTGGTAAGGCCGCTTAGATATGAAGCTAAACCATAACTGAGACACGTGATTGAGGACACGGCGCTGAGACCTGTGCGGTTAAACAGGATTCCAACTGGAACTCGCCACGAGCGAAATGCACGTTTTCCATACTGCAGACCTTATGCTGTGCGTACCGAGCTCCTGGCAGTCCTGCCAGCACCTGACTTCTTTTGGCATCCGGCATTCTGCCTGCTATCCCGTCACTCGCCTTGGTAAATCCATCAAATCCACCCTATTTATTCAGCCGGAGCCTCCCGGTCCTCACTGGAGCTCCCCGCAGCTTTTAAAGCAGAACCGGCTGGGAAGGCTGACTCAGGATTCCCGTGCGCCGGGCTCGGCCGGCTGGCAGGATTCCCATGCACGGGACTGGCACCCGGCACGGGACGCACGCTCCTGGGGCCGCACGGGCCCCGGTGGGCTGCACGGCGGGGACAACGCGAGGGCAGAGCCCGCGGGCGCAGCGAGGTCACGCAGGCAGCAGGGCGATGCAGAGCCAAGCTGAGCCACCAGCACCGGTTCATCCACGACTGTTACTAGTGAGATAAAGAAACATTTCCTCCATGAATCACGGCAGGGCGTTGCCCCGGACCGTGTCTTTGCAAGCCAGAGGTGCAAAAACCTGCCCAAGCCTCACCCTGCCCCAGCGCCCGCAACCCGCGCCCCGGCCCGAAGCATCGCTCAGCTCCCCCTTTGCTCCGCCAGCTTGCTCCTACCCGACCGCAGCTACGGCTCCCGCCGGGGAGGCAGAGTGCATCGAAAACCACCGGAAAAGGAAGAATGCAACCTAGACTGAAGCCAGCGTGAAAACTTTACATTAGTTGGCATCCGACTAATTGCCAAGAAAATCAGCTGGCGGCAGGCGAGCGGACTGGCTCGGGGCAGAAGCGGGAAGCTAAGTGGGAAAGGTGATGCTTGTTTCACCATTTCTGAGCTACACAGCAATAATAAAAGTGTTTGTTTTCTCAGCATACTTTTCATTAGAAGGCTTCTCTGTGCTTACAGAGCTAAAACCAAAGGATCAGAGCGCATGGAAAGGGCCCTCTGCCCCTTCTGTCCTGGTGATGTCCAGCGAACCCGCGACCCCGACTTCTGGTGTCCCGCTGTGGCGGCTGTACAAGGCTCCCCGTTGTAGCTACAGTCTTCACTAACTCTGCAGGAAATAGATATAAGGAAGAGATTCTGTACACTGAGGGGGGTGAAACCCTGGCAGGGGTTGCCCAGAGAGGGGGTGGAGGCCCCATCCCTGGGAACATTCCAGGCCAGGTTGGACGGGGCTGTGAGCAACCTGATGTGGTTCAAGGTGTCCCTGCTGCTGCAGGGGGGTTGGGCTGGGTGACCTCTGGGGGTGCCTTCCCACCCAAAACATTCCATGAGTCTATGAAATGACCATTTCTGTAACGCCAGACCTTTGCCCATGCGGTGGATTGTGGACTCCTCCAGGCATTTTAGAAGGTTTTGGTATTTTCTTCCTGTTTTTTCCAAGACGCTTAATTTTTAAAGGAAGGAAAATGAACAGATTTTTGAGGTGAAACACAAGCTTTAAGTGATGCTCTCCGAACAGTAACCCAAATTCAAACCAGCTTTTTGGGACGGGGTGGGGGGGGGGAATGCTGTGGCATGAATCTGAGATGCCTGTCAAAGCAACCTAGCTCAAATTAAATCATTTTCTTCTGCGAAGGCTTTACACGATTTGGATGCTGCAGAGCCCCCGGGTCCCTGACGCACTCGCTACGCAGGCAGCAGGGCAGCGAGCTCGCTGGGCGCACGCCCTCCCCGAAGGACTGCTGGCAGCCCCCGAACCCTGCAGCTCCCCAGCGAACCCACGGAGCTGGAACGTGGGTGTTGGGGTCTGACGCCTCCGAGAGGGGATTGCCCAGGGTCCATCCATCGCTCACCAGAGGAGGATGGCACTCCTGCCCCCGGCGCCAGGGAAAGGCATCGGTCCTCCCACAGCTGCCCAGGGCCAGAAGGAAAGTCAGGTCTCCATCCTGCGTGGTGGAACGACGGACACTGTTGCCTCCCAGAGAGCTCCCGGGAGCCTGACGCAGCTTCCCAGCAGGGCAGAGCTGGGCCACGTTTCATCCTTGGCATTTCTGCTGCTCCTTCCTTTTTTTTTCTTTTTTTTTTTTTTTTTTACCATCTCTATGGGCAGAATTAGCTGTTAATGGGCAGAATTGGCTCTGTTCAGCTCAAGAACAGGAAAACTGGGCTTTGGGAAGATTTTATAGAGAGTAATAAAGTTCTTTGGTCTGAATTTAAATGACCGTTCCACTGCTTCCCTTCACCTCTAATCTGAAACCATAGAGAATTTACCATCCAAAGAAGTTAGTGATGTGCTGAATAAACTTCCCTTCACCCCATTACTCAGACTCACAAACCACACCTCTCCTCTCTACATCTCTCTCTTCTTCCCCCTTTGTATTTTTCACCCCCTAAATCTCTGCCGTTCCAGAGGGCCGTGTCCCCCCCCCCGCCCCATCCCACCTTGGCCGGGGTCCTTCCTCGCGCCCCGGCTGCGGAAGCACCCACCCCTTCACCGTGCCCGCTTCACCCCCCCCCCCCCCCCCCCAAGAAATCTTAGGTCTGTGTCTTTGGAAACAATGCAACTGTGCAGTTTGCCAAACCAAATTCAAGCTCTGGTGTGAGCAGAGGCACCTCCTGGGCGGATGCTCTGCCTACCGCCTGCCTCTCCTATGGAGAGTTTGCATTTTTGGGTGGGGAGAAATCGCTTTTAGTTCTCAGGCTCGACCACCTCCCTGGGCAGCCCATTCCAGAGCCTGACAACCCTTTCGGTGAAGAAGCTGTTCCTAATGTCCAGCCTAAACCTGCCCTGGCGCAGCTTCAAACCATTCCCCCTCGTCCTATCATCTGTTACCAGGGAGAAGAGGAATGATTCACCCCGGCGTATAATCCAGGAGGCAGCAGGAGCCTCCCCCCGGGGCCAGGACAGAGCATCCCTGCAAAGGGTCACGTTGCCCCTGATGCACGTCTTGGCAGTACAAAGACCCGAAAATCTACGCGATGCTCTGCCAGATGCGGTTTGCGGCACGCTGAGCTACTGGAGAGCTGACAAAATCTGGTTGAAATTAATATGCCAAAGAAAGAAAATGAGAAGCATACAGGCTTCTCTTCCGAGGAGGGCAGCTGACACCGAGCGACCCAGAGCCGCGCCAGGATGGAGCATGCCGAGCCCACGTGCCCGGGCACTCCGCCGTGCTGGCATGGTTAGGGCAGCAAATACCGGCTGAAGCCCGGCGAGGCAGACACAAACCCCAAACGCAGCGAGAGGAGCAGGACTTGGCTTCTTGGGTAGGGAAACTCCTGGGCTGCCTAAGGAAACCGGAGTTTGTGTCCCCATCCGCAGGGACACGGGGCTCACCCGAGAAACAGCCGATGCGCTCGTCGGCCTCTGCCCCGAACAGAAACAATCCAGCAGACCTCAGATACCGGCTACGTGGAGCACCAGGGGCAATGCTATAATCGGATGTGGGGAAAACAAAAACGCAACACAAAAAAAAAAAAAAAAAGAGGAGGGTGCGAGGAGGCGGCTGTACGTCAGTGCACTCCCTGACCGCGCACGGGTCTTCATGAAGAAATGCTATGATTTATCTCAAACGAGAACTCCGTGTCAGAGGCAAGAAAGTGGCAACAGCAGCTCCGCAAATTACTAAATCTTTGGTGCAGAGGCAGTTTATCTCCTCTGGAAGGCTGAGGAGGAGGAGATGGATCCCAGCTGGAGGCGCAGGCAGTAGATACGCTGCTAAGGTCCGCTCTGGCTGGCTGGACAGCAGTGCCAGGCTTTAATCCCTGCGGCAATTAGCCTGGATTACAGAACAGGGCTGCAGGGAAAAGGTTAATTAAAATCCATCGAGATGAGCATGTGTGGGATTTAGCGACTTTATCTTTCCGGTACCAGTTTGTTGAAGCTAATTCAGCAATTTCAAGCAGTAAAGAGACTGGAAGGAGACTCACCGACGAAGTGGGTAGAGGAGCACAGTGCTACTGCTGCTGTCCTGCGCTACAGACACGGATTAGGAACTCAGGGCGCAGAACGGGGCTGGGATGTGTTAGAAGGAAAGACCCCTAAGCATTACTTTGTCTCTTGCACGTATTGCCCAGCCCCTGGCACAAATAACCTGGAGACGTCGGAGGCCGTGTCATTCCATGCTCCCCTTGTGGGCTGTGCAGACAGGGCTCAGCAGTGGCATGGTCCAACAGCGCAAGGAAGACATGGGGCAGGATGATGCCTTATCCCCCCTCTGCTAATTTGGGAGCCTTTCCCTCCTCCAGGATGAGGGCGAGGAAGAACGGTGCCTGCCTCAGGCTGGTCTTGGCTTGGAATCTGAGTGACTCACATGAGGAAAGAAGAAAGGTCATTTTGGGTGGCCAAAATGCCTCCACACCCTCAGTTTTCACCTTGTTGTAAAGCAGGCATTTGGGAAAGCCTTGAAGGCTCTTCAAGAGCTCCACGGAGTTATGCGGGCTGGCATTCCCGCTGCAGCCTCTCCTAGACAGGCGGGAGATGCCCCTAGCTTTCCCACGCTACCCGTGCCATCCTCAGCATCGGCAGTTTCCAAAGGCACTTCGGGAGCAGACGCGGTGCTTTTGCAATAACCCGAGGAGGCGACCATGTCAGGGAGCTGCTCGGCCTCAGTCGCGTGCCAAGTCCTCAGCTCACCTTGTTTTGCCTTCAAGCACCGCAGCTGGGAGAGTCGCCCAGCTCTCGTTTGTGCTCACATTCTGTCTCTGGCTGGTGCTGGTAATTAGGCGTTGCTCAGAGCGGAGCAGAGGTGCACGTAACAACAGGCAGGCAGCCTGCCCTTGACTCGCTGCTACGCTCAGCCTCTCAAGCCTTCCTCCGTAGCCCTGTTCCACCCCGCTTCTCTGCGCAGGGTGAGGTACCTGTGCAGCGGCACGTCGGCCCGGGCCCAGCGCCGTGCTGGAACCTGACCGCACCCGGGTGAACGCAGGCATGGACCCGGCAACGGCACCGGCTGACGGGCAGGCAGGTTGCTGTTGAAGGAGCTCACAGGCTAATGGAAACCAGATCATAAAAAAAAAAAAAAAAAAAGGGACCAGCTACGCTCTATGCTCTTTTCTGGCACGTTTCAGAGGGCCACAGAGAGAATGCCAGGGTACCGGGTCCACTTCACGGCGACGATGCAATGCGAGTCCCCCGCAGAGCGCAACGATCTCCCCTGCAAAGCTTGGCTGTATAAGGACATAATAATATAAGGGATTGCAATTAGCCACTCCACGCCGACACGAGGATCCAACAGGGATTTTTTTGTACACCGAACGCCTTTCAAGGTGCTCAGGACCTCAATGAAATGTGCACCACTGTTACACAAACCCCCTCTTCACCCAGCAGAACTGCCCATGCCGTGCACGTGCTGCAGCTCGCTGTGCTTGCTTTGCTTTTCGCTTCTGCGTGGGAGCGTGCGCTGCCCGGACCGGCAAACGGGAACGCGCTTCAGTAAAGCGCTGCGTGGGACCATAAAATCATACGATCAGGAGAACATCTGCTGCGACCTGCTGAAGAGAAGCTCAAGCAGCGAAAGAAAAATCTTCAACCAAAGCCACAGCAGCATCAGGTTTAGGATGAGCAACACCTCTGTGATGGTGTCTGCTGCTTTGCCATCTGCAAGCGCGACACCAGCTTCTGACCACCCAGCTCCTGCCCGCCGCCGCCTGCCTTGGGGCATCTGCCTGCACGCTGGTGGGTGCAGGGCTGCAGAATGGGGGGGCACATCCTCGGGGAACCTCCCCCCAGCACCTTGCCTCTGGTCACGCCTCCTGAGGACCTACTTGCATTGAAAGCCAAAAATTAAGTTCCTTGAAAAATGATCTTTTTTCTTATATCAATGCCCGCAGAGCGAGGTCCAGGCAGCACCCGTGGCAGGGTGGGAAAAAGACAGCAGCTCCGAGCGCTCCTGGGAGATTTGAGGGCAGGAGCCCAGCGCTCCACTAGCGCCTGGCACGGAAAAGGCTCGTCCTGCCAGGGGGGAGAACCGAGGTGTCCACCCGGCTCAGCCCTCACCCCTCCATCTGCCGCTTCTGTCAACGGTGCCATTCGGGGGAAGGGGATTCCATGCTGCAACACGTCAAAAGTCCACTTGTTTTCAGAGATGGAAAGAGAGAAGAATGAGTTTTTTCTTGCTTTTTTTTTTTTTTGTTCTCCGTTGGGTGGGCCTGAAGGCTGTGGCGGGCTGGGTTGGGTTCGGTTTATTTTGTAATCTGTGCCTACTTCTCTGTAAGCTACGTAAGAATATTAGACGTAACTTCTTGGAGGAAAAGCTTATCTGCCAGATTTTGGCTTGCAAACATCTGATATTCACCCTTTTCCTGAAGATGAAAAAAGAAAATAAACAGGCTCCTGGAAAAAGAGGCTTAGAGACCACGCGCGGTGCAGTAGCGAGGGGACTGTTTTCCCCAGGTTCAGGAATAGCCAAAAGGCCTGGGTGATGGCGCTTTGCTTTTCTGCTCCCAGCTTTAAATTTCCCAACCACAGGAAAACCACCTCAGCCCCACAGACCAAAAGGTGCCGCACAAAAGTCAGGATAAAGCCACCAGCGTGCACGGAGCTCCCCCGCTGCAGAGCCAGCTAAGCAGACTCGGGATCAGGTGGGTTACGTGGTAGGGAAGGGAAGGCTGGAGGTTTCTGTTCCAGACACCAAGCTGGATCTCAGGAGCTTCTCTTGGAGAAGTCATGTGAGCTAATAGAGTTGGATGGAGACAGCGAATGCGATCTGAGTTTGAGACAAACATTGGATCTATAAATAACAAAACAGCAACTCACCCCACTTCCAAAGGTCTGGCGCATCTCACGAATACACTGATACCACTTTTATAACCGACTGCTCGGGGCATTTATTTATTAGGATTATCTCATGATGAGATAATGCATTCCTTGATGTCTACATTACTCATAAGCATCCAAAGTTAGCAAACTTCACATCTTCTCCATTATTTCCTAAATCTTCAGGCAACCACAAACTTTATCTGCCGCTAAGTCGGCTGAACACACAAAGAGGAGGAAACGGGCGTGGGTGTGCGCGCAGCGCTTACGCCTCGCGCAGCGGCCCCATCTACCATCACCCATAAGCCAGTGCACATAAACGTCCAACGGAAGATATTGTGAAGCAGAAAAAAAGTATTGATTGCCTCCGTGCAGTGCCTGCCACAGTGCAGGTCTCATCAAAGTTCACCTATGGATGACCGGGGAGAGCTGCCTATTTTGCTCCGTACTGATGGAAACGGAGCCAGGGAAGTTGGTCGTTTACCCTCTGGGGCGGTGGAATCTCCATCTGCTGTTAGCAGACACCGGCTGCTAACGCTCCCGACCTTCTGGAGGGAGGATGAAATGCTGGGGTAGCATCAGCAGAAGGAGCTGCACGCGTGCGACGGGGGTACAGAGCGCGCCATCCCCTCCACCCGCTCGACGGGAAACGCGGGCTGGCCAAGCCCTATCCACACCGCAGCAGGCTTGGGACGCCTTTGCTGGGAATTTGGAGTTTGCCTCTAAGAGACACCGGGAAGTCTGAACGTTCCAGTGCAGAGAAGCAATCCGGGAGGTGCAACTCCCCTGCCCAGCTGCAGCGCCTGCACTGCCGGCCCCCGGCTCCCAGCCCCGTACGCGTACAGTGACGCTGAGGGGTACTGAGCTCCATCCTGCGCAGGGCTCGGCTACACAACGCTCATGCGACCCAAACAAACTCTGATAAGCCTCGCAGAGAGAAAGGCAGGGTTTTTTTCATGATAAAACAGTACCATATTTCATTTATCACCATGGACCGGGGCGAGATCCTTTAGAACCGAGGAAAAAACTAATTCACCCACCCTAACAAAATGCAGACATTTGGTTTTTAAAGGAATATCGCACAGCAGCTATCTTTAACCAAGCCACACTTAACCAAGCCACACTGCTGCACAGCAGCTGATGGAAAGAACCAAGAGCGTCCTTCCCCCTCTGGCAGAAGTGACTTTTCGGAGTAACGGCTCCGCCGAGGGCAGGCTGCGCCTGCAACAGCGCGAAGTGGGGGTGCAAACACAGGCAGGGCTGCAGCCAG
>NW_009260195.1:60015-62854 GCF_000687185.1 Egretta garzetta | reverse complement strand
GGCTTTCCCGGTCCCCAGCATTCCCGGTCCCCGGCTTGGAAGGTGGCTTGGACACCACCAAATACCCGGGCTGCTGTCGGGATGGATGGATGGACAGACCGATGGACAGTGGGAGCCTGGTGCTGTCCCCAGGGCACACGTGTGGAACTCTGTGACCGGCTGTGGCATCTGCCCACACAGCCATGGGGACGCAGCCACAACTCCAGCAGAACTCTTGCCACAAAAACAACGCCACAACAAAATCAACACAAAATCAACACAAAATCAACACAAAATCACGCCGCCTGTTTGCCCACAACACGCCTGGCAAGCGGGCAGAAGCGGGCACCAGGGCCAGACTGGGCCACCGGCACCCAGCCTCACCTCCCACCGGCGCCCAGCCTCACCTCCCACCGGCGCCCAGCCTCACCTCCCACTGGCACCCAGCCTCACCTCCCACCGGCACCCAGCCTCATCTTCCACCCGCGGGGTCTTGGCCAAGGACTTGGCTGAGTGGCCAGGCCCAGTCTGAGTACAAGGTTGTGCACATGGGCTGGTAAAATCCAGCTCCTCCACAAAAAAGCAAGGGCTGTGCAAGTCCCTAACTGATTTGCGGAGAGTGCTCCCCCTTAAACCTTCACTGGGCTTTTCTTAAAATAATGAAAAAAAAGAAATCTCCATCAACAGATTTAAGCTCAAACGAGGAACAGCCACGGTGGCTACTCCGAAGAAAACCATAGCATTACTGTTTCCTGTAAGGCAGGGCCTAGAATTTTATTTTACCTTTTTCATTAAGCAAGAAGTAAGAATAGCTCATTGGATTTTCCAGAGGCAAGCTCCAAAGCCTCATTTAACTTTCTGGAATGTTTTTAAACAATGTGCTTGCAGGGTTGAGCTGGGGGAGAGCAGGGCCCGCTACTTTGAGACATTTTAGCTGTATTCTTTGGCTGTAGTAAAATTCCAAATTAAAACTTGTGGTTTCGACTGCAATGAAGAGCGTTCCATGAAAAATTCTGAAACACATTGAGCAGCTGAATCCAGGAAGAAAATAACAAGGTAAGGCTATTGCCACGGCGGTTTCCGAGGGAAGGTGGGTGCTGGTCACGAGCCCCCGCTGCAGATCGTTCCAAGCAAGAGCAGCTTCCCCACATTTCATGGACCACTTCTGCTCATCTTAATACCCACCCATTGCAAGAGTCCACATGCTTCTCATTAATATTTTGAGTTTTTACAAAAATATCCGACCCAAAAATTTGTCAGTTACTTTGTGGAAGGAAATGTAACCTTCCTAAAAGGCACTGCAATTTCTTACAAACGGTCTGCAGGAGGAAAAGCAGCGCAAACTGCTGACGTGCCGCAGCCCGCCGGCCGTTCCACAGGCACCGTCCCTCGCTGCCTGGTTCCAGAGTCCCCCAAGGAGATGCTCAGCGCTGGGGCAGAGCGGACACGGGGCAGACGAGGGCCCGGAGAGGGGAAATGCCGGAGGGTGTTGCTGAGTGGCACCAGAAATTCCACCCGCGCTCCCCGAGCGATGAACCGACCGCCCCATCGCGTTGCTTTGCACCACGCCTCTGCGTGCGTGGTCGTAGGCTGCCACCCTGCTGGAAGCCACTTCCAAATCTACCAAATACTCCACCCGTTTAAAAATAACCCATTGCCAGATATTATGGATTTTCAGTGCTGCCCAGCTCAGTTCCTCGGGAATCGTCCCTCTGAGCAGCGCCATTTAAGCCACCACGATGGCTAGTGCCGACACTTTTCCTGTAGAAGCTTCCCGTGGTGTTGACATGCAAAAATGCGTTGTTGCCACAGAGCTATGAAAAATGGTTTAGACCGACTTCTTCAGTTCAGTAATGTTATTAAGACATTGTCTATATTAAATTATCCTTGCCTGGAATGCAGATGAATCACAGCGAGCGCAGCTCTCCAAGTGACTCCCTGACTCCACAAGCACCAACCAAAGGGACCTTTCCACCGGCTCCGCAGCCTGGAAATTCCGGCTACCCAGGAGCAGCCCTCGCCCCTCACCCTGCAGAAACGCGTGCTAGCACAGCCGCTGATGCTCAACAAATTATGTGGCAGACTTGTTCAATCTCACATTTTCTTAGACTGCTAAAAAAAAAAATAAAATAACGCCGAGAGGCTCAGACTTTTCCGGACAGCTCTGTGGTACAACGCATGCATCAAAAGTACATCAGGCTTGAACACAAACTGAATCCTGCTTAGGTAATGAGTTATGCTTGGCCAGGTCTGGGCCAGCTCAAGCTTCCTTGTCACCTAATTTACTTCATCTGATTAAGTACTAAGAGTTGGTCTGAGTATGGTAACACATTCCAATCGGCAGCAAAGCGTTCCTGCTCCCCGTGGAATTAGCTAGGCGAGCATTAACGTCCAGAGGGCTCTTTAAACAGGGACCAAGCTGGACTGAACCCAGAACGCTCACAGCATTTCATTCAGGTTCAGGCTTCTCATTAATAACTTCTCTTAAGAACCCAAAAAATTACAGCTGACGACGCAGTACTTTGCAGCTCAACGGCGTGTTGAGTCCTGGAATTAATGCATCCCTGTCCAGACACAGGTCAGCCAGCTTAGGTAAATATGAGCGCTTGAATCTTCATCCAAAAATTACCCAAACCCTGAACCAAGTCTCTTCTGACATTTTAAAAAGGATTCTGCAGTTAAAAGGAAAGAGCCAGACGGGGACTATGAAAGCAGTCCCGAAGAACGCAGGAGGTGAGACACAGGAGGGGAGCCGGGAGGAAGAGGCGGAGGCTCGGGGGTTGTGACCCTGGGGGCCAGCACCTCGTGTGGCTCGGAGGTTGTGAACCTGGGGGCCAGCCCCTCGTGTGGCTCGGGGGTT
>NW_009260195.1:55053-59558 GCF_000687185.1 Egretta garzetta | reverse complement strand
CTTCGGCATCTTTTACGTGCTTCGCCCCCCCGTGGGGGATGCTGTACCTGTCCCACCCTACCCGGGGCTACTCTGGGCAAGGTTTGCACCTTATTCATCAATTTTAACCAAAGAAGGTACCACAGGAATAGCGTAGAGGACGAGACCTGAATGAGGGCAAACTGGAGAAGCGAAGAGCTTTTCGGTTTTCCAGCTGCGGAGTTTGAGCTCCCTCCGCCAGCGGGAGTTGGCTTATTTTGAACGAGCCCTCCTTGATCCATTTCAGAGGGAGTTTAAAGAGGGGACAATTCCCATAGTATGGTGCTCTGTAATGGCACCTGGATTAATTAACTGGTACATACTAGTTCCCCGAACCCCTCATCAGGCTAAGGCTTGCCTGGCATGAATCCCAAGGTAACCCACTTGAACGGTTTCCGAAGCCGAAAGAGGAAGGGCCACCACCTGCAGCTACAGGCTAGCCCAAGCCAAAGGCTACCCCTCCAACAGCCGGTTACGGCTTAGGGAGTTCACTCCCCACTTCTGCCTCCCGATAATCTTGCAGCTGAGGTCAGAAGTTTGGCACCGCCCGGATCTATCTGTCTGCATCGAGAGAGGAACCGCAAATTCCAACCTGTTTAGCCATGACATCTTGGCTCCGTGGATTAGCAGCTCGGGCGCTGTGTCCTCGTGCCGTGCCGTAACGTTGGCTGATGAAGAGTCAGATAAACAAACAGCGCAGGAAATTTAACACATACCAGTCACGGGCCGCATGCTGAAATGTATTCCAGACAGATTTTTGAGCCCCTCTACGTGTGCGTAAGGAAAATGTTAGCTGGTAATTAAATGATCGGAGACCCCCCTGTGCTGAATTAGGTCTATTACCCACAATCCAGCTAAAATGTGAGTTTTCCTTTAATTTGGGAGCTAATGCCCTTGTCCTAAAAAGGCTATGAAAAGTTCAGATATGCTTCCCTATGTGAAGTGGCGCTTAGAAGGATAAAATAAACAAGTTTGTGAGAATCGTGTTTTAGAGGTACGGCTTATGATGCTTTCTGAGAGCTCGGTTCGCTGCACACTCGGTTGAGCTCTCTCCATCACCCCTATTGCTAGGGTAGTGAGACCCTGGCAGGGTTGCCCAGAGAGGGGGTGGAGGCCCCATCCCTGGGAACATTCCAGGCCAGGTTGGACGGGGCTGTGAGCAACCTGATGTGGTTCAAGGTGTCCCTGCTCCTGCAGGGGGGTTGGGCTGGGTGACCTCTAGGGGTCCCTTCCCACCCAAACCATTCTAGGATTCTATGATTGCTAGGGCAGGACCCTCTGCATACCAACTCTTCCAAAAGGGTCCTGGCTTTCTGCAGAACCTTCTACAGCAGAACAAGAAAGTTGAAGGCGAAGGATGACTTAGTACCACTGCAAAAACGAGCTCCTGTCCCTGGGATGTGACTGAAACCTGAACCGATGGTGGCCAGCAGACCTAGAAAAGGGGCTTCCACACCTTTCGAGTGCCTGACGTTATCATGCGACATTGTGTCGTGGAACCTCAGGAAGATGTTGTTCAAAAAAAAACTTGAGCTCCCCTAGAATTTGCCACGCCTCAAAAATTGTTGTAAAAAAGAAAACCTGTTTGTTTCCTGTAAAAACCCCAACACCGAATGTCCCCAAGCCACTCTACAGACAGCTCTTCCGCTATAGATAATCAGAAACACTTGAGAGGCTCGTGGTTACAAGGATAGCCATCCTATATCCAACACAACCGGAACACTCCACAAACACCTAAGCCAGCTGTATATTATTGATACTGGAAAACCATATGAGAATTAGCAACATATAAAATATATTTCCTTGCAACTCTAGATCACTCGCTCAGGCTCAAGCCATGTAAATAAAGCTGGTACCATCCAGGGACTCAGTGCCAGCATTAAGCGAGCTTGTCAGACAGCCCCCAGATGGGTACAAGAGCTAATTGGCTCCTTTCCTGGTAGCATTAGCAAAGCAGCCCAGGACTGAATAAATCCAAGAGAGATTTTTCTTTCTAACGATAATCCCTTTAGCTCAGAAGTGAAAACAGACTGGAGAGCCAAACACTGCTGCTGCTACCACCCATCTGCCTGTTCCATGGGTAAGGCCTGGCCAGGAGCCATCCTGTAAGGCACCAGGCTAGGTCTGAGCCAGCAGTGTGCATGGACACGCACGGACGGACATGCACCCCAGCCCCATCCGGTGGTGAACGTTGCTGGCAGTGGGAAATGGCAGACAGCGGGAAGTAACCGGCAGGTCCTGTAGCTCAGAAGATGTCGCATGCGACCATCTCTACTTGTCATTGCGTCTGAGAAGCACGCCAAGCTCTGGGCAGCCGAACATTTCAAGAATTTCTTATGTTGCTTTGCAGCGTTGTGGGAGAACGCTTGTTTTAAGCTCACAGTCATCAGCCAAGCAACCAACACCCTGGCATGAAAGAAATTCTTTTTCTTGCCCCTTGCTGCTGCAACGGTATCCCTGACCTCCCATAGTTCTACTGAGAGTGAATCAACACAACTTGAACTAGTTCTGGGCAGGAAAAGTGTTGAGCTGTTCCTGAGCTATAACATCCCTCTGTTTCTGAAGAGAGGTTAGGCCGGGAAGTCCTCATGTAGCCGAGAGAAATTTTTTTTTCTCTAAATGATTTCCTACCTTGGAAGCAAACACTGGGTCCTGGTAGTTTTCGGCCTCTCCGCACAAAGCATCCTGCTGATGTTACTGCGCAGCTATTTGTTTAGCAGACACTTCAAAGACGAGGACTCCGAAGAGGCCAGCTTGACGTCGCTCCAAGCCGGGCAAGAGCCAGGACTCAAGTCACAAGGGTGAAGCAAGTAAACTGCTGGCCTCTGAACCCGCGGCTCATCTTCTCGGGCCACCCTTGGGAAAGATGCAAGGTCCAACCCCTCCTGTCCGACACGGAGCCAGCAAAGGGCTCCAGCTATCCAACCTCAACTATCCAACCTCTTGTTTTGAAGCCCAGGCTGCTTTATTCAGGCTCCATCAGGGCTTCCATCAAGAAAAGCTGAATATTTTGCAAACTGTAACATTAATCAGTGCCTTTTTGTGTTTTATAAACTCCCCCATGTGTGCAACCCTGACCTGGGCTCCATCAAGAGAAGCGTGGCCAGCGTCGAAGGAGGGGATTCTGCCCCTCTGCTCTGCTCTGGGGAGACCTCCCCTGGAGCCCTGCGTCCAGCTCGGGAGCCCTCAGCACCAGGAGGACATGGACCTGTTGGAGCGGGGCCAGGGGAGGGCTACTAAAATGATCCGAGGGCTGGAGCCCCTCTGCTGTGAGGCCAGGCTGGGAGAGTTGGGGGTGTTCAGCCTGGAGAAGAGAAGGCTGCGGGCAGAGCTGAGTGCGGCCGGTCAGGGCTTCAAGGGGGCCCAGAGGAAAGGGGGGGACAAGCTTTTTAGTAGGGCCAGCTGGGACAGGACAAGGGGTAATGGTTTTAAACTGAAGCAGGGCAGGTTTAGACTGGATATAAGGAAGAAATTCTTTCCAGTGAGGGTGGTGAAAGCCTGGCAGGGGTTGCCCAGAGAGGGGGTGGAGGCCCCATCCCTGGGACCATTCCAGGCCAGGTTGGCCGGGGCTGTGAGCAACCTGATGTGGTTCAAGGTGTCCCTGCTCCTGCGGGGGGGTTGGGCTGGGTGCCCTCTGGGGGTCCCTTCCCACCCAAACCATTCTAGGATTCTATACAAACACAGATCTAATCCTGTCCACTCTTCTTCAGACGTGCATCAGCATTCAGGGTATTTGGAAAGAGTTTCTCATCTGACGTAAAAATAAAAACGAACGTAGAAAGTGGTGGGTGCAGCAGGGCCCACCATCGCAGTCATAGGACTGATGGAGAAGTGCAAACCGTGGAGGGGAGAACTAACGCCAGCTGTGCTGGTGTGTGCAGGTTTACACCTGAGCACAATGGGAGTACATGAGAGATGCAGCCCAAAGCAAGTTCTAGTCGCAGTTAATTTAGGGCTTAATCTTTTCCGGGCTCTTTTTTTTGTTTGTTTGCATGAGGAAACCTGCAGACAGGCCAAGTGCACGCAGAGCGAAGGAGCTCCAGGAGGACGACGGCACCGACTGCACCCCGCTGCCCCGAGCCGGGCAGGGGGAGGGACTGAGGTGGGCTGCCATCTCCACTGCAGCGAGGGGCAGAGAGGGGGCACGTGCGGGCTCTGTGGGCGCAACTGATGGCAAATCATTCCAAGAATATACGCAAGGGCATTCACAATGCCTTCCCTTCAAAAAAAAAAAAAAAAAAGGCTTGTTTTTTTCCGCCAAAATCCCGACCCTCTTAATCATCTGAGAAGCTAATCCTCATCAGGGGAATTCTGGGGAAACTGAAAATATTTTAGCTTGGCTAAGATAAGGGCAGAGCTGTTTATTTCACACATCTCTATAGCGGTACAGAGCCAGGAAATACTTTTCAGTTATTTTCAACAAAACAAGACAAATGTACCAAATTGGCACGAAAGCGACATTTTTCTGCAGAATTCTGTAATGTCCC
>NW_009260195.1:52441-55010 GCF_000687185.1 Egretta garzetta | reverse complement strand
CAATCTTTGTTAATTATTTTGAATACTTTTGGGCTTCTGCTGAGGAAACCAGTGCCGAAAACATGCGAGAGCTCCACCACAACCCCCCGACCATCCTAAGCAATGAGCAGGGTACCCTGCAGCGGGCATTTTAATGCTGCCCTAGGGAATACATGAGCGTCACATTTCTGGTCTGCAGGAGCCCTGTAAAGGTGTCACTGACCCTGCCAGTGAATCCTGGAACTGCGACATACTCCAAAAAAAATGCATCTTGTTCTTGGCTCTGATAAGCAAATTACTTTTTGCATTTTTCTGACTCTCAGCTCCAGCCGACTCCAACGCGCAGCCCTTGCACAGATGATAACGCCCGGGGAGAAAGGGATGGGGAACCAACACAGGGCACGACGGGACGGATTCAAGCTGTAGGAGCTGAAACGGCCACGCGATGTGAGGCTTGCTCGGAGTACCACGCTAACACGCATCCCCTCTAGGAATTTCATTTTACAAACACAAAATTGCGTCTTCCCTTCCACTTTGGTTTGCAAGCAGGAGATTTAAAGCGGGAGACAGGGAGCAATGTGATGATAGAGAGTCCGAAGGAGAAATCCCATCTCTTTTGAAGCAATAAAATACACACCATCGACTTCAACGGGGCCAAGACCTCCCCTCGAAAACTTCCCTCCTACCCAGGCCAGGCGTTCCTCCTACCACCAACACCCCTGAGCATGCGGCAGAAGGAACGTGCTTTCTCTGGATGGCTAAACCGCATCGGAAGCGTGCCCGGTACGAGAGAGGAGAGACCCAACTCGAAAGCCTCTCCTTTGGCAACGCGGCCACGACCGCCCGCAGCCCGCGGCTCCAGGTTAGGGCCACACGTGGTGGCTGTGCCCCCCAGCCCCACCTGCGCACGCCTGCCCACCCCGCTCCCGCCCCAGCCCCGCCGCGCGCTCGCCGCAGAAGCTGCTGATGGTTTTGCAGCATTGGGATCGCGACCTCCGTTCCCGGCCTCGCGCTCCTTCACGTCTGGAAGAGAAGGGGGAGCGCGGGTCAGCTTCTGCTGCCCGGCCAAGCTGGGTACTGCGTCAGCGGACACCCAACTGCTTTTGTCACAGCTTATTTTCCTGTTATTAAACTTGCAGTGCCAATAAGAAAAAAAAGAGCATTAACCAGTACCAAAGGATCCCCCTCGTTACACGCTCAAACACTGAAGTTGTCCCTACCCAAAGGATTCCTACCCTGGATGAACGCCGGCGCTGGCATGGATGGGGATACATCCATCATCGCGACGCGATGCCTCACTCCGTAATCACAGAATCATAGAATGTTTGGGGTTGGAAGGGACCCCTAGAGGTCATCTAGTCCAACCCCCCCTGCAGTGAGCAGGGACACTGTAATGGCCATTGTGTTCATGAAAATGAGAAGACTAAATTTCTCCACATTAAAAATCCGTTGACTTTCAAGTTTTGCTTGCTGGTCTTAAATCAGAGGAGTGGAACTATTATACTTTTCCACTAAAATGCCTTCAAATAAACCCACCCAAGTTGCCTGAACAGTGGTAGTCCAGAGAAGCCTAACTAAGAGGTTGCAAAATGAAAATAGCACACCTTTGCTACTCATTTTTGTAACTCGAGTGCAGAACGGGCCACGTCACCCTACCAAAACGGAGCATTTTCAGCAGGGCGTGGGCCAGGCCTTTGAGGAACACCGAGCACCTTCCTCAGATTCCCTTTGCACCGAGTGAATGACTGATTGCCAGGTGAAAATGGAGGAACCACCCCATCCCCTTGCTTTCCTTATTACCGAAACACAGGCTCCCTCTGCTCAGCACCGGCAGATTTAACAACTGGGGACCCAAAGGAGCCCCAACCCCTACTTCCCCTCTAACTCCAAAGCAGCATCCTCCCAAAAATCCATCTGTAAACCATTAACAAGCCCTGGAGATGCTTTTCATCCAAGCTTTTTCATACCTCACCAAAATACAGGATAGCTACTTTAATTAGGCCAAAAAAAAAAATTATAATAGACTGTGTTTGTTGCCAGGGCTCCCCAGGCACAACCTATCTGCTGGCTACGCGGCCCCGGGCTGACAGACTGAAACCTCCCAAACCCGCAGGCGATAGCCCCCGGGCACCGGCAGCCCAGGCTTTGCTGGAGGAGCCTCTCCCACTGCGGAGCTGCAGATCCCCACTACTGCACAGACCGCGTGTCCCCAATCATAGAATCATAGCATGTTTTGGGTTGGGAGGGACCCCCAGAGGTCACCCAGCCCAACCCCCCTGCAGGAGCAGGGACACCTTGAACCACATCAGGTTGCTCACAGCCCCGGCCAACCTGGCCTGGAATGTTCCCAGGGATGGGGCCCCCACCCCCTCTCGGGGCAACCCCTGCCAGGGTTTCACCACCCTCACTGGAAAGAATTTCTTCCTTAGATCCAGTCTAAACCTACCCTGCTTCAGTTTAAAGCCATCCCCCCTTGTCCTGTCCCAGCTGGCCCTACTAAAAAGCTTGTCCCCCCCTTTCCTCTGGGCCCCCTTGAAGCCCTGACCGGCCGCACTCAGCTCTGCCCGCAGCCTTCTCTTCTCCAGGCTGA
>NW_009260195.1:50843-52392 GCF_000687185.1 Egretta garzetta | reverse complement strand
GAGCTGGACGCAGGGCTCCAGGGGAGGTCTCCCCAGAGCAGAGCAGAGGGGCACAATCCCCTCCCTCGACGCTGGCCACGCTTCTCCTGATGCAGCCCAGGGTAGGGTTGGCTTCTGGGCTGCCAGCGCCCATGGCCGGCTCATGTCCAGCTTTTCATCCCCCAGCACCCCCAAGTCCCTCTGGGCAGGGCTGCTCTCCATCCTTTCTTCCCCCAGCCTGTACTGATACTGGGGGTTCCCCCAACCCAGGTGCAGGACCTTGCACTTGGCCTTGTTGAACCTCATGAATCCCTGGGAGGAAGAGCAAATGCGGGGCTGGGGGCATCAGTCCCCGCCAGCGCCCCGGCTGAGACGCCTTCCACCTCCAGAAAGGCAGGGGGACCTGGCGGCGAGGCGGGAAGGCGGAACCCTTGCGCCGCATCAACGTCGGGCTGTTTTTTTTTATTTGCAGTTACAGATCAAAATCAGCCCCAGATTAGGAAGCGCCAAGTTCCACTTAGACACGTGAGAGCTATGAGGAAGCTTCAGAAAAGACTGATCGGTTGCTGGCAAATCCCTGATGTTTGGCACTAAGCAAGGCACTCTAAAAATGCATTTGTGCTTAAGACGCTACTTTTTTTGCTCTGTAAAGAAGCATTTCCTTCTGAAAAGAAAGTAGAAAAATGGAGACAAGTACTGTTTTAAGGCATTTGGTCTGGATGGGAGTCTAATGAGCTGCAGCTTTGCCAAACCCGTGTGCTTCAGCCATGCTGTACTCTCTACGTTTCCTTCTGCTACTGCAGATAAATCTTGGTTTTCTTTTGCTCACCCAGCGCCGGCAGAGCTCGTGGTCTGTCAGGAGCCAGCTCCGCTTCCATCGGCGCTGAGCTCCGAGCCCGACTCCAGCCCTGCTGCCTCCATGGCCAGAGACAGAACCCTTTGGGGAGCAAGGCTGGGTCAGGCCCACGCCGCCCCGAAAGGCGGCCAAGCCCGGGATTACCGCAGGATGCTACGGAGAGGCGGCCGGGCAGCCACGGGCCTTTGCGCGCGTTCCTGGTGTGTCCCACTGAAAGAAAAAAATAAACGGTACCGAGGCGAGCTATGGCGTTATGTTTTAAATCAGTGGTTTGCAAACCGGGGACTGCAAAGTAGCGCAGCCCGCCTGGGTACCATCCAGGCAGATCGGCGCTGCGGGGGCTGCTCTCGCCCCCTGGGTGAGGGCGCATCTGGGCGGCGGGCCAGCGGCTCCATCCCGCTCCCTGCGGCTGGGGACCGGTTGCGTCCAACACCTCCGCCGCGCTCGGCCGGCAGCGCTTCCTCTGCCCGCGGGAAAGCTCTTGGCAGAGGCATCCGTGCAGTGGTGCTCTTTCTTTGGTATAAACCAGGCCCCAGATCACGCCTGCGATAGCAATAATAAAAGGTGTCTGCGGGTAGCGTGCAAACCTGTCAAGCCATAAAGAATTAAACGTATTACCAGCCAAGAATAGGGTTAGGGAAGGACAGCGATCAAAACAAGGCTGGTGTGATCAAAGAGACCCACCATTTAATTCCCTTCAGCCTGTTCTAATTC
>NW_009260195.1:47969-50820 GCF_000687185.1 Egretta garzetta | reverse complement strand
CCTGCTGAAATGCCAGACCGTGCAAGTTTTGTTTGACTTTCCAGAAACCCTAAGACCCGCAAGAGCTTAATGAAATCCCCACGGGTTTCTATTTGCTTAATCCTCCTGTCGCAGCAACCTGCCAGCGTTCGGAGACACGGGGCTCGTTCCGAACGCTTGGTGCGAGAGGGGAAGGTGGTCGGCAGGAGGGCTGCCCAGCGGCTCCCTCCTCTCCCCTCTGACTCTGGACCCTCACGCTGCAGGCGTTAAAAGTACGAATTCGGTAGCTCCAACAGTTTTAATCAGCTGTTCCCGTACCGTAACCGCCCAGACGCAGCATCTGTTTGAAGAAAGGTTCTTACTGTCACAGCCATGAGAAGAGGAGCTTTTTTAACCGGTTCTGGAGGCAACTGCTCATCAGTTAAAGGCTTTCCCATTCTTGCCAAGGATCCGGCAAGGCTCGCACATATTGGCCTCCTGTGAAGTGCTCTCAAGGCAGAAGCCAGCCCTGGCCACCCCACGAACAGTGACACGGCAGACCCTGCTTTAAGTGGTATAAGAAAAGCGATTCTGAGTGCAGTGAGCACACAAACACCAGAAGAAGCTCTTGCTCCCATAACCATTAGCACGTGGGGTTTAGCGACCCAGGCCCTACCGGCGGTCGGAGTACTGGTTGGGCAATGCGGTATTCCAAAGAAATGCTTAGGGAGCAGCGGGGGAGTTAGGAAATGCAACCCCAGGGAATTGTGTAAAACTTAGAGGAGGGCCAAGAATTTGAAAACCTTATGTTTCAGAAGCTGAAAGGGCAGCTGGAGGCCGGGCAACGTCTGTCACGCCGAGTTAGGCAAGGGAAGAGGAGTAAGAAAGGCCCTTCCACCAGGCAAGTCACCTGATAGGAGCACTCAGGGAGAAGTTTATGATCCAAAATTTGCCTGTCTTGGTCCTGCTCATCCTCATAACGTCCCGTGGGCTAATGAGCCTCTTGCTCAGCTTCTCCACAGCAACACCCTAGAGCTATACCTGCGAGATCAATCTATCGCTGCGGGGGAGACCTTTTGGAGGCCATAAAAAATCCAGATCATGACCTCTTGAAGGCTTCGGCAGAAACCATAAGGGGAGAGGGAGAGACATCCTAAACACCAAGGAGCGATGCCAACCGGGGCAGGATGAAGTATGCTTACCTTGAACGAATGCCCCCGGAGAACGCAGCCGCTTTCTGAAGGACTCGAGCAGCGGATTGTGCGGGCTGGGTTGCGCGCGGGGGGGCTCGCGCCTTATGTTTCAGGGGCAAACGAATGCCAAACCCAACCAGCAAGACAACCAGAAATCACAAAGGTGCCCTCAGCAGAAATCCTGACCCTTGTCTGGGTGTCATCCAGCTGGGAGCAAAGCCAAAGCCACAACTCAGCCACAGGCTTTTCCAAAGGCTTTGCTGCCGGGTTTTGCAAACACTGATGGAGAGGAGTCTGTCACTGAGCTCAGAGGGCTCCATGGCTTTGCTGGGTATGTGCTGGGTACAGCTGAGGTCTAGCACATGTGAAGGCTCTTTTGTTTTTTTTTTTCACCAGCAGCTTTTGTATCAAGTTCCCGTTAATCTTTTAAATGGACGCAATCTCTGCAGCCTCCCCGTAAGCCATAAGCTTCCCCAGAAGGACACAGCGAGAGCAGGAGTTATTCTTGCCCCCAGGTTTTGTAAAAATAAGCACTGTGGTTAGGCTCCGCAAACACCGCTTTCAGCTCCGTAGGGCTCTCATTCATCAAAGCGCTATGAAACTTCCTCCCTCCGTGACCGAAACAGGCGATTCATAATGGAAGGGAAGAGCCTTCCTCCCCCCCGATGCCCCGCACACCCGAGCATCACCACTACCCGTCCGCCCCCTACGCTTCAGCCCCGACCTCCTACTCCTGCCCAGGAGCCGCTGTGGCCCGGAGCCGACGCCTGCTCCAACGCCGGTTCGATTTCCCGCTGCCACCCCCCACGAGGCACCCCGGCTTTCAAAGGAGGGGATCCCGGCGGCCCTCTCAGGGCGATCCCCCTCCACCAGGGGAAGGTCCTGCACTGGCCAGGACACGGACCAGGAGGCTTGGTCTTCATTCCCCCCAGCTTCTCCTAACCCTGAGTCACCCCAACGCCCGTGCCCGTCCTCGCCACGGGTAGCACCTCAGCCAGCGAAAGTGCCATCGCGCTCCAAGGGCCATAGAGAAGTGGCTCTGGGATCCTAATGGCCCATCCTGGCTTCGAAAAGGGGGAGAGGCTGAGGTTAACAACTTTGCTATCACCAATTTAGGGCTGTTTGGCCATCCTGAGTTATAAGATCTTTGGACAAAAGATACCTTGAAAATTGCAGTCCACCCCCTCAGCACAGAAGTATGAGATTTATTTCACCTCTGCCGGGCAGCTATGAATGAGCTGTCGCCACCAGCTGGGTGTCACGGACAAGGGGTGGTAAAGGTTGGTCTTTAAATCAAACCCGAGCCTCCTGAAGCTGCGAGCTAACTAGGAGCAGCTGGGCTGGAATCCGTCCTTGCAGGCCCTCAGGAGGAAAGATTATATATTATTCCCCGGAGGATGCCGTGCATCTTTGAAACAATTCATTAGTATTTTGGAAAGGTGCGATGGCTGCAGGCATTCCCTCGCTCAACGTGCCTGGCTTACACTAAAGATCTTAGGCATGCATGCATATGCCACCCAAAATTACAGCGCGCTCCTCTTCTCCTTTCCCCCAAGGAATGGTGAATTGGGTGCCGAAGGCGTAGCTGCAGGAGTGGGTGCAGGTTTTGGGGACGGCTGGGTTACAGCACTTCCAGCCCACGTAGCGAAGCCGCCTGGGCCCTCTGAGCAGACGCGGGCTGCGGCTCCCTCCGAAGCCCC
>NW_009260195.1:43795-47677 GCF_000687185.1 Egretta garzetta | reverse complement strand
CTGCAGGGGTGGGTGCAGGTTTTGGGGACGGCTGGGTTACAGCACTTCCAGCCCACGTAGCGAAGCCGCCTGGGCCCTCTGAGCAGACGCGGGCTGCTGCTCCCTCTGAAGCCCCAGCGTAAACCCGGCACTGCTTCGCCACCACGGCTCTCAGCTGATGTAGCCGTGACCCGAACCTGGCCCACGGGCCACGTATTCCTGAAGCCACCACCTTGCGTCAGCTTCTTCAGCTACAACATCGATCCTGCCTACAGCTTTTGTGGGCTCAGGTTTCCTGACAAACTCAAAACTCAGTTCAAGTTCACTGAAAGGTCTGAAATTCTTTCAGGGCAGCCAGGACTGGGTTTGAGCACGAAAAGGGCCAAATTACCATTCCCCACTGAAGCCATGCAAAACTCGCAGATCCTTCATGCTTCTCATAGGGAATCCAGTCAAAATAAGTCATTCTGGCTACAGCCTTAACCTGTCCAAACGCCATAACTCAAATCCAACCTGAGAGCCTGTGATCCGCACTTGGACTTAAACATTGAGCTTTTCTTCTACAAGACAACCCCAGGGAAGAAAAGAGCATAAAGTTGCACGTGGCTCAACAGCGAGATACCAAATGATGGCAAACAGCCCTAGGGGTGCTTGGAAACGCGGCTGCGAGGGCCCGCTCACCCCAAACCGTTTGGGGTTACGGGTATCGGTCCGCTGCAGATTGCTGAAATCTCAGCTGCGGAGGGGGGAGGTGAGGGGAGGCAGGGCTGGACGGGGCCGTTCGGGTGCGGTTTCTGTGTCCCGATTGCTCCTATAGTTCGTATCGCCCGGGAAATGAAACTTTTCGCCTGCATTGGATGATTTTTCAAAATGGAAAAGAAGTCAAAAGTCAGCGACCAAGAATGCTACTGAATCAATCGAACCTCGGCAGCGAGAGGCCGGCGTTCCGTGCACTCGTGCTTTCCTCGCGCCGGCAGAGCGGAGGGCGCACGGCGCTCTGCTCGCTCCTCGCCGTAGGTGCCCTGCAGACCCTTGAAACCAAGTATGGGTCGCCTCACGCCAGACCCACAGGCTCCACCTATACTTGATCTCCAAGGTCACGCACAGCAGCCGTCAAGGAGCTCTGGGAAACCTGCTCCCTGAGAACGGCTTCTTCCTGCCCTTCGTTTTATCCGTACGTTACTGAAATGCCACGTAAATGCAAATACATTCAATATGAAACTTCTTACAAGAATTCTGTTAAAACGCGGTTTCAATGAATCTGTTTGTAAAATACAGAATCCCAGAATGGCAAGGGTTGGAAGGGCCCTCGGGAGCTCACCCAGTCCAACCCCCCTGCTCAAGCAGGTTCTCCTAGAGCATGTTACACAAGAATTCATCCAGGTGGGGGTTGAATATCTCCAGAGAAGGAGACTCCACAGCCCCCCTGGGCAGCCTGGGCCAGGGCTCGGGCACCCTCCAAGTCAAGAAGTTCTTCCTCACATTCAACTGGAACTTCTTCTGCTTCAGGTTGTGCCCATGGCCCCTTGTCCTGGTGCTGAGCACCACTACAAAGATTCCATATGAAACTTCTTACAAGAGTTCTGTTAAAATGCAGTTTCAACGAATCCGTTTGTAAAATACATGGGTTTGCTTTTTATTTTTAAATAAAGACTTAGGAACAGGTAAGAGGATATTGCACTGAACTTTGATGCCTAAAACGTTTTTCCAGATAATCCGTGCTCATTCGAAAACACCAACCTTCAGATAATTCACGTCCCCACTCAATTAAAGGTAGCCGGGAATCAGAGGTTGATTAGAGGAAAGATATAGATGCAAAATACCTGGCACATCCCTGCTTTGTTCTCTGCTTGCCTCCCAAATACCTCGCAGAGCGCCGGCGCCGTGTCCGCAGCAGCCCCAGCTCCCCGGGCAGCCCCTCTCGCGCGCCCCAGCCCCCACCAGAAACGTCTCAAAACGCAGGCGTGGGGCTCCAAAGCAACTCGGTTTAGACTTCAGCTCTCACCTCGCTTTTCCAGCCCAGTGCTCCCCTCTAGGCCGTGGTCACTCGAGGTTTTAAAGCATTGCAATGGTTTCTTTTCAAGTGCGTTATCTTTAGCCATCGCGCACCTCCTTCTGCAGCGCCCAAGCCAGCCAAAACTGACTGCGAGGGTCCTACCATAAAAATCCTTGTGTAATCCTTCCCAGCTACAGCCTGGCCTTCAAACATTCCAGGAGACCCATGGCATTTGAAGTGGCAGGGCTGCGATATGAAAATATATCATTTTAGTTAAATTTAAACAAAAATCCATCCGTATTTTTAAGCAGCTTTGCAGAGGAATACTCAGACGCTTCGCAGAAGTTCAGTCACACCCAGCTACTGACCACGTTCCTCATAAAACTAAATTAACCCGCTTGGGAAGAATTTCATGCTGCTACTTTAGCCTTGCACCCGTGCGGGATTTGTTTCACACACATCCCCAGTCCCTACTGGAGTCCAAATCCCTCCCAGCATCGGAGAGGGCAGCGACTTGCTCTGGTCCCTGCATCGTGCCTTCCCCCCGCCACGCACCGTACAGCTTTGCATACCTGTATGGATCTCCCTTCTGCCATCGTTTTCTGTGGTGGCTCCAAAACATCCTTTCCAAAGCATCAACACACTGTTCTTGTGCAGGACAGACGGACAGACCAAAGGCTCGGCTGGGTGTCGGGCTCACCAGTTAGCGCTGGGCTCAGAAGTTTCCTTCTTGGGACCATCTGAAGGTCCTGCGTTCTCCTTTGCTCCATCTAAACACGGTGTTTTCTGGGAGCCCCGGTCCCCACCAGAAGCCCCGGTCCCTGCTGGGAGCCCCGGTCCCTGGCCAGCCCTGGGCGAGGAGCAGCCCCCTCCCGGCGCTGCGGCAGCCAGACTGACAGCACACCAAATCAAAACACAAACTGCATTCCTTGGGGAACTAAACAGCTTGGAGGATCAGGGTTTTTGCGATGGGATTTGGAATTACAGGTAAACCTGGCTTAATCTGAAGAGTTCAGAGCCTCAGGACCGAGGCTGAGCGTGATGGTGGTGGTCCCCATCCTGCACCAACCTGGCTACCATGCCCCGGCACTCTCAACCTCACTTTTGCTAGAAAAGGCTTGAAATAAAATGCTGACAGCAGTAGGTATTCCTCTTCTTTATGAGAATCCCCAACTCATTTCAAGGAAAACTGAATTCAAGCACATCTGGTACGTTATTTATGGAGGTTACACACTCCCACATGAAAGAAACCATCCACTTAAACTGATAACAACCCCCCCTACTTCCCATCTGCCTTGGGGCTAGGAGACCATCAATATTCACAGCCTGTTGTCAAGCAACTTTACAAGGTCTCGTAAAAAGGCCTGAAGGAAGCTTAAATGCCAAGAGGTCCCAGTTCCGTAGCATCTGGCTTTGCCTTGAACAATGGCTGCCCCTTTCCACTGTACCCAGCCAACGCACCGTGAAGCAACCGAGTCATCGCCAGGCTCAAAAGCACACACTCCAGCCACGTTTTGGGGACTCGGGGCAGAGACTGTGACCCTCGAAAGAAAAAGGAATGTCGTTGTACATCATTCTGATGGCCCACAAAAGGTGAGCGCGCCCCAGCCCACACAAATCATCTCAGCCTATTCGCAGTGCCTTAGCAAAGAGGACCGGGGTCCAAGCCTTGGTGCCAATGTGCCAACCTCTTCCCCATCCCAGCAGGTGAAGTGGCTTAATTTCCCTTAATCGAGTAAAATCACCCCACGTGGCAGATGAGACGAGCTGGCAGGAGATTTCCTCGTGTTCCACTGCCAGCTCTTCCCGGCTGAGGATGGCAGCCCTGGAAAGTGCAGCAGCACCAGAGAAGAATAAATGAGCCATTACCTGTGGTTATCAGCGGGCAGGGCCCCAGGGCTCCCCCG
>NW_009260195.1:42930-43463 GCF_000687185.1 Egretta garzetta | reverse complement strand
CCCAGTCCCGTAGCATCTGGCTTTGCCTTGAACACCGGCTGCCCCTTTCCACTGTACCCAGCCAACGCACCGTGAAGCAACCGAGTCATCGCCAGGCTCAAAAGCACACACTCCAGCCACGTTTTGGGGACTCGGGGCAGAGACTGTGACCCTCGAAAGAAAAAGGAATGTCGTTGTACATCATTCTGATGGCCCACAAAAGGTGAGCGCGCCCCAGCCCACACAAATCATCTCAGCCTATTCGCAGTGCCTTAGCAAAGAGGACCGGGGTCCAAGCCTTGGTGCCAATGTGCCAACCTCTTCCCCATCCCAGCAGGTGAAGTGGCTTAATTTCCCTTAATCGAGTAAAATCACCCCACATGGCAGATGAGACGAGCTGGCAGGAGATTTCCTCGTGTTCCACTGCCAGCTCTTCCCGGCTGAGGATGGCAGCCCTGGAAAGTGCAGCAGCGCGAGAGAAGAATAAATGAGCCATTACCTGTGGTTATCAGCGGGCAGGGCCCCAGGGCTCCACCGCCACAGCCCCCGGACCC
>NW_009260195.1:32889-42837 GCF_000687185.1 Egretta garzetta | reverse complement strand
CACGTCTCGCTGGGGGGTGTCGACGGGGCGAGGCTCGGGGCTGCCAGCGGGAGAGCGCGGGCGGGAGCACGGCGTGAGGCTGCCGGTGACCGCTGCAGCGCCTGCCTCGGCCGCACCTCCGGGCACGGGAAAGCTGCTGCTTTCCTGGCCCCAAGCAGACCGACTCTGGGGGTTGGACTAGATGACCTCTAGGGGTCCCTTCCAACCCAAAACATTCTATGATTCTGACTCCTCTGCGGTTCTCACCACGACTTCCCCGTGGAGCCAGAAGCTTCCACTGTGCGGGTGATTTTGACTCCCTTTGCTCTCTCCAGTCCTTTCCCTTCGTCTGTCCTCCCTTCAGTGTCTGAGGAGGCTCTGGAGGTGCTGGGATTTTTCCTGCGAGCCACAAGAGGGACCCAGCTGCTGCCGGCACCCTGCCGGGATGCCGCAGCTCTGCCGGAGAGTGGCCGAGCAAGAAGCAAAACCTCAAGTGCAAGCAGCCCAGTCTGTGCTGCTGTCTTCATCCTCACTCCTGCTCTCGGCAGCCCGTTTCCTCACCTCGGAGAGAGCAAGCAGGCTGGATTCGTTCCCAATATTCATGGAAAATCCCCTTGCTGCTGGGACTCTTCCTTTAGCACATCCTCCCGATGCGGCGACTCTCCTCCATCGCTCGGCCGAGGCACCCCTGGCGGGCGTCTCAGCAGCTCACCAACCTGCCGGCCAGCAGGTAATTGCTGCCAGCTCTCACCTCTCGCTCTTCACTTAAACACACTCTTCATCGCACGTACAGGGCAGTGCCTTCCTGAGATCAGCGTGCGCTCCAAGCAGGACAGCCGCACGGCTCCCACGCTGCTCGCTGGCAAGCCATCACCCCCAGGAAAAGAGCATTTCCTATCTATAGGATGCAAAACTTGTATCCTCAGCTGGCTCAGCCCCAAATACCTCTCAGCGATACCGACCCGATGCCGGTACAGAAAATCATCTGACAGGATGCTGTGCCGATGGCCGCTGGACATTTCTGCTCCATGCAGGTCCACAGAACAGTCTTGGGACCTGGTGCCAGCGCATTCTCCCCAGCTACAAGAGAGATCCAACGCCAGTCTTGGCTTCAGAGACACCGAACGGGTGTCTGAGACCGAGTGTTCATACCGACGCTTGTTGCACCAAACGGGCCGGTAGAAGAATGCTGTTGATTCTGTGTTTCAGAAACCATCCGTCCCACGGGACACCCCTGCGGTGGCGCTGGGGACAACGACGGTCGGCGCCAGGAGCGCCCGGGCTGCAGAATGCGCCGTTCTGCCGTCTGCTGCTACCTAGTGAGAAACAGCATCCTTGCCTTTTCCCATCATCATCTTTTCCCTTTTTTTTTACTAAAAGAATTAATAACTGCCTATTATTTGTTACTGTAGAGGGAGGATTTCCATGTCCTGAGCATTTCAGACCCCCCAAGACCTGCCGCCTTCCTCTTCAGCAGCACAAGCGGGCCACACACACAACTTTGCCATAAACTCCAGGTCGGACGACTGCAAGATTAAACCTTTGCATTCAGGATTTACAAGAAGCTTTTGGCCATATACTGCTGGCAGGGCAGCATCCAGCCCCAGGCTGGATACTTAGGGTTCTTAAATACCCGCTGACGGGGGATGCGGTCCCCAGAGCTCACAACGCCACTTGCAAGCCAGCAAGGCTTGGGGCTACCTTTCCAAATTCCACATTAATTTCTTAGAAAGGATTCTCCCAAAGTAAATAAAACCTGTGGAATCTGTTTTTCCAACAGAATCCGTGCTTGCATGTGTAGTACTGTATACATACACATATATATAACTTCTACATGTAAGGGTTTTTTTAAAAAAAAATCCTCTATAAGCTGTAAAAAGGCTTTTTTTCCCCTTTTTCTTTTTGTAGGGAAGTGACCTTTAATAAGACACAAAATCAGCAAAGTCACTTAATTAAAAAAGAAAGCTGCTAGAGTTTATATAGATTAAAAGTGGGATAAAATAATTTTTATCTAATTCCAAAGGGATAACCCTGCAGCTCATCAATGGGAAAAATCCCCACCAGAGTCGAAGGGGACTTTGAAGAGGGGCAGCTCCCCGGGATGCTCTCCGGGCAGAGCAGAGGCTTTATCCCCTCCCGCTGGCCGCAGGGGAACGGAACAGCTTGCGGCTGCTGGGAAGGGCGGCCGGCAGCACGGGCGGCGTTAATTCACCTCACCAACGAAACTCTGGACAGTTATCTTCTAAAAACCCAGTTGCTGCAGCATGTCTTCATTGAAACGGCTGTGCCAGGCAAAAAGCTGTGCCGAGAACGTGAGCTACTCCATCGTATCGCCGTTACGACACAGCCCATTTAATGAAGCTCACGTAATATCCTCCCAGTAACAAGCGCTCCTGGTGACCTAAAGGCCCAGTCTATTACAAGCAGTTAAGCATAGAAATAGCAGACCTGCACGGCTCCTACGGACACTCCTGCGTGGCCAAATTGGGGTTGAAAAGAAATATTTTCAGTTGTTTCTCTGAAAATCTGCCAAACCAATGAGCCAAGAGCAGGCTGCTGTGCAATCACGTCAGCCTAGCAGCTTTGCCGCTTCCCCGCTGAACTTGCTTGAAGAGTTTGTCAGCAAACCAGAAATGATGTACAAAATCCATGCTTGGTGGGGATTTCTTTGTTGCTTTGTCTTCTTTTTTCCCATTTTTGTTTTGTTTCCCTTTTTTACAAGCCAGCACTCTCCGGGATTTGGCATCCAAGTGCTTAAAACCCCCTTTCTCCTGCGGCACGTCCAGGAGATCAGCCAGCGACCGTAGTGCTGCCCTCGCTGGGGTTGCAGACCCAGGGACGGCGAAGCCCCAAGGGTGCAACCAAGGGAGAGTTGTTCAGCCCCAGAACAGGGAGCCTGGGCACGGGGAGCCTCGGGGACGGGGAGCCTCGGGGATGGGGCTCTTCCCAACTGCTCAACTCTTGCCGCAGAAAAGTGGCAACGGAGCCCCTGCTTCGGGCAGGGCAGAGCTGCTGCCAGAATCAAAGGGCATTGAAAGTGGAAAAGACAAGTTGCAAACGACACGGGTATAACCAGACTTGCAAAAAAGAGCAGTTATAAGGATATATTACATATTTTCCCATCTTTCGGGAATTCCTAACCAGATTCTCATCCTTACCCACCTAATCGCCTACAAACTCCGCGTCTTTCCATGGGTTCTAGCAAATGCTCACATGGCCTCAGCCTGTCTCCTCCTGATCTACAGTAACAGAGACACAACAGAACAGCCACGACAGACAGCACCTCCAGCAAAACTCTTTCTTTTTCTAAAAAAACGGAGAGCGCAGCCTTCCAAGGGACCAGGCCTGGTCTGCCGGGGGCTGCGGGGCGCAGGTTGCCTTTCACAGCTCTGCAGCTTCCTGCAGGGCTCAGATCAAGCTCACTCGGTGCAACACTCGTTGCCTCTCGCAGGCTTCCTTCTTTACCCAGGATGTCTTCTGTAATTTTCTGCCCAAACAGACATCACCGTAACTTTGCTGGTCACTTACGCCTCGTTTTTCAAATGCATTCGATGTACCTGGCCTTTTCTAGGTTTTTTTTGTTTATCATAGTCTTTTTGTCATGAACGACACAGCACAAGGCCGGACACACTGGGGTAGGAAGGGCAGCGTGTGTCATTTCTGCGGTGCTCGTTAAGAGACGTTGGTGTGGGAACCGCAACAGCAAGAGTGCAAAGACTCACACATACGTACACACGCGCACGTGTACACGCACCCTCTGTTTTACGTGGAGGTTTGGAGAGTTCCAGGAGAGACGGACTAGAGACCATAGGTTCACTTTATCCCAGCGGCATCATTCCCACACATACCAACCCCCTACGTGCAGGCTTAAATCCCCTGTTCAGCAATAGCCAACCTTTCCAGAGCGATTGCATTAATCATTTTTGGCTCCCGCTAAACTTTGTGTAAATATAAATATGGAAGATGGCCACATTACCTTTAATCAATATCATAGTTAGGGCTTTACATTTCTGCAAACTTAAGATTGCATAAGGCAGCGAGTTGACTTACGTTGACCATGAATAACAAACTGCAGGTCTTTCTCAACTCGACTCTGGATGTGATTGCTCGTCACCTTTCCCAGCTGCGTGGCCTCCTCCGAGGCAAGGTGATTGTATTTTTGGTGAACCTGTGACCAGGGGCTTCCCAGAAGCCTCCCTGAGCTAATGGAGACCCCAACGTCTGCGAGCTCTCCATCAAAATGCAGAAGCAAAGGGCTTGTTGGGATCGCTCCTTCCCCACTGGAATGTGAGCAAATACCTGCCAGATCAGCGCCAGTTACTTCTCTAGGCCGTGCAGATGTCCTGGAGGAAGGAACATCTGCAAGAGATAACAGCTCTGTGGATCTGCAAGCACTTCCATACACATAGCTAGCCATGCTGGGAATCTTCCGTGCAGCTTCCATTAAGAGGCGAGACAAAGATTTTCATCAAATGTTCTCACTCCACTCAGGGCACACCCGTTCCATAGTGCTATGGACGCCGTATGACTCCCTGTTCCCTAAGCTGCTTTCCCATTGCAGGCCCCAGCCAGATTTCAGAGATGTTCTTGTCCTGCCCGTTCCCGTACCCTGCCTCTGGCTGCTGCGGAGGACTTGCCCTCTGCTGCCGTGCCCGATCCATTCCCAGTTTGGGCAAGCTCCCACCTTGTCTTCCCGAGGGCCCTCAGGAGGCAGGGAGGTGGGGTGGGTAACACCACCCGTTCTTTGCAGAGGTCACCCTCCCTCTTCCAAGGCTTCCTCCCGCTGAAGGCAAGAGGCTGAGGAGCCTCAGCAAGAGCAACCTCTTGCAACTGCTGCCATAAAACCTGATGGGCTATAAATACCTCTCCATAGTGGAGAGAATTCTTTTTTGACACTTTATATAATGGATGCAATATAAAAATATACTGCGATTGGCAGGCTTTCCAAGGCTTCCCTTTGGGAGCTCAACAAACGGGCTGGTGTTTGATGATTTTTTTTTTTTTTTCCACTGTATGGCCAAAACTGCATTTAACGGGAAGACGGGAAGATGGCTCTCCTGGGAAAGAACCTCTACTCCTCTTACGGAGAAGCTGCGGAGGCTTCCTTCAAAGCTTCCAGATCTTTGAAGTGGCCTCAGCTCGGTGAGATCAGGGATGTGTTTCCCAAGGCTGGGTGTACGAAGGTGAGAATGTCAGTGGCGTTTTGCTCAGTTATTAACTGCTTCTTGCAGAGAAGCCTGCTCCAGGGTGAAGCCAGCCGGTGATCGTCAGCCGTGCGTCCCCGTGGCACCCAGCCCATGGCCTCTGAAGGGACCCCGCTTACGCCTCCCGCTCTCGCAGCAAAGCAGCCAGGCTAAGCCGGACTTAGTGCCCCGTATCTGAGGGGATCAGGCAGTAAGAAAGTATGGAGCTCTGTCCTCACTAGTTACATCGCCCTGATCCGAAGCCAATGAGATCCATGCGAAATCAAGGAAAAAAATTATCGAAATCTAGTTGGAGGATTCAAAAGAGATGCTGCTGCCACAGGCTAAGCTGTGAAGAGTTCAGACAGGGACTGAAGGCGAGTGAACTGCTCCGAGTGCCCGATGCGTACACACCGGGAGGCAGGAGGTCCGGGCTCCAGACCCATCCCAGGCTGAGCAGGGACACCTTGAACCACATCAGGTTGCTCACAGCCCCGGCCAACCTGGCCTGGAATGTTCCCAGGGATGGGGCCTCCACCCCCTCTCTGGGCAACCCCTGCCAGGGTTTCACCACCCTCAGTGTAAAGAGTCCTCCTAGCTGTGCTGCCTACCGCGTCCCAGCCCATCGGTGGCTTCGTTAGCTGCCCCGAGCGTGCTGCAGAGCACGGCTCAGCCGCAGCCCTCGCCCTCCTGCAGCGGGAGATCAGCACCAACACTCGTTTCTCCCAGACACCTGCAGTTAAGCAGGAGGCTGGCCAGGGTAAAGAAATCAAAGTTCTCTTCTCGTCTCATTTAAAAAAAGGAACAAAGCGTTGACTTTAACGTAATTATTCCTGATCTGTAATGCTGCATCCACAAGTGACAAGTCCATTTCCCCCCGGTGAAACGCAGCTGCCTGCCGCTACAAGAGGGCTGCAAAGCGAGCGCAGCCCGGTGCATCTCAGGAAAAATGCTTGCTGTGAACACAGCCGGTGCGCTTGCAGCTCAGCCAGCTCCGGGTACCATCACAGGCATACCATGCCCAGGGCCTCCAAAGGGTTCAAGAGCAAAGCATCCTGAGAGGTGCCTGTAACAACCCGAGGGTGGTTTTCTAAGCTTTTGGCTATTTGGTCTTTCCCCAGGAGGAGGAGGGTACAGCCTGATATAGCGCCCCTAAATCGCTGTCCGCGATACAACACAAACAACAGAAGCCTCTTGATTTTTTGCTTAAAAACAAAGCAGAAACCAGAACCCCTGGCACTCATAGTGTCACCCTGAAAATGTGTTTGACAGCTCTGCTTAAGATGTTGTTGTACACAAACACAAATAACGCAAATGAAACCATAAGCAGAACACAAACAGAAATATCCAGCAAAAGCTGAATATCCCTTCTTTGAACAATTAACCGAGGCGTCTGGGCTAGCCCCAAATGGTCCAAACCCAGGCATTTGACAGCTCCTCTGAAGAGCTCTGACAACGAACAGTCTCCCAGTACTGGCATTAAGCTGCTGACCTCGCCAGCCAGGGCCGCCTGAGAGCCTGGCAGAAGCTAATGGGAATTACAACGAGCCTTCCAAATATGACTTACGGCCACTATAACTAGTGGCCAATATGACTTATGACAGCGGTGACGACCTGGCAGACTGCTCAGCTGGGGACATTGAGGCCTGACAACACGTTTTCAGGAGCAACAATGACAAAGGAGAAGGCTCTGCTACCAAAGTAAGACCCGAGAGGTATGGGCACGGAGAGCATTGGTTTGACATCCAGCGCTGTCGCCAATCGGGTGTCAACTTACTCATCCGAACACAAAGCTCCAGGAGCCAGGCTCTTTATTCAAAAGGAATCCTAAGCCAAGCACCTTTCAAAGCGCTGAAGCATTGACCGTCAGCTGCTCCTTCCAGCAAACCTCTGGATTTTGGCTGGAACAGAGGCAGAATTGCTGAAACACCATAAAGAAGGTTGCGACCTCCGGTGGACAGGTGATGACCAGAAGGGCCATGACCAGAAGGGCCAGCTACGACGGTCTGTCTTTGCCCAGTCTTTCTGGGCACTTTGCCGAATTTTGACTGTATGCAACACCAATGCAAAGAGCCCCTCTTTCCCCAGGCTTGCTCACAGCTACCAGCACCCAACAGGCTGTACCCGTCCTATTCCAAAGAACTGGAAAGTCCCTGGGGGGAAAAAAAAATCTGCTCGCAGTCTCTTTGTCTCCATATAATTAAGTTCAAACACTGCAAAGCATCCAAGGGGGGAAGTGTTTTTTAAGGTTCTCAAGAGCCACAGTAATGTTTGTAGCACAGGATGTAAACCTATTGATTACTGATCTCATTATTGATATTTCACTGCAAAAGCCACTCGTGTTCCCAGGTGCATAATAGGTGTCAAGAGTAAGAACCTTGAGAAACAAATGGAAAAAGCTACAACAGCGAATGGCTTGTTTCTGCCATAATTGGTATTAGGCAATTAATGGTGGGACGGACACCGCATTGCTTCTGCAAACAAAAAGCAATGCTGTTTAAAGAACATTTAATGAGCACGTTTTATGTTGTCCTCAGCAAGTTTACTGCCAAGCCCCAGAAGACATCTATCCACGCTTCCTTTTGTCTCTACTGACGGGGTCAGTGCTACTGGCTGCTTGTTAAATTCACAAGCTAAAAAAAAAAAAAAGCGCAAATGTAATGTTTTAAACTTGAAATTCCCCTTCGTGAAGCAGCAGTTGGTTGAGTTCAAAGCCGTTTGCTCGACGGGGGCAGTGCCAGCTCGCGGAGAGGCAAACCAACACCACGCAGACAGGCGGACCCAGCGACCGCCTGCCGCAGGGAGCTGCAGCACGGCTCTGACACCCAGATCCTCCAAATATTTGACATTCCAAACTCTTCACTGTTAATGAGGTGAGATCCTGAGCAACCCGGGAAAAACAAAGGCAGAAATAATGTATTTGTTTGCTAGGAGTAAGCATTCTGCTGTGCAATTCAGGGCAGTCTCCCGGTGGAGGGGGATAACGCCTAAACCATTTTAACCGGAAAAACCACCTGCGCCACTGTTTCCCAAAAACCCATTCTCTCCATCTGTTTCTCCTACGCATTTCAAACACCACCACTCTCTGCTGTTAGGCTAAAAAAGGCCAAAGTCCATACGCTGCACAAGAGAGGTGCTGCATTCCCAACTAGGGAACGCTCCAGTACCGCAGGACGGGAAGCGGCGGTGCGAGCACCTCCGAAGGCGAAGGCTTTCCTTTCCAGAGCCCCGAGGCCTTTCCCCGCTCCCCCCCGCAGCTCGGCGGCCGCGGTGCCGCGCAGCTCTCCGGCCAGCTTCCAACAGCGAACCCGAACCGGGCACAGCCGAAAGGGAAGCTCAGCAAAGGAGAAAGGCGGGCACGGTACCAGAAAGTTTTCAGGGAAGTGGGTGCCCGTTCTTTTCCTTACAACGAACCTTTTTCCCTAGGTTTGGGGGAAAAAAAGAAAAAAAAAAATAGACCTTACAAACCATTTCAAGAAAATAATTTTCTGAAGGTTCTGTCTTGGAAATACGTGCAGGAAGGAATGAACTTCAAAAGCCTTCGCAAACGGTATATTCAAGGAGCTAAATAAGCGCGCCGGGGAGATGCATCAAACACCACGCAAAATCTCACACAAAGCTCAGATTCCTTCTGATTAAAGGCCTGTGCAAAGGATGAATAGTTTCATAATGAATCTATCCCCAAATATGCCGGGATGTATTCTGTATTCGTACAGTCTGCATGGCTTAATGTTCTCTTCTTAACCATCCCTTCAGTTTAAAAACATGCATTTTTAGAGCGCGTATCCTGTTACACCAGAGACCATCAAGCGAAAAGCCAGGTCCCACTCTCACCTAAGTACAAAACCATCCCTGGCATTCTTTCCCTTAAATCCTTGGAGTTTTCTAGGGATTCATTTTACAAGTGAAATGTAGAATATAATTTTCCGGGCAAGTTTATCAAGGCAAATCATAACTGAGCTCCTGAACAAACACAAATCAGAAGACCTTATTCGGCTTTTCCACACGTGATTGCTTTGGGCTGCCCAAGCCCATGACTTACCAGTTAAAGAGAAGCCCGATAACATCTGAGATAGCAGTAAATTGTGGGAATCCAAGCCTCTCATGACGAAAATGTACAGTAGAGGAAGCGACGGACAGTTTGCAGCTGGTAAAAAGAGGTCTCCTCTAACGCCGCACATCTGGCGCCCATTATCCCAGCCTCGGCGGTGCTGAAAGCCAATACGCCCCAGGAAGCGCAGCGCTGTGCCGAGGGAAGGCGCCGTATCCCCTGGATTCTCTTTAACGGCTTAAGACACCCCCCGTGCCCTTTATCCACTGCACACCACGCCGCTAAACCAGCAAAGGGAACCCAGCATCCTACCGACTGCTTGCCTTTCTGACACAGGGCCGTATTATTTTGGCCCTTTGATCTCTGACGATCAGATTAGGACCACGAGTCACCATAACCGACTTCCGTTAGCAATGATTCAAACCAGCTCCTGGCCAGAAGAGCTGGGATCTGGTCTGGACCTCTGGTAATGACCCATCCAGTCTTTAAGCAAGCCACTTAAATCTCTATACAAAAAGAATCTCCATTTTAATCTGCAAACACGGGCTATTCTGATTTCATAGAATCATAGAATCCTAGAATGGTTTGGGTGGGAAGGGACCCCCAGAGGTCACCCAGCCCAACCCCCCTGCAGGAGCAGGGACACCTTGAACCACATCAGGTTGCTCACAGCCCCGGCCAACCTGGCCTGGAATGTTCCCAGGGATGGGGCCTCCACCCCCTCTCTGGGCAACC
>NW_009260195.1:26113-32867 GCF_000687185.1 Egretta garzetta | reverse complement strand
CCGCAGCCTTCTCTTCTCCAGGCTGAACACCCCCAACTCTCCCAGCCTGGCCTCACAGCAGAGGGGCTCCAGCCCTTGGGTCATTTTGTTGTCACCATTCATTTGCCTTGGCATAGCCCGTCTGCAGCAGAGTCCCACCTCAACTCAGTGGAGGCCCCATCCCTGGGAACATTCCAGGCCAGGTTGGCTGGGGCTGTGAGCAACCTGATGTGGTTCAAGGTGTCCCTGCTCCTGCAGGGGGGTTGGGCTGGGTGACCTCTAGGGGTCCCTTCCAACCCAAAACATTTCATGATTCTATGCTACACACATTTTCAGTCTCTGCCACGTACAAGACCTCTTTGAGAAGCCTGGACCGAAGGCATCCGAGAAAGGTAGATGCACTTGGCAGGGTGAAAACCATCAAAACCTGCTTCCACTGCCAAACTCCTGATGGCCACCGACTGTACACCAACGGTGCTGGACCAGCCTGCCCGATGGCCAGCACTGCTATGTGCACACAAGCGCCAGCAGTGTTACGGGTGTGACAGTGGCCCAGCAGCGGCCGCATTCCCGGCTTCTCAGCTAACGTTCCGGAATAGACGGGAAGGGAAACACAAAGGTGCTGCTGCAGAGAGCGGCCCTGGTGCCTCGCCCTCGAGCGTGCCAGGCGGCATGCTGTGGAGGAGGGAGCTCGTTTGGACATCTTGGCATCCCCATGCTGGGCTGGTGCCGAGCGGAAGGTTTCCAGATTCAACTGCAGTTTTATTTGCTTGGGGAGGTGGGAAGAAAGACAGCTCCCATGCATTCACATACAGCAAACTAGAAACACGTGTTGGCCTTCAAAACGGCTTTTTGGCTGGCTTATAGGGCCGGGGGGTCTGACAGGTGCCCCCGTAGCCAGCGGGAATGTCACGGGGTTACAGAGGCCCCGTGAACACTGAATTATGCACAGAAAGCCCATTTGCACAACTACATACAGCACACGTGTCTGTGTGTGCAGGCTGAACCGTGAGAAACTATAGTCCCATAAAATGAAGCAAGTCTGGGAGGAAACCAGCCACGCTGAGACGGGGAAACCTCACCCCAGAATTGCAAGGGGTGCCAGGTTCCTCCTTTCGGTCCGGAGCTGCTTCTGCCGATGAACGCCCGCTGTGCGCCTGCTGCCAGCGCTCCCGCCCCGCTCCCGGGCAGGGGCAAACCAGCCACGGAGCCTGAAGACAAGGACACGGCTCCGGCCCCTGCACGGCACGGCTTGATCCCCAACCACTTCCCCATGAACTCGAAGGTGGTGCCAACACCGCCACTGCCGTCAGAGCACCGGACGCAAGATCGTGCAGGAATCCTCCGAGCATCTTCCCAGAAAAAAAAAAGGTATTTGCAATGACTGGAATCTCAGCATATGTTTGTTTCTTGAATTATTGCACCAATTGTATGGCAGCACTGAGACCGTACAGCAAGGGAGAGAGAACCGACTAAAACACAGCAAATGCAGCAAAAATTAAAGGAAAACCCATGGCTGAGGTGGCGATAAGGAGCTGGTTAAAAGATGTTACCAGCCGCTAGAGAACACTGCTTTAAAAAGATGCCTTGGAGAAGGCAGCACATAATGAACAAAAAAAAAAAAAAAAAAAAATGTTTTCTCCCACCTTTCCAAACCCAGAAATTGAAAGCACAACATGCCGACGATTTATGACTGACCGCCCTGTGTGGTTTAGCATAAATTAATTCCAAAAATTCCAGGACAGCTTGCAGCAATGCTTATCTTTCTGCTTTGGCCTTCACTCCTCGTTTCACTTGCTAACCCACCTATTTTGGCTGGAACCTGTGTTCCCTCATGCCTGCAGCCAGTGCGGATCCCTCCACCGCCAATTTTTCACAAGATCCCCAGAGAACAATGGAAGACCACAGGTCCTGAGAGCTGAGCTCCTTGGGCCATTTCTCTTCCGTAAAACAGCCAAATGAAAAGGGGGAGCCACTAAGGGCCGCAGCCGGCAAGGGGCGGCACGCTTCGGATGTGCCTCCTGGAACGGGTCTTCTGCACAGGCTGGACCGGGCTGCGGTTTGCTATCGTTCCCTCTCGTTTCAAGAAGCCAGCCAGCTGGGTGAGCAACTCGAAGTTTGGGACGGTCTCCTCCTCTCCGGTAACAGTCCAAGGATTCAGCATTAATTCAGCCGACTTGGCATTCGTGCATCGAATTCTTCATATTACCAATTACACGATGGGATCCCAGCGGTCCATTTTTAGACCATTTTTCATTGTATTGGAAAGTATTTTTCATTGCCTGGAAAATAATCTGTTCTCCTACAGAAATATCCCTTGACTCACCTCCATGCTTACAGTCTGACTTTCCACAGATGGTTTATGAGAAGAAAATACTGCGGGTAGACTACATAGCTCTCAAAATCGTGAAGCTCTTCGGACCCCTAGCTCAACCTTGCAAGTCACTGAGGTTTGGCAAACACAACCCCCCCTTTTTAATTGGTCACAGCTGGCTGCAAACATTCGCGGAAATCCTGGCAGGGAGATTAGAGCGGGGCCCGACGTTTCACCATGGTGCTGGCGCTGCAATAATTAAGGAGGCGACCACGGGAGGTGCCGAGGAGTTTCCATCCTCGCTGAAGGGAAAACGCGCGTCGCTTTGAAGGGGGCATCCAGTACTTCACATGACTTGGCCCAAGGTATGAACCCCTCAAAGCAAAGCGTAGATTTGGTCTTTTCCAGACGGCACTATAAGCAGTTTCCTTCCAAGCTTTTCCTACCCCTGACAGATCTTAACGCAAGGAGCAGTAAAGATCTATGAAAATTTCAAACCGGTGCAATGTCAGCGGTAGGACTTCCCTCTATTTGCCAAAATCCAAGCAGAGGGCTACAACTCCTCTGAAGGACTTGAGCCATGCGTTTTCTTTCACCCAATGTAATCACCTCTTTTAAATGATATGAAATCCTTAATTCTTGAGCTCAACCCAAGGAAAACTTGAAAAGAACAAAGTGAGCCGTATTTTGCATTCACTGGAGCCCTTAGGATTTCAGTCTCTTAGACTAGCAGCTCTTTTTCACTTGCTATCATGTTCCTTTAAACAAACGTGTCAGGAATATTTGTGCCTGTGCCTATGCTCCATCACTCACAGACGAAGCCGGACCACTTTAAACGTGGGAGCACACGTCCAAAAGGCTGTTTGCTGTACTCCCGTTAACCTTTGGAAACTCGAATCATACGAACTACGAAGTTATTCATGGAGTAATTGCCCTGAGTTTGCGTCCAGATTTGTAAAATTGCGGTCGTGCCAAGTAGCTCGCTGTGCCTCTCGGCGAAGGACGCCGGGCCCCGGAATGCCCCACAGATGGAAGTGCCAGGAAACTGGTCTCACTGGTACAGCCCCAGCTGCTCCCCCAGCTTCAGCACATTTTCCCTTTTCTCCAAAGCTCGCTCCACAAAAGATTTCTTTTCTTTAACTGAAGAAACCCTTACATAGCCTTGGCTTCTTTCCTCTCCCTAACTTTTTCAAAGAGCTCAGCGCTACCTGTTTGCCAGCTATTAAATACCTAAGGCTTGGCTGACGGACAAGCAGATAGCGCAGGGTGAAGCGGAGCACTGCACAAGCCGCCCTTGTTCCGCTGCCTTCGGAGCCAGAGAGAGAAAATCCCGGCAGGCTGAGCTGCGGGGCGATGCTGCGGCCGGGCAGAAAGCTCCTCCAGGCTCGGGCTCTTCGCCCCTCCCCAGCAGAAGGCCAAACTTTTCAATGGGGAGGCTGTTTGTAAATAAAAGTATTCGGGCCTCTTGGCTGTTGGAGGAGAAGTGCTCTGCTTAATTTAGCCCTGGTATTATTAACAGTGGATTCTCTCCAACAAACTGACAGCTGAAGAACAATTGCTGCTATTTAATCCCACAAACGGATTTTAAATCGGCCTTGTGAACTGTAAACCCATGAAACATCGAACACAATAACTTGCTGCTGCCGTTCTGGAATTGGCAGCGGGGTCCCCTTGGAGCAGGGAAGTCACCCGAGTCCAAACAAGCGTTACCGCACGTGCACACTCGCTGGTGGTGCCTTTCCAGCTCGGAAAGACGCATCTGGCTCCTGGATCCAAGAGGAGTCTGCAAGGTGCTTTGCTTTGCTGCCAAAGACAAAAACCCTTCCTGTTTTGACTTCAGCGCCTTCGAGGGCTTTGCAGTCCTGCATCACCCTTCAAAAATCACCCCCAGCCTGAAGGCTGCAGCAAACCCCTCTCTCCCAGCCCTCCGCCCAAGCAGCCCCTGCCCCTGCCCTAACGCGCGGCAAAGGCTTCCAACTGAACAGTTCAAAGAGATTAGGAGGAGAAATAGGGTCATTAGTCAATCAAACAACACTGAGGGCATGTCAAATGCTTGTGTAAATGAGGGCAGAGCTATAAAAGGAGGAGACAATAATGGTCTCCTGAAGCAGCCACAAAGCCGTTTCAGCTGGCCTTGCAAAAGCAGACACTAATCACGGGCCCTGCTTGCTCACAGTTGACCTCTCCTTTGTGCAAAGCTAAAGAAGATTTGGTCTGGCCGATCCTTCAAAACGCAGCCGGGCTAATTAGGCAGGGTCCCATCCCTACAGCACGGCAAGGTTACCCCACAAGAGCCCCCAAAGCCTGAGTGTCGCTGAAACGATCCACTCCGCCGTGAAGTTTTCAGTAAGCAAACGTTGAAGGCGAGCAGCTGATCTACAGCCCGAGAGGCAAATAACAACGGCCTTCATGCTCCCCGTCCCGCGGACGGATGGTCCCTGCCACGAATGCACGACCCCCCGGCGTGCTGAGGTCCTGTGCCGGGGAGCAGCTCCGCTGCGTTCGCTCAGGTACGCCGAGTTCACCAAAACCGGACCCCGAAGCATCGGGTGGGTCCCAGGATCCCTGGGAAGGCTTGGAGCAGAGCCCGGGTTTTCCAACACCCCCTCCCTCCCAGCAAGGAGCCCTCTACGGAAAGGTCATTTACATCCAAGCTCAAAGAAGGGAGCTCCTAAAGAGAGCCTGGGCCCAAACTAAGCCTCAGACACTCCATTTACAAACCTTTCATCTACCAGACGTGGAAGATAAGGAAGGAGTTCGGGACACCCCGGCTGTTTCTTCAGTTCAGAACCAGCCTCCGCAGTCACTATCATCTTGCTCAGCTCAAGCCCTGCCTCCACTGGCTGCTCCAGCAAAGCCCCCCTGAAGGCAGGCAGGAGATGCCACATGGCATGAGGAAAAAAAGCAGCGAAACCCCTACGCTGACAGCGCTTTACAGGACCAAAAAGCCACCGAGATGCGAGGGGCAATAGAAAAGGCGTAAACAAGACGCACCGCAGACCTTCCTGAAAGAGCTGGCGCCGCCCTGTCGAGCGGTCTGCCTTTAGAGCGGGAGGGTTTCATGCAGATGGAGAGCGCCCAACATTACCACTTTCAACAGCTCAGGAGAGCAGGAGGGACAGCATCGCCCCCCTGGAAGCCAGACCCATTGGGTACCGCCTGCCTTCCAGCCAGGGCAAGCACCGGGCTGCTGCCGCCCCAGGCTGGCCGGTAAAAACACCCCATGCTGAAAGGTCCGATAAGAGTCTGGCCAGGACGGAGAACGGCCTGCCTTGAAAACAAACATGCCTGTATTTCCTTCCAGAAAAGGAAAAACAATACCATTAAGATGAGACACGGAGATTCCTGGGGGATGAATGACACCACGGAATATCGCTGAGGAGCAACTTCACGCTCCCTGGGTTATTTTCATCCAACAGCCTGGTCAGAAGCCCTCAGACCACACGTGAATTCATCCCCACCCGGTGCCAAACAGCTCCATCTCGGGGAACTGCTTCTCAAGAAGGTTTCATCATCTCCAATGCCAGGATGGCTTCTTTTATAGGGGGCAGATGAGAACAAATGATTCACTGATCAACCATTGTGTGTCTTTCCCCAAAGCTGTCTTCTCCGAAGCAGCCTCCCATCCTATCATTGAAATCCAGTACAAATGTTGACCGACCAGCACAGCCGTTAACCACCCAGAACCCTTCTAACAGTGAAAGAGAAGACGAGAATCCAGACAATTAGGTTTCCACCAGAAATTTGTCCAAAAAAGTATTTCCCAAAAAAATCATTTGCGGTAGTCAATCGGAAATGAAGACGAAGGGAAGGAGGAGTTTGTGGCTGGGATCTTCCTGTACCCTCCCTCGGCGCATTCTCTGTGGCAAGGACCTTGGCTACTAATAATGAAAAGCATCAAGAGACAGCCAAAAAAAGTCAACTCTCCGCAAGCTAGGGCTAGTAGAGCACTTTCATAGGTCTTTTTGAGCTTTTCAGGAGTAATATCTGTTTAAAAGCAGGATGGAAACAAAGGTTAAAAAGAAACTTGGGAGCTAGGAAAGCTTTCTGAAGATGCATGCAAAGCAAGTTCCCATTTCTGAAGGAGCAAGGAACCACATGTCTGAAGGACGAGACACATACTAATGGATGGTTAAAAAAAAAAAAGAAGTCTTATTACTGAATTTGCTGTTATAAATCCAGAATGTAATTGGCACTGCAGGCACAGGTTCTCTTGCTGTATGAGCCATGGAGAGCCCCTCCGGCTTTTAGCAGTTGTTTGCTATAGATGGTCCTGTTACCAAGTCAGAACATCTCAGAATGACCAAAACATAGGAAACCCAATGACCTTCGAGAGAGTGTGCATATTGCACGGAGGTTAATTAAATAAAGCTTACCAGCCCCAGAACAAAGCCTGGCCAAAGATATAACTGATCCAGCTAGTCAGAGCTTAACATTTCCCTTCCGACGTGGCAGCCCCTT
>NW_009260195.1:19030-25303 GCF_000687185.1 Egretta garzetta | reverse complement strand
GCGGCCGCGGCAGCTGGGGGAAAGAAGGGCCCGCTGCGTCTCTCTGCAGCAGAACCAGGCACAGGTTCTCTTGCTGTATGAGCCATGGAGAGCCCCTCCGGCTTTTAGCAGTTGTTCGCTATAGATGGTCCTGTTACCAAGTCAGAACATCTCAGAATGACCAAACATAGGAAACCCAATGACCTTCGAGAGAGTGTGCATATTGCACGGAGGTTAATTAAATAAAGCTTACCAGCCCCAGAACAAAGCCTGGCCAAAGATATAACTGATCCAGCTAGTCAGAGCTTAACATTTCCCTTCCGACGTGGCAGCCCGTTGCCACGCTCCCCCAGGGCTGAGCTTCACTCCACAGGCCATGACCCCAGGGTTTCTTTGTTTGACCCAACTTTAATCAGCTTCCTTCTCCGATTCCAGCAAATCCCCCCCGCTGACGGCCGCCAGGAATAAAGGCTATTGTACAGGGCGTTGGACTAGATGACCTCTAGGGGTCCCTTCCAACCCAAAACATTCTATGATTCTATGATTCTACAGTACGGAGCGATGCTTCGCAGCAAGTCACGATAAGCATTTCCCTTCCAAACATCCAAGCTCCCCAAACATCACAAACAGCGGCCAAAGAAAGTAGAGAGCAGATTATTGGAGTTTTGCAGAAAAAACAATGGCTGGGACAAAAAAAAACCCACATTGGGGCATCCCTCATTCTTTATCCCCTTCGCTTCCGACTCAAAATTAAGGGAAGAATTTGAGGAGGCTGCTTACCGTACTGACAGCGAGGCCCTCGGAAACCGGAGGAGCAATGGCAGAGCTGCGGAGATCGCTCCATGCAACTTCCACCATGGAAACAAACCCCGTAGCTGCAGACAGCTGCAAGGAGGAGGGAGAGGAGAATTCCTGAGATGCCCATCGGGAGCGTACGGGCGCTAACAAATACCCGTTCCCGGGGTAAGTTCCCCCAGCGCTGTAGCAAACCTGCATAGATATAAAACTACTGTTGGAGCGTTTCTGAAATGGCTCTGTCTTGGCTGACAGTGCGATACTCAAACACCGCACAAAGTCTCTCAAGATTTAGGATAGGAAGTAAAACACCTTTGACAGCGTCTAAGGGCTTTTCTTAAAGCGCGGCTCAGTGAGAATTCGCAGGAAGGCATGGGCAGAGCTGCAGGGCTGTTGACGGAACGATGCTTTTCCAGCCAGCAAGTGGGTGAAAATGACCCATGCAGAGCCGTGCCCGACCTCGTGGCAAAAAGGAGAACTTCTTTATTTTGAAGCTGGGGGCACCTTTCAGGATCAAACCACTGCTTTCCGCCTCTCCGCTGAGCTGCCCTGGGAGCTGGCTGCCCAAACGTGGCGTCACCTTCCGGACGGACGAGAGGACGAAACGGAGCTAAGCTGTACGTATGCCTGGGCAGCCACATTGCTCTGTTCTCACCAAGTGAAGTGTAAAATGGACACCGAGACAGAGAATGCTCAATTAGGCTTCTGAAATCCACCTTTTCAAATTACCTAACTAAAACTGCAAACAAGGCTATGTTTTTCCAGTGAAACCCACGTTCCCCATAGCTCATGAAACGCCACCGACAGTGTATGTTTCCCACTGGAAAATGCTCATCTCAAAAGGAGAAAGGCTGTTAACAAGTGATGCTGCCCTGTCCGCCGTGCTTTGTCAAAGCCTAAGGACGCAGAGCAGCGCCTATCTTCCTCCTTAAGCCCTTTTAAAGATTTGGGCAAGGGAATTTTCTCTCTATTCGCTGGCCTGGACATAGCCGTATTGGTGACCAATTTCCTTTTTCTTTCTTTTTCCTGCACCTCCTTCCCCTTTTCACTTTCATTAATTTCCTTTTTCTTTCTTTTTCCTGCACCTCCTCTTTTCCTTCCCCTTTTCACTTTCATCGAACAAACTGTACCAACACCCATCGGGCGATCGGGTAGGAATACATTTCACAAAAGCCGTAGCAAAACAGAGAACAGGGAGCGAGAAGAGCTTCCCGAGTTGCCATCGAGCAAGAGACATTGTGGTGGCCCCTGGCCCAGCAGCTCCCGAGGGACCGTGGGCAGCCCTGGGCCAAGCGCCGCAGCGGGGACCGAGGCGTTACAGCTCCTGCATCCCGGGCCGGAATGCGCTGCCGGTGCCAACCGCGTCACGGTCACCTCTGCTCGGGGCCCTCGTGCCCCATTGATCCGCCTGGCGGATCCAGAGAACGCAATTATTTCAAGTAGCTGAAATTACAAAAGACAGACCTGGCAATCCAAAACCTGTTGGCTCGGAAGCGCAGATTTGCTAGGAAGAGCACAGAACGCGGGCGAGCAGACAAACGCTGAGGGAGCCAAGCGCAGCTCACGCTGCGATTCACTGCGGCTCGCGCGCCGGCTGGAACAGGCTGCCGCCCCGCGCGGGCGCCGCCTGGAGCGACTTGCCAGCAGAGTAAGCGAACCATCAACCCGCAAACGCGTTCTGCGTCCTCAGGGGGATGCCAAGCCTCCTCCGCTGAAGCACAGGCGAGATTTGGCTTTGGCTTTAGCGGAAAGAACAGGGGAAAAAACAAGTGCAATGGTTTTTCCCCTGCTGGGGTTATTGTTGGGGGTTATTCCAGTCCCCAGGCAGAGGCGGGGTACCGGAGGTGCTGGTTAGGGTAGGGTGGTCGCAAGCAGCGACCCCGCTCCAGACCCTCGGTCCGAACCTGCCCCGGCGAGGCGGAGCTGGCTTTGCCCACGCAGCACAGGCGCAGGCGGCCGCTCGGTGGCCCAAGGGGCGCCTTCAGGATGGCACCAGCACTGGCCTCTCCCCGAAACTTCAGCAGTCGCCCTCGCTTTAAAGCAGTCGGACTGCGCGGGTCAGGGTAAAGGACGTTTTCAGGGATCTGATTTTGTAAAGAAAAAGCCCGAGAGGTTTCAGACCGACTGCAGAGTCCCACGTGCTCCCGGCCGCTCCCACGACATGCCCGCACCTCCTCGCGCCGAATTCACGTCACGTGGGAAAACCAGGCAGCAGCATCTCCTGCATTAACACTACCTGGGCTCAGGAGTTCAGACAGGCTAAATAAATGAATAAAAAAAGAAAAACTCCTGGAAAAGCCATTTTTTCTTCTCTAAAGCTGCAAGGCTGCCAGCTCCGCGTGTCCTGGCTGCCTGCAGGAGAAAGCTGGAGAGTCAAATACATCTCCAGCCGGTGCAGCCCGGGGAGCGGCTGTCAGCTACGCAAGCGTGTCCAGCGAGGCCCCGAGGGACACCGGTGGCACCGGCTGGCATGGAGGGCAGCGCGTGGTCCTGGGCATGGGCTGGTGGAGACGTCCCCAGGCAGAAGGCTCTGGACCCTGCTTGAGGCCAGCGATGAGACGGCACCTTTGCAGCCACCGCCTGCACACCCAGAGCCTGCGATTAGGTGACAAACCTACGCGTGACATGGGACCACCTGGAAACGCCTGCAACAGCGCTCGCTGGACTAAGGCTTCCGCACGCACTCCGTCCATAACTTTTCCCTCCTATCTGCAAGTTGGGAGCCCCCCTGGCTTCTCCTCCCATTCCAGCTAAAGCTGTAACTAATTAGTGACAGCAAAGGCAGGTCTGTGATTACGGATTTCATTTTGTGTCATTATAACCGGAGAGGGAAGGCACCCCGTGCAGGCTTCAAAAATGGCTCCAAAATACTTGGCACAAGATGTTCCGTGCCTGCTCCAAAACACCAATTGTGCACTCAGACGGAAAAGGGATCACAGAGGGAAACGGTGCAAGGAGGCGTTTGGATTTTTGGGGCACATTGGCAGGACATTTTGTGTGCACTTTTGGGGCACGCTGGCAGGACATTTCGTGCGCACCAGAAGACAAATCTGCAGCGTTATCAATGCATTTTCAAAGATAACTTGAAACTTTAAGCTATAGGCACAAGATCAGAGATGGGAACGCGCAGGGTCTACCTGCACCAAAGAAACCCAATGCCTGCAGGTGTCAGCTTGCTGGTCCTGAAAAAACCCATCCCTCCTGACTGCAGGGCTGCCGGCGGTTGCACAAACGGGAGTTGTGTTTTGGTGGTACCGACCAGCCCCTGTAACCAAAGGGGATCGCCCAGGCAGCAGAGGCAGGTCCTTTTCCTCTCCCCACCCTCACCTCCAGCCTCCTCTCCGCTAAGGAACGAAGGTGGCGTAGTTGGGTGCAGCGCAGAGTCATGTCCTCAAACCCCCCAAAAGCCGCAAGGTTTCGTCAGCCGCACGGAGCCCATGGACAACTCGCCCGACACTGCCCGAGATACTCGGCCTCCTGACGACAGCCTGGAGCACGACGAAGCGGCACGTTGTTCTGGAGCTCGGCGAAAGCCAAGGCACCGGGTCAACCCCCGGGCACCAGATTGTCAGGCATTTACACGGCGCTTATCGTAACACCATCGGTAACAGCCTCCTGTACGTGGAAATCTAATAACCACATTGCTAAGCTTCCCACTATTCTCCTCCTGCCACTGAATCCTCCATATATCAAGTGTTGCCTCTGTTTTTTCCTACAGAAACACAATTGACTTCCTAATTTCTCCTCTGTGCTAAATCTCGATAGCGTCTTCCGCAACGCCTTCCGCCCCTCGGCAGCGATTGAGAAAGGTTTTGGCGAATACGACACTGCACAGCTTTGCGTGTTTGCTACCGAAAGGCACGCTCTCCGTGGGGAAAGCCAGGCTCCTGCCTGAAGCATGGTTGCTCTTCCCCTTCTTTTACAGCGCAGTCGCCAGAGCACCCCGGGTTTAAGCACGGGAGCTCCCTTGGGGCTGACCCAGCTCCCGCTCGCCAGCCTGAGCGATAACCTCAGCTCGTTCCACGTCTCGTTCTCACCGATATCCCAACTCCCCAAATTTTGCACCTTAGATGCGCTAGGGCTGAAATACTGAATCCTCAGTGTTGGCTCTTTTAAGGACCTGATGGTTTTTCAAATCCCCCCTCCAAAAAGGATTATTTAGTAACACAAAGGTAGCGCTGGAGTCCAAATACTCATCTACCCAAACTAATGAAACAGTGATGAAATGTTTCCGAAAGCCGGTTATCCTCTCATCTAACATCTTAGTGACTTTTCATAGCCACGCATCCCGGGGGACCACGGCGATCCCGTACCAATCCCGCCCTGGCCTGCCAGTGCTGCACGCTGGAGCTTGGGAAGCTCTTTCAGGAGCATCCCGCTCAGCTGAGCCACAACGCCCGCGATCGCAAACGCTTCCCCGCGCGCCCCCCCCTCCAGGCAAGGCAGGGGCATCTCCGGGCAGCAAGGGCTGCATCGCGACCGCCCAGCCGAGGTTTTGGGGCTGCAGCCTCCCGGCGTTGCTAGCTCTGGCCTTGTGGGAAGGGCAGGCTCTGCTTTCTCCCCGTCCTTCAGGCTCCAACACGCTTAGAATTGACCGAGTGGCCACATTGCATAATGAGGTGGTTTGGTTTTCCCCAAATGCTTCGCTTTAATCACCTAAAACCCAGGCTTTAGACAGGGCCCCAGCAAAGCTCAGCCTGGCTGCCCAGTGGCCCGTTGGCCGGTTCAGCGGGACCCGAAGCACAACAATGGAAAACGCTCGAAGCAATTGCAGCGACACAAATCAGGGATTAGAAGATAACGGGTGTTATTCTTGGCCGTGCCCCAGCTTTCCTGAATGACCCGGACAATTCCCTGCTCCGTGCTTCAGGCTGGCACAGAGGCAGCGGAAATCCTAACAACCTCCTTCCCAGCCCCGTGGGGCCGAGGGGCCCGCGCGTCCCCCTCCCCGCGCCCTCCGAAGGCGAGCTCCTAATTCAGTGCGACTTAATGCAATGCCGTTTGGGAAAAGGGTAACGGCACTGTTCTGGGAAACAGGAAAGAAAGGATAAATTACAGAAAGCGCCACCTCCTTCTGTTCGAAAGGCTGGACTATGTCTTTCGGAGGGTTTAGCAAGGCGGGATTCTTGGGAAGCCAGAGACAAGAGAGCGATTTAAAAGGAGGAGCGATGGAGAAGAGCATTTCTCCTACAGCGCACACGCTCACCCAAGTACAGCGCGGCCGCTCCCCCCGTGGACAAAGCCGGTCTCCCAGGGGAGCGTACGTTAGAAGTTTAACCGGTGCCAGGCTTGATCGCAGGCAGAAGGTTCAGAAGTTCAGCCAAAGCCTTTCGGCTGCCGGAACAATGAGCCCCCAGGAGCCAAGGGGTGACGGACAAAGGAAAGTCAGCCTAATGGGGAAATTAAATCGCTAACCGGACACGGTTCCTGCCGAGCCTTCCAACCTGTGCCACAAATGATGGAGCTGCTCCCCCGAGGCCGGCTCAGCCGGCTCCTGCG
>NW_009260195.1:14719-18385 GCF_000687185.1 Egretta garzetta | reverse complement strand
GCCCTCGGTGCTGTTCGAGCCCGAGAAAAGAGCCCGCGTCTTCGGCAGGAGCGTGCAGGCAGGGCAGGGACGGCGCTGGCACCTCCCGCACAGTTCACAGGCGACACCGCTGCTTTGACAGGGTCACCAGTACTGAATCTTCAGTAACGTCTCCTCTTCAGCCTCTGCCATACTCACTGCTCTCCTCAGTCCCCTTCTGTCTCACCGGGTCCTTTTTGGACGTGGCAGGGGCTGGCCCCAGGACACAGACTCGATGCCTGCTCAGACACACAATCTCCAGCTCCTCCACGCAGACCAAGAGCTACAGACTTCGTGGGACTCAGCTTTTCCACATGTCGAGCTGAAAGTAGAGTTCATGGGGATCACCAGATGCAGGCCCCTTGTCCCAATCAGCAAGGGCTTTAACTCTGTTACTGAACCCATGTGGAATTGAAGTAGCACCTCAGAGGCCACTTGGAACTGAGCATCTTAGTCGGAAAGTCAATCTATCAGTAATCAGGCAGAGGAAGAACCTGGTACCGTGCTAAAAATGCAGAGGGTGCCTTGGCTTGTGACCCTTTTCCTTCCCAAATGGGGCCAAGCGGACGAGCGCCCCAAGACAGAGGGCGATGGGAACGCAGGAAGCCTCACACCTCTGCTACCAGCAGAAGCCACGGCGCAAAACGCAGGCACGCGGCAACTGAAGCGGGCACCCTGCCTTTGCAAGGCGAGCTCCGATGGCTCCGGGAGGAACAAAGACGTCAAATGTTCTTCGAGACCTCGGTGGAGCCATTGGTCTTCAGGCCACTTGGCTTCAACGCCATTTTACAAGGTCTTTCTACAAAATTTTCCATCTCGTTCCAAGCTGCTTGCTCCCAGCAGAGCCCACGCTCTCCGGGTCACCGAGTACCGTCCTCGCAGCTCCGTACCGGCCCTCTTCTCACCTGTAAGCGCTTACAGACACAAACCCGCATGCGAGGAACAGGAGCACAGCCCTTTTTTTGCTACAGGCATCCACCAACCTCGGCAATGAGCACACTCGGCACGGTGGCTGCAGCGGGGCAAGCTCCCTCCTTCCAGCGCCCGTGCAGGCTCTGAGAGTCCAAACAACCCAGCTGAACCGGTACCCATGGGTGCTGGGACCTCCCGTTCCATCACGCTATTTAACGTCACCGTCAAACGTCAGAGAGCGTGCCACGTTCAAACAAGCAGCAAGCAGCAGCCCCTGGCCAGCTGCACACAAGTCTACGCTGGTGGAAATGTCCCCTAATAAAACATCCACATGTTGAATGGTGACAAACAGTCCAGCGTTCCGAGCAAGGAGAGCGCTGCAGTGAAGGGCCACCAGCCTCCAAGGGAGGGCAGGGTAAGATGTCCTTACTGCAGCGAGTCCACCGCACGGTGTCCAAGGGCTCTGATTAAACTGTCAACGGCAATGGCCTTCCCCACCTCCATGCTCCTGGAACACGATCATAGAGTCATAGAGTCATAGACTCACTCATAGACTCACAGAATGTTTTGGGTTGGAAGGGACCCCTAGAGGTCACTCAGCCCAACCCCCCCGCAGGGACCAGGGACACCTTTAACCAGACCAGGTTGTTCACAGCCCCGTCCAACCTGGCCTGGAATGTTTCCATCAATGACCGCTGAAGACAGATAGGAAGGGCCACAAACCCTGTTAACACATTTGGGCTTAGCTTCGTTGCCTTCAGCGGAGCTATGCCGGCGAGCGCAGGCTGACTCACGATTGTGGTACACAAACCAGAAAATCCTCTAACGTACACAGAGCCCTGGCTACGCCTCCCTGCCTCAGCGGCTCACTAATACGTCCCGGCTCGTTTCCCCTGCCCGTCCTTCCTACACCCTCTTCTGGTCCAGAAGAACGTGCTTGTTCTAAGGTCCAGGCCACCAGCAGGAAAAACCATCACACCCCTGCAAACCAAAAGCTGGGAGCCTCCCAGGACGGCGGATTTAGTTACATGGGAACCAGAAGCATTCCCCAGGCCGGCCTGCGGATCAGGACAAAGCTCCCGGCTCCGGGCACCGGCCGCCCCGCAGGAGCAACGGACCTGGAGTTTCCTGCGCCGCAAAGGGCCCGCAGGGGCGAGCTGCCCCATGTCCACATTGCACTTAAGGCGTAAGAACGCCCCTTTCTGCCGTCCGAGACACTTCAGGTTACAGCACAGTCCCCATTTTAAAATCAATGGCATCACAGAATCCCAGCATGGCAAGGGTTGGAAGGGCCCTCGGGAGATCATCCAGTCCAACCCCCCTGCTAAAGCAGGTTCTCCTAGAGCATTCTACACAGGACTTCATCCAGGCGGGCCTTGAATATCTCCAGAGAAGGAGACTCCACAACCTCCCTGGGCAGCCTGTTCCAGTGCTCTGTCACCCTCGAAGTAAAGAAGTTTTTCCTCATATTCAACTGAAACCTCTTATGTTTCAGTTTGCACCCATTGCCCCTAGTCCTGTCGCAGGACACCACCATCAACCAGATCCAAAGGGCTGGATGGAGGCAAAGCCCCACGCGTCAGGACCATACACGCCTCCCGGTGAATGCATAAGGTAGAAGGTGGAACATTTATATTCTCAGCATCATGAGGGTATTAAAAAGACTTAAATATCGAAATGAAGAAAGATGTTAGAACGCGAGCTCCGGAAAGGCACTTGGAAACCCAACACACGCTTCCTTGTGAGCTTATGCCAGGTACGATCAGGGCAGCCTCTGACCCTGGGAACTGCCATAAACACCAGCTCCACGCTATCCCGCCAGCGGGGCTCTTACGTTCTCGTTTCTCCCTCCTGCCATGCCAAAATTTCTAGTGAAGGGGTTCTGAGCCAGCCATGACCCTCCCTGAAGGAGCACACGTATCTCTTGTCTGAGTTGCTCACCAGCCAAGGGTCGCACCCCCACCCCAAATCCCCACCCACAGCTTGGCAGCAATTTCTGCTGAATTTTTGGAGCCAGTGTCATTCTGCTTTTGCAGAGCGCGCCAGGGCTGGCTGTCCTTGGGGGCTGGCAAAAGCGAGCCCAAGCCGTACGAGCTGCCTATCGCAGGAATATTATCGAAGATGCTTTGAGTACGGGGTTGGCCAAGCAGAGGCAGTTGGCTGGCAATAGCTAGGAGAGTCCAGCAGCCACCAGGGCAGGGCTGGGAGCGGATTTGCAGTTAACCGGTGCCGTGCCGCGGCACGGGGCGCATTGCTGGCCTCGGCTTGCACGTTTGTATCCTGCCCGCTAAAATGCCATTTAACCGATCATGCCACTCTCTCTTCGAAATGCAAAGATTAACAGACGGAAGCACGGCAAAAGCAAGGACTTTGTAACCGGTCCTTCAGCCTCCGCTCCAGCTTGGGTCCTTGCTACTCTTGGGAACAACACACAGAAAACGTGTAAACAGGGCTTGTTTAAAAGAGCGCAGCAGGACCCGCTGACGCACACGTGACAAGAAAATAAACACCAATGGCTCGCCCCACACATGGGCAGCAAGTTTGAAATTCACAGGGAGAGGCAGGGAGGAGCCGGACCTCCCCCTCTTTTTTATCCCAGACCAACTCTGCAGGGAGCAGCCCGGTGCAGGCCACTGCCCGGCCCGAGCGCCGCTCCCGGCGATGAGGAGGATGAGTTCAGCTGAGAGCAGCTTCATTCCCTTTCCTTCCTTCCTGGATGGAATTACTCACTTCCTC
>NW_009260195.1:10065-12424 GCF_000687185.1 Egretta garzetta | reverse complement strand
AAACAATGGGTCATGCTTATAGTTTCCTGAGTGGTGTCAGAAAAGTTTGTAATGAGTGACAGTGGAATCACTTTGTTTTTTTTTTTTTTTTTTTAAAACCTTTGCTTCAAGCATCAAAGCGCTGGGAAGGCGAACACAGCCTCCCACAGCACAAAAGATGAGGCTGGGGGGGGGCGATTTTCCCATTTTGTAGGCTAGTAGGACAAGTACAGTCAAAATTGCCCTTACAACGGCGTTGGGCACAGCCGGCTTTCATCCCCTCGGTGGCGAGGCAGGGCAGATCCCCCCTGCTTTGCCGCTTCGCCTGCCTATTACTTAAGCTGAAAGCTGCTTTCCTGGGGCGGGGGTAGGAGCGCAGCGCCGAAGCCCAATTCAGACAAGATCAGAGCTCCGTTACGCAAGCCGGCAGCGAATTAATAAGGTATCACAGGGAGCGGCGGCGATTCGGCCTCGACGGTGACATTTATTCCTACACACACGCTCGGATAAACCTGTGTTTGACTCAAAAGATTTGACTTTGCTTTCAGCATCTCAAAAGCAAAGTTTAAAGTTAAATATTTCCCCAGCTGGCGGTGGCCGCAGCGTGGAGGGGAAGGAGCTGGGAGCCTGGCAGCGCCTGCCTCCAGCAGAGCAGCCTGGAGGGGGAGGTGGGAAGAGGGGGCCCAGGAGGATAACACTGCCTCTGTCTTCTGCAATAATAGCATAAAATCATCTTATATACTCATATGTGCACAACCCTAGCCTGTCTCACGTGCAAATCCGAACACATGCTGCAGCTTCCCCGCACAGCTGGGAGGGAGATAACTTCCATGCTTAGGGACATGGTTTGTGCTTAGGGCCAGGGTGTAGTGCTGGGATGGCAGGGTTAGGGGAACAGTTGGGCTTGATGATCTTAAAGGGCTTTTCCAACCTAAACAATTCTATGATTCTATGCCTGTTTTGCAGAGAGCTACGCTAGAGCAAAGCCAAAAGAGGAGGAAAGCCAGCCACGGCGTCCAGACGCTGCGAGCGCTGGGTCTCTGCCTCAAACCTTGCAGAGCCATCGCTTCACCCATGCTGGCAGCTTGGTTTCTCCTGTCAGGCTGCTGCTGCGACACCCCTCGCTGGAGCCCACCGGCCCTCAACCCGAACGCTTGCCCGTTGGCTACGGGAGGGAGAAGCCGGGGGGGGGGGCTGCAGAGCCAACCCACCCTGGCAGGGGCAGCTCAGGCTCCGGGGGTCTGGCAAGGAACAGAAGGACCATCTGACACCCAGCCTTCCCGAAGCAGCAGGGTCACCGCGTCCCCGTGCGAGTCGGTTGCTGAAGGAGCCCCATGCTCACCCACAATTTGGGGTGAGGAGCGGGGAACGGCCAGAGAGGCACCGCGCTGCCAGCCGAACCCCACCGCCCTCTGGAGCACAGCACCGGAGCCCAATGTCTCAGCCTGCGTGTAACTCATCGAAGGCCACCCCTTCCAAGGAAGCCGCTCTCACCAATGCCGAGTACGACCAACGAGCTGGCAAATCCTCCATCACCGGCACGTTCACTCACACAGACAGCAATTGCTGGTTTTAATAATGAAAAGCCCATTCAAGGATTGGAGCTTTCCAGAACCTCTGCCAGTGGCACCATTTGAAACGCCAGTCCGAGCTCGATTTTAGATGTTTAGTAGCATTTGGCAACTGGATAAATGAATGTGACCCACGCGCCCTTGCACGCTGCGATGAGGCAATTCCCCAGAACGAGAAAGCAGCACACAGCACCTCCTGGGACGCCGGAGGCAAATCCGCCTGACACACGGTTACCCCAGATAAAAACAATAATGATAAACCCAGAAACAAACAACACAACCCCCCAGTTCTTTTTAAAGGCAATTTTATAGCATTTACTGCAGGCACAGGACTTGAAATGCGCACCCGCGGCCAAAACCCCAACACCAACAGTGCCAGACAAGGAATCTCATCTGAACAGCGTGCTACTTACGGTGGAGACAGCCGGCACCCTCTCCGAGCTGGGACCATCCCGGGCAACACCTGTACGCCGTCTGGAATTTCACCTGGTACGCCTGCCTGTAGCCCGTGTAATATGTGGTCCTGAAACACAAACCAAGAACGTTAATTCCCGTGGTGAGAGGAAACCGGGAAGAGCAGAAGTCCTAATGCTATGGACATAAATAAAATGAGGAATTTGTTTTCCAAACGTGCTGATGTTGTTTTCCACCCGGTCTCGCAATGATCGTCGACGCCAAGAGAATACTTCGTAATTTACCTCGATTGTGAGCTGGAGGGTCGAGGTCCCCATAACACCCCCGGCTCTTTTCTCCCTTTCTAAACTATTTCACGGCTCTCAGCCACTGTTTCCCTCCTCTCCTGAACCACC
>NW_009260195.1:8320-9869 GCF_000687185.1 Egretta garzetta | reverse complement strand
CCTGTTTTCCTTCCAGGGCAGGAGCTGGGGTAGGAAAGCAGGGATTGATCTGAAGCATAAATAAATAAAAGCGACACTTTTTTCCCCCGGAAATTTGATGCCGTGTGTACGTGAAAATTGAAACACGGGTAAAACTTTTGAAGCCGATTTTTAAAAAGCTCCTTTGGCAGAACATGAAACCACTCCACCAAAGCAAATCAGACAAACAACAACAAATATTTGGCACAGCAGATGTGTTGTACACGTCCACTGAAAATATTTACCCTAAATCAGCCTAGTTGTTTGATTTTGTCTGAGTGTTTCTACAAAAAAAAAAAAACCCTAAATAACGGTGAACCATTCATTCCCGTGAAGGAAACCTTTGGCTGCTCTCGTGTGCCAGCCAGCATATGGAAGCACAGCTGAGAAAAATAAAAGCAGACACCAATTTTTGTTTTGTATGAGCTGTTAACAAATTATGGAGGAAATACTCATGCTCCAGGAGCAGCTGAGAAAGCAATTTACAGCCACTCCGGCAGCGGAGCAGCGCGCAATCAGGCGCGGATCCATCTGGATCCTCTTGCTGCCCAGAGCCATCTGCCAGCCCGGCCCCGGCTTCCGTGCGGAGGGCAGGGTCCAGGAGGGTCCAGGAGGGTGCAGGAGGGTGCAGGAGGACACCGGGGGCGCAGGCGGTGCCGACGCCACGAGTGTTCACTGGGAAACACCGTCCTTTTCACCCCAAATGAGAAGGGCTGCACGGCAGCACGCAGTCGCTCCCCATCCGCCCTGCAGAAGCTCAGAGATGAGGAGGGAAAGGTATTCCAAGAAATAGTAATGTGGGGCAGCTCAGGACTAATCCCGGGCTGCTTTCTGCCCCCAACGCACCCCAAACAATCTCAGCCCCCCGCTCTTGGTGGGCGCTATCAGACTTCGGATCCTTAAGCCAGCCCGAGTGGGTTCTCGAGGAGATGCAAATATTTTGACAGCCCCAGTTGCCTGAGGATATCTGGATGCTGCAGAGTGGAAAGAACCGCGTAGGAGATACTTTATCTTCAGTGTTTCTGTTTGCTTTTGTGTTTTAAGGAGTCCCTGGCACAGAAAATGTTGAATGAGCCAGAACTAACGGAACCCAGGCTTAAAAATCCTGCTGTGTCCTGCTGCTGGAAAATCCACTTCCAGCCCCCCCGGGACAGCGCTGTTGCTCCTCCAAGTTTCACTGCTGAGGGCTGAGCAAAGCCACCTTCTGCTGTTCCCTAATTCGGGACAGTTACACAGCCAGCAGCAAACCCAGCACCCTGCCAGGAACGAGGAGCAGCGCCGCCCGGGGATGCTCGGCTCACCGGCTGCGGAGCGGAGCCTGGCTCCCGAGCGGGCAGGGCTGTGTCCGGGGGTGCGGAGCAAGGTTGGTTCTGGTTTTTAGGGAATGTTGCAATCCCGTACTCTAGGCACAGATACAGGTCTTATAAAAACAAACACTAGTGGGTTTGGAACGCACAAACGCAGCAGACAAGCGCCCCCGCGGCTGCCCCCCGTCCCCTGCCTGCCCCAGCCCCGCCCCCCTCCTCTGCCC
>NW_009260195.1:4133-7370 GCF_000687185.1 Egretta garzetta | reverse complement strand
CCCGAAGGTGTTAATTTGCGCCGTGATCCCCGTGCCGCCGGGGCCGGGTCCAAGTGGAGCAGCCCCAGGGGGCGAGCGGCCGCGCGGCGCCAACGCCGAGCCCGCACGCTGCGCTGCCCTCGCCTGCCCAGCACCAGGGAGCCGGGCAGGAGCTCTCCCATCTATCGCAATACGCCTGCTGCGGTGGGAACGCCCCACGGAAGCGTAGAGCGAGGGGACACGGGGCCAAACTCCGTCCCGAGGGAAGTTCTGCCGATGGCCCTTTGCTGTCTTGCTTTGGAAATCCCGTGGGTGAAATCCCTCACAGCACCCCTAGGCTTCACCTCTGTCTTTTCATCAGGAACAGAGTTTTAGCTCTGGGCCGTTCTGATATTTGCAATGAAGCACGACAGAAAGGTTTTTTTCATTTCGGTTCCTTGATTTACAATGTCGAAAACGTACATTAAAGAACTAAAGGGGCAGCTGGGTCTGAAGGCTTCCCAGCCTTTGAAGTAGCAGCAGGCAGGGCACCTATCATCTCAACGGTCCTCTCTTAAAAAAGGTCCAAAGACAGACTCTGTTTGCTCCTTTATTACCGCCACACAGATATCATCACCAGGATAATTACTGGCAATTACAGGTTAGGAGGAATTCCTAAAGTCAAGGCTTAAAAGCTGTCTCTAGTCCAAGATGCTTCTTTGAAAGGACGACTGACTATCACTATTCCTTTGTAAAGGCCCCTAAGGGCCCAAGGAGGCCGGCAGAGCAGGCGGGGGACGGGAGGGCACCGGGCACACGGCGGGTTGGCTGCTGTGGCGGCAGAAGCGCATTACTTGCGCCGCCGCCGAGGGCCCCGCAGAACCAGCACCGCAGCACTCGCCCGTCCTCACCGAGCGCCACTGGCGGGGCTTTTTTGTTTTTTAGACCACGCACAACGAGCCTCCCTGGGACCCAGCTACTGCCTTCAGCTCTGTAAAACCGCAGAGGCATTGAGATGCCTCTGCTTTGAAGCCGAGACATCTAAAGATGCGGGAATAATGCAGGCGATGGGATTAAGTCATTTCATTCACACGGCGTGACCACAGGAAACAGATGTAATACATCAGCCCAAACAGCTAACCGCCACGACAAGGCTCCTTTAGAGCAAGAGCCATGGACCTGCTCTTGGGGAATCCCTCAACAAACTCTTTGTGGCACAAAGATGCCAGGTAGGGCTGGAAACCCCTGCCGCTAGACGCGCATAGGGTTTACAGATCGCGCATAGGCTCCCGGTTTTAGCCAAGACAAAATATCTAATAAAATAGCTCTATTAGCTGTAAGCAGCTCATTTGTGGGCTCGGAGCCGCGTCCCTCTCTGCACGTAGCTCTCCGCCTGCTGCGCTGTCGCCCTAAGGCCAGGGCCCAAGCGCTGGGGCTTTCTCCTCTCTCCCCGGGGATTGCGGAGAGGAGGCGCCGCCGCCGCCTGGGCGGGTCAACCCTGCCAGCTGCGCGGCCAACGCCGGCACGACAGGCTCTCCCCTTTGCAGGCGCGAAGCGAGCGACAAACTCGCTTCCCCGCTGCTGCCGGTGGGAAGGAACCGGTTCTCATCACGCGAGGAGCAAAGCAAGCTCGAAGGAAGGGCACGTACCTCCGCTCGTAGCCCGTGCACCACCGCCGTCCTCCGCAGTCCTGCTTCCACACTTTGACGGCGCGGGTAAAGGCCCGGACGCACGGCTGCCGGTGCCCCACGATCGCCAGCTCCTGCTCCGCGCAGACGTTGGGCCTGGCACAGAGAGACAGAGGTGTGCGGGGGGTGCACGCCGCTGCGAGAAGCGTGCCGTGCTTCCACCGCTAAAACAGGCGCCAGCAAGGGGCAGCTTCCCTTCCGACCAAAGGAGCGGGAAGGTCTCATGCAATGCACAGTGCCTGCCTCCTTGTTTAATTAATTCAGTGCAGGGAAAAGAAACCCGCCAGCTTGGCCAGCCACAGGCAGTTGCCAAGCGCAGCCCGTCCACCTCCCCCCAAAACTCTCGGACGTAACGCTCTTGTGAACAGGGAGCGTGTTAACAGCGCGGCACCGGCACCATCATGTCACCCGTATTTCTCAGGCACACGTCATTAGGCCTTCGTGAATCGGTTAAATGTCAGAGAACTACACGGTGAACATGGCAAACCCGCGTTTATAGGTGGAAAATTGCCACGCAGAGCGAGGGCGCGCTGAGGAATCCCGTGCTGCGCGCCGGCGGCAGACACGGGAAGCCCGCTCCGTCCTGACCCCCCTCCTCGAACCCCCAGACCCGCAGCCCGTGGCGAGGCTCGGGGACGGTCACAGCCATCTCAAGGGATGCGGTTTTATGCCACCGCAACGTAGCCGACTCCAGGGCAACTGGGAGGCTGCCGACATTTCGGACCTCTCGGACCTGGGGCACTTTACAGCCCACTTGAAAAACACAGCAGTCGCTTTTCCACTGACACATTCAGGCTCATTTTTAGCCTTAAAACAGAGAGGATGGATACACGATACGGGAGCGCAATTATTTCCATGTTTGTCCATTCCGTCCACTCCCAGTTAACGAAGGATACCTGTGCTTTCTTTGCATTATTTTCCTGACTATTGTCACTGCGGACACCAAAGGTTCTGCATCTTCGGCCAGTGTTTGGTAAAAATAAATTATTCTGCCCCTTGGAATGATACATCATTCTATTAATACTGCCTTAAATCAGAATTCAGTCTGCTGTCTTAGATGCTCACGCACTGGTTCAGAGCTAAGGGCTGCAAGACTAATTCCAGTAAATAGAGTGAATATATGTAACTTGGTGGGTAAGAAAATAAGGAAAATACCATTTGCACTGTATTTCTTTGCTAATCCTAACTCTCCTCCACCAAACACGACTCGTGGTTTTAACCAGGCATGAAGAGGGAAATGTTTGTCCCTGACTTAGCAAGTTATGAGCCGTTCGTTGTCTGGGACTGCTTCTGTTGCTTCCAATGCTTCAAAGGGGACCGAGGGTTTTCACAGAAATACTCTCTATAGAAGAAGTTAAACTAAATCATTTGGAGGTGGTGAAGCACAGAGGTTGCAGCTGGCATCTGGCTGCTCCCAGGCGGTCGATGGCGGCGCTGCTGGAGCAAGCCTGGCAATGCCTTCGGGCTCGGTGGCGCGCTTCCTTCCCCCTCCAGCTTTGCTCCAAAATCTCCTCCCGTCGTCCCCACGCGCGCCGCTGCCGGGCTTGCAAAGCCCCGCACACATCACTTCACCCACACAACAGCCCCCAGC
>NW_009260195.1:1855-3906 GCF_000687185.1 Egretta garzetta | reverse complement strand
ATGGCCAGCAGTGCCCTACGGGAAGCCGCGGCACGTCCCGGGTGCTGGCCTTTGCTCCGCCACTTTGGCACACATCTCATCTCCAGTGTCTCACCCGAGAAGCCCTGAAAGCACTTGCCAAGGCAGGAGACAAAATCTCCGACGTAGAGAGAAATGGCATCTCCTTGCAGAACCTTTTCCTGCTGGCAAGGGCCCCTTTTCAATCAAATAGTTAAAGCCAGCGGGGACAGTGGCGGGGAGTCAGCGCACCATGCAACACCGGGCTCATTTACAGGAAGACTTAGAGCAGCTCTTTTTTTTTCACATCGGGAGATCATCTTCTGGCAGGAGGCCAAATTTGCAAGGAAGTTTTCCCAAAGAGGCCAAGTGATTAACAGCAGACCGTAACTGTAAGATGCAATTAAAAAGAACGGGCTGCGTGCTGCTGGAGTAACAGCAACGGGGGAACGAAGCACGCAGGGGCAGTAGCGACAGCGGGTCTGCGAGGAAAGGGCAAACCATTCAGGCAGCAATCGCCTCTTGCACTCGCACAAAGCAACGTTTCAGCTGAAACCAGTGAGCTACCTCCTACACGCAGGCTACCCAGATTTTCAAATTTCTCTTCACCCGTACGTACATCTGGCACTGGAGAAAGAAAGGAGAGCAGCCCTCCCCCTCCCCTCCCCCTCCCTGCTCCCCCCTTCAGCTTTGATTTGAAAATACTGCATTTAGCTTCTGCTTTCCAGCTCCCTGCCCTACAAAAACGCTCCGGGACTCTCTTCTTGCTACTCACATGTGGGGCTGAAGTTTGTTCCCAGAAGCAAGGGAAGATATTCGCAGCGCCAGGACGAATGACAGTGCCACCGCACGGAACTCCATTGCAGCGGGTCCTCTCCCCCCCCCGAGGTGCTCCCCGTGGGCACCTGGAAAACCTCAACAGCCCTCTCGAGTGGGACTGGCGAGCTCCTCTTCCTCAAGGAGGACACTCCCAGCCACCACCTGTTCCCAACCTGCTGGCGTCTCTGTCCGGCAAAGGACAATGCTGTCGGAGCGCTCAGGAATTCTTGGATGGGGAGAGCAGATTTATCACTCCGAGATGCTTCCTCCCGTACGGGTTCAGCTCAGCAAGTTTCTTCAGTCCGTGGGAAATGATCACAGTGCAGGTCATCGCTGGGTTTTCCCCCAAACCAAACCTGGCTTCTCACGCTCATTTGCTCGCAGTGAAGTGCACCGAAGTGACTCTTCCTGCTGGCATTTGCTTCTTGACAAAGCCCAAAGACCTGGTGGCTCACAAGACCTGGGTTCTGTCCAGCAACAAAGCCCCATGTGGGTTCAGCTGATTCGGAGTCGCGATCCGCTTCGCAAGGCAATATAAAAAAATCAGAGCTCAGCCAGGGAAAGGAAAAAGGAGGGGAGCTCTGCTGCGCTCGGAGGAGCCCCCCTCCCAGCGGGCTTCCCCAAAAGCAGGCAGGGGCTGCTTTACCCCGTCCGCAGAGCTGAAGCCATCCTCCTGCTACGGCTCCTCGCCTTCCTGCGGAGACCGGAGCCAGTGGCTCCTGCACACTACGAGCAGCTTCCCTGCATTTCAAGGGAGGAACAAAACTTTCCTCCCGCCTTTCCCAGGTCTAGCTCCTTTCCCTCACATGCTCTCTTGTTTCTTCTCTTGCTGACAGTCAGAAATCCCTCCCACCAGCTGCGTCCAGCCCCGACCAGAGGAGGGGGAAACCCAGCAGAACAGTAGCAGAAAGGATTTGGGGTTGTTTCTCGCAAGACGGCTCTTCTGCACTACCCAAGGCCAGCTCTGCGCACACCACCCAAAACCCCCTTCCCAGCAGCTCTAGGAACATCCCATGGATATTGAATCTCTCCTGTGCCCTCTAACAGGTAACAAATTGCTCACTTCCCAAGGAAATTCTGCTGTGCTTGTAAAAGGGACAGGGACAGATCCGACCTGCGCTCGGCTGCTGGAGCGCTGTTAGCCAACCCGTCCCGGGGTGGTGGGGGAATGCGCTGGGCAACGAGATTAAATTGGTGTCTGCCTTTTCCCACCAAGCCCCCTACTACGTAGGGAA
>NW_009260195.1:0-1831 GCF_000687185.1 Egretta garzetta | reverse complement strand
GCCCTCGACAAGGATTCTGCTGAAGCTGGGTGCCCCCCCGCCGGCCCCCGTGAAACAGGAAAACAGAGAGAAGCGCCCAAGCCTAATTCTCAGCTGGTTCACGGCTGAGTTTCCAAAAATCTGCCCCAGGTATCACCAGTTGTCATTGCCGGTCTCGGCAGCAACGGGGAGGGCTTCAGGGGGCTGAGCTGCCTCCAGCCTTCCTTCCGGGAAGGACGGGCGCACAGCAGCCGGCACAGGAGGATGGGGAAGGAGAGAGCGGAGCAGGGATGCGGCACGCGCTGGCCGGATTGAGAGACCCGCCAGCAAACCCTCACCAAGGGCAAGGAGGAATCAAAGCAGCAGCGGGGCACCTAGGGCGGCCCTGGGCAGACCCGACCGCTGGCAATTTCTGCGAGGGGAGGAGGAGGAGAAGGTTTGGGTGTTTTTTCTGCCTGTGCCACGCACATATTTTGCCACCGAAAGACAACCTCGACATCGAGACTGAAGTCACCAACGAGCCAAGCCCAAAAGCTGGTAGCTCCTGGTAGAAAGGGAGGCAGCTTTGTACGCCTTAACCCTTCCAGAGCCACGGCGTTGGCATACATCATTTAGGTCGGAGCAGGGAGGAGCGGCCAACGTTTCCACTCAGAAGTAAAGTATCCGCCGAGCCTAACCGATGGGAGCACATCTTCCCTTGTTCCTACAGAAGAAAGTCAACGACATAAAGATGTTTTATAATGGTGGGAGAGCTCCAGGATACAATAAATTCAGGCCCCTGTTTTCCTGCCAGTACTGGAGACGTTAGGCCTTTTCTCGCGGTAGGAAGCGGTAAGGCAGCTCCCAGTGAGCCTCTCAGCACTAACTTACTCCTGCTACCCAAAAGCTTTCCTTACGGCTCAGCTGATCCCCTGTTTGGGTCCAGCTTTGGCAAACACGGCACTGGGTACGTGGTATCCAGACTTAGAAGATGTCCGGGGTGAAAGCTCGGGGTGGCGAGGCACCAGTGCCTCCCAGCCCTGACCCAGTGCCCACTGGCAGGGCGGTGGGGCGGGCGAAGGGGAGTTGGTCCCCCAGCCCAGCAGAGCCTGGAGTGTGGCTCCCTCTCCAGGACATGGTTCCACATCCAGGGACTGGGATTAATCCCGCTTCCCTGCTGGCCACAGCTCCCAAACTGTGCCTCGGGTGGCAACCCTGGCTACCAGGCGGGCAGGTGACGGCGTGGGGAGAGGCTGGAGGGAGGGCTGGGCGCGGGGTTTCAGGCCGCAGCAGGCTGCACGCAGGGAGAAGAGGGAGCTCAGACGGAAAAAGCTGCGCTTCGAAGGCGGCGGGAGAGGTTACCGAGCGCAGAGCCAGCTCCGCCATTCTTTGCCGAGTTGCTTTAAGGAAGCCGCGAGGCTTCCCGTGTAAACGGGCTCGTGAGCAAGGGCTGCAGAGGATCGGTGAAACACGGGTGAGAGGCGGGCATCTGGAATCCAGTGCTGCCTGCGCCGTCAGTTTAATGTGTTTCCCATTTCGTACCAGCTCCCAGCCCAGCTCCCTGCTGAAGATGTCATCCCCTGGCTCAGGGTGAAACGGCCCTGGAAAGCAGTCAAAGATAAATACAGTCCCATAAATAGCCGCGATAATATCTGCAACAGCGCCAGAGACCACAGACACATAAATATTAACTCGCCGTTTGCTCCCCGGCATCATTTAATCCTTGCTATGGGGGATGCTGAAGGGCACAGGGGCTTTAGGGCTTGAACTTGGCCGTTCTGCCCCTCGTTCCACCACCTTCCATCGCTTTCCCTGCCGTGCCACGCCCGGAAATTTTGGCCGGGGGGCGTTCGAGGAGCCGGCCCACCCGGCT
>NW_009260194.1:2015-2257 GCF_000687185.1 Egretta garzetta | reverse complement strand
GGATGGAAGGAGGGAAGGGAGGAGGAGGAAGGAGGGAGGGAAGGGAAGAGGAGGATGGAGGGAAGGCGGGAGGAAGATAGAAGGAGGAAGGAGGAGGATGGGAGGAGGAGGAAGAGAGTAGGAAGGAAGGAGGCTGGAAGGAAGAAGGCTGGAAGGAGGAAGGAAGGAGGGACAGGAGGAGGATGATGGAAGGAAGGAGGGATGGAAGGAGGGATGGAGGAAGATGGGAGGAGGAAGGAGGG
>NW_009260194.1:0-1215 GCF_000687185.1 Egretta garzetta | reverse complement strand
GCCCATGTCCCCACGGAGGGAGGGGACAAATCTGGTTGCCCATGTCCCCATGGAGGGAGGGGACAAATTTGGTGGCCCATGTCCCCATGGAGGGAGGGGACACGTCTGGTGGCCCATGTCCCCATGGAGGGAGGGGACAAATTTGGTGGCCCATGTCCCCATGGAGGGAGGGGACACGTCTGGTGGCCCATGTCCCCATGGAGGGAGGGGACAAATTTGGTGGCCCATGTCCCCATGGAGGGAGGGGACACGTCTGGTGGCCCATGTCCCCATGGAGGGAGGGGACACGTCTGGTGGCTCATGTCCCCAAGGAGGGAGGGGACACGTCTGGTGGCCCATGTCTCCATGGAGGAAGCCTGGGAGGGGACAGAGGGAGCCTGGGGAGGGGACATGTCTGGTGGCCAGGGTCCCCAAGGAGGGAGGGGACACATTTGGTTGCCCATGTCCCCACAGAGGGAGGGGACAAATTTGGTGGCCCATGTCCCCATGGAGGGAGGGGACACGTCTGGTGGCTCATATCCCCATGGAGGAAGCCTGGGAGGGGACAGAGGAAGCCTGGGGAGGGGACATGTCTGGTGGCCCACGTCCCCAAGGAGGGAGCCTGGGAGGGGACAGAGGAAGGGGACACACCTGGTGGCCCATGTCCCCACGGAGGGAGGGGACAAATCTGGTTGCCCATGTCCCCATGGAGGGAGGGGACAAATTTGGTGGCCCATGTCCCCATGGAGGGAGGGGACACATCTGGTGGCTCATATCCCCATGGAGGAAGCCTGGGAGGGGACACATCTGGTGGCCCATGTCCCCATGGAGGGAGGGGACACGTCTGGTGGCCCATGTCCCCATGGAGGAAGCCTGGAAGGGGACAGAGGGAGCCTGGGGAGGGGACATGTCTGGTGGCCCACGTCCCCAAGGAGGGAGCCTGGGAGGGGACAGAGGAAGGGGACATACCTGGTAGCCCATGTCCCCACGGAGGGAGGGGACACATTTGGTGGCCCATGTCCCCATGGAGGGAGGGGACACGTCTGGTGGCTCATATCCCCATGGAGGAAGCCTGGGAGGGGACAGAGGAAGCCTGGGGAGGGGACATGTCTGGTGGCCCACGTCCCCAAGGAGGGAGCCTGGGAGGGGACAGAGGAAGGGGACATACCTGGTAGCCCATGTCCCCACGGAGGGAGGGGACACATTTGGTGGCCCATGTCCCCATGGAGGGAGGGG
>NW_009260193.1:0-509 GCF_000687185.1 Egretta garzetta | reverse complement strand
ATGCACACACGTGCACACGCATGGGCTCAGGTCCCGGCCACACAGTGACACCAGGAGCAAGCCAAGGGCCAGCAGCGCCCGGCGGGGGCCCCCCACCTCTCCTCGGCAATAGCAGCAAATTTAGCCCAAGCCCTGGCCACGCCGGGTGGAGGAATCCGGCAGCGCAGCTGGTCCCGATGCCAGCAGGGATCCGCTTCCCGCAGAGCCCTCCCTGGGGGCTAACCCGGGGCCGGTGGCGGGGGGTCCCCGTCACCCCCTGGTTTCTGGCTCGCTGGGGAGGCACCCAGCACCCCGTGTGCTGTCATTAAGATTCTATGATTCTATGATTAGGATCCCCCAGCCCAATTTTTCAGCCTGACTCACGGCCAGGTGCCGTCCCTGGATCCCACCGGCCGCGTCATCCCTAGCGGGAGCAGGACGGATCCTGCCCCCCGGGCAGTGGCTCTGGGTGGATGTGCACGGTGCAGGAGCCAGGCTGGGCTGGGAAATCCTTCACCCCCGCGAGGGCT
>NW_009260192.1:2758251-2776427 GCF_000687185.1 Egretta garzetta | reverse complement strand
CGCCGCCTCCAGGCGCCCGCTGGCGCTGACCCGGCCCGGCCCGTAGTCTCCCCCTTGGTTTATCGGCCCGAGACGGGGAAACTGGCCTGGTGACCGACTGCCGGGGGAGCTGGTGGCCGAGGGAGACCGTCGGAGAGAAGAAACTTTTCAGTTTTTAGCAATATTCCTGGGCTATTTCCATGTCCTTTATTACAGTGTTTTATAGTGTTTGTGTGTTTTTACAGAAGTGTGCGGTATGTGTATATGCTAAGCATATAACGTGGACTTTTTTTTTCACATCCCCTAAATTCTGCCCCACAAAGATAACTTATTTTCACAAGTTAAAAATAGAGTTTGAATAATGAACTTGGCTTGTATTTGGAGTTTGCCAGTTTTGTGCAACGTGTTGTCAAAGGTGTTTGCTGCTAAGGGGTAGGCCTGCCATTTCCCTGACCTCTGGGTAGAGCCTTGTGTACAGCCTTGGGGTGGGCAGGCTTGGTATGGCGAGAGACTGACACGCTGTCTGAATTGCTTAATCTGCAAGGTACCTTTTTCAAATACATATCTAATTTTTCAGTTGCTAAAACACTAATATAAGAGTTAGCATTCAGCTTAGCTTTCTTCTCTGTATCCATTGTAAAGATGTGTCCAGGGGATATGCAAAAGCAACATTGCTCTGTCACACAAGTATAACTCGTGTCTACTTGTGTTGATGAGCAGGTGTATGATTTTCAGCATCTCCTTACATAGGCTTCCCTGAACTTAGGTTCCATCTCAAGCACACAGAGCTCCCAAAGCAGAACTACCTGTTACAGCTTATCCTTCCTCCAAAGCAGCACCTTTGGGTTCCTGTCCACGTCTTTAAAAAGCAGGCTGTTGGGCTGAGCTGAAGGCTGATTATTAAATGTTTGTGTTGAGCAATCTGTTTGGTTGTTCCTTCAAAATCAATAAACCCCATCTTTTATCTATGCTAAAACTTACGTAGGAAGAGTAAGCTTGTATTAATTCTGTTTGATGTGTAAAGAAATACAAAGTATTGCTCTGCTACAGCTGTAAGATGAAAAATAATGCTGTTACTGTGAATGCTGTCAGCAAGCAAACAGAAGCCCCAATGTTATAAATGATCACAATGTAAACTTGGTACTAAGAGTGAAGGGAACACATCCACAGGAATGAAACCCAAATTTTTTTCAAACCCTTTTTTTTTTCCCCCTAGCAAATATGAATACAAATGTCCTGTTAGAGTGTCACTTGCATTCTTGGTTTGTCAAATAGGACAAAATCTATTTAATACAACTCTATGCTTTAAGTTCTGTGTTAAATACTTTGTTGCAGTTGCTTAATTAAGGTTGTTTTTCTCCCTTCATCTCCAGGTTATCTCTGGACTGAAGCTTACACGATTATTTGCTTCAAACCAGATTCTGCCAAGTGAATGTCTCAGTTGCCTAGTAGAACTCCTTGACGACACTAATATAAACCCATCTCTAACCTTGTCTGTGGTTACTTTGCTATCACAGCTAGGTAAGGTTTGCATCTGAACTTCTTATCTTTGGCCTGGGAAAGGGAAAGCAAGACAAGTGCTGATTCTGTGGCATGGGTGATGAACTTCTTGGAAAAAGTGTAAGGTGCGAAAGATGAAGTGTTTTTCATTGTGGTGGAGCACTTGGCTGAGCAACCGGAGAAGTATGTACAAGGCCAGATAAGATGTTAAGTTACCACGAGAAGCAGATTTGAAGTCATCGCTGTGAAATGACAATGATCACACTTGTCAGAATCTATGTCCTCAGTGGGTAGGGTGAGGAATTATTCTCTTGTCCTTGATTTTTGGAGCTTGAAAAGACTTTTTTAATGAATTGAAGAAACCTGCCTCTTACTTGTTTATTGAGATGCTTTGGTTTTATTTGTTGTTTTTTTTTCCATTTCACAGAAGTAGGACTTCATTGTTTAGGGAGCTCAGTGTTCACCATAACCTACATATGTAGGTTACATATACAGGGGACAAATTATCCCTTCACTGCTTAGTTTCTTATCATGTACGTCAGTTGTTATTCAAGATTTGTCCTTTATGATGACCCTTGTTTATCTTCTCTGATTCTTGGAGTTTTTAGCCTCTTTGAGCTTTCTTTAAGTTTTTGAAATGGTTACTGTAAAAATTATGTGTGTTGGGGTTCTTCACGATCTTTCCAATCTGGGTATGGAAAAATTTTAAGAATTAGTCCTCTTCTAACTGATCTGTTGCTTTACCTGTCATCCTTGCTTGCTACATCTTTTCCAGGACTGCCTAAGTGGATCCGTGGTGGTTTTTTTTTTTTGTTTTTGTTTTTTTTTTAAACTATTGCTGGATAACCCTACCAAGGTATCAGTTTTAGTCTACTTGCCTGCCTTAGCGTGAGGCAAGAAACTGAGATAATTGATTTTAAGCTCTAAAGACTTTTAAGTGCACGTTTCAAGATCTTAAACAGAACAAAACTTTGTAGGTAGGAGGTAGGCCATTCCTTCAGTGTCTACGTGTCTTAAGGAAAAGCATTAGTGTTTCAGTTAACTGTAAGTTCAGAAGTAAGCTAGAGATGCAAGTCTGTAGGAGCTGCGATTCATTTGTGGTTATTTGTGAAATATACATGAAAACTGATCAAAGACTTTGGCTTCTGCTTAGATTGGTAGCTCATACAGCAGTTGCTTTTGTTTTTACATAGGGCTTTTTTTAATAATTCTTAAATTCTAGCTTTAGACAATGAGACTAGAGAAGCTCTTCAGGATACCTACAGTCTGACCAGCGTGTTGGCAGGAGTGGTTCATCGAAGTTCTACTAATCTTAGCGACCCTGTCTTATTACAGGTAACAGGAACTAATGCTTAATAATATTTGGCTGCTGTTACAGTGTATGTGTTATACTGTATGCATATAATATCTCTTTAAAAGCTCTATCTGAAATAATGTGTTGAGGGAAAGTTGATCTTAGCTGTTTTATTTGATGTATGAGGCTAGTACGACAGGATTTTAACACTGCATAGAGTTCTTTGAATTCTGTCTTTAATCTTGCTTGTGCTTTTCACCTGCTCTAATCTTAAAAAAAAAAAAAACCACCCCCAAACCAACAACCAAACAAACCAACCTCTTTGAAATTATTTCAAGAAATCACTGCTTGAGAGCTTGGAAGGTTATTTTCCAGTTGAGGTATTTAGTTATTTCTCCTAACTTTCATAACAAAAGCCTGGAGATTGTTTTGTTTAATCAATACTTTGACAGGTTAACTGTGAAGGAGCGAAAGGAAAGCTGTGGAAGGTTTGCAGGGCATGTATGCCTCCTTCCCTCTGGTCAGTGCTACCTGCTAGTGAGTGCAAGGCAGTTGTTCTAATGGAAGCTTACTTTTAGGAGCCAAGTGCAGATGTTATTTTTTTAATTATTATTATTATTTTATGAACACATGATATCTCACAGTCTGACTTCACCAATTCTAACCTGTCCTTTCTGTGCATTGAACAGTAAAGTTGGGCAAAATATTCTCTTTTTTTCAAATATGCACAGGTTTTCTCAATGTGGCTCTGAGCTTTCAGCAAGTACTTGCTGCCTACCTGTGGTCACATCTGGTCACATCTCTTTCTGGAGAGGGAAAACAGAAAATGAATTTGCTAGCGGTTCTCTTGCCCTTGATCTCTGGAAAATGAATGAAGCATCCAGTAAAGAACTTTTCTCACAGTCTATTTCTCAAAGCACTAGGGGTACCAGAAGGCTTAGGGGATCCAGGTGACTTGCCAGTCAGTGGGAGAGATTTGGTAGTCACCAAATAGATCCAATTAGAAGACCTTTTAAGTTTTTAGATATTTATATGGTGAGATTTTGTTTCAGCTGCTATCCTATGCTGTAATTTTTGTCACATTTGAGTATATTAACTTCATATTAACTCAGTGATGTGCTGAAAGAATGCCATATGAAGGGCTTTACTACTGTTAGATCTGTTAGCAGTCTTTACAGCAAACCTGTTTTCCTATAAACATACTTTCTGCAAGAGGTTGCAAAGCGCTTTCTGGATTTTGGTGGAACTTCTAGATCTTTCAATAGGACAAAGCCCCTTTCTCACTGACAGAATGGAGAACTTGCTGATGAGGCAAAGGGGAGAATTGGATGGGCTAAAAAGGTAACTCCTGTCAAAATAAAACTTTACTTATCTCTTGGGGCTTTTAATAAGTACATCAGTGTGGTAGGGCATTACTCAGTGTGCTTGCAGCAGCTTGTGTAACTGTTACGTTAATATTACAGAGTCTGAAAATTAATTCAGTTGTGTCTTGTTATTTGTCCTTTCAGTTTTAGCTTTTGTAACTTGTAACATGCTGCAGTGAGATGCTATAGGAAAGACATATGTGAATAGCTTTTTATTTCCTCAGAGTATTCAGTTGCTGCAGAGGCTAACCTACAATGTTCCAGTCTTTTGTGCTGGTGCCAACATCGATGAATTAATTTCATTTCTAATGCATCATGTGTAAGTGTGTACTTGGTTGTCTTTTCTTATGGGAAATATCTAGCTAAGTTTCTAAACTTTCTGAAGGCCATTAGCATATTGCACTAACCTGGTCTCCAGAGTGAGCTGTGGCATTTTTGCTCTGAAGTTGACAGAGATTTTTCTTTGAAAACTGTGTTGTTACAGATTGTCAAATGCAGTGACTGTGGGACTTTGGGTGATTGAATATTAATTGGCCTCTTAGCCCACCTCCACACCCCCAGGAGCAGGGAGCTAACAAAGAGAAAAACCAGGAGAAAATTCATGCTTGTAATTAGGAACAGACTTGTGTTAGATTGATACAAATTTTGTGCAAGCGTCTTTGTAGGAGATCTAATGACTCCTAAAAGCACCTGCAATAAAGGACCTTTGATTGTACTGATCTCTGATACCCGGTTTTCTTACAGATGTGCTCAGTTAAGAACTGCCCACACTATGGGGATTGCAATCTGAATTTTGCTTTGCTTGGCAGAATGGTGTCTAATTAAAAAACAAAACAAAACCCCCAACCACCCTACCCCCAACCCACAAATTCTTGTAACTGTATTCTGGATGCTTTAATAAAAACATCTTTTTTTTTTTTTTTTTAATTTATGGACTTTTCTTTTAAGTCAATCCACTGAAGATGAGTTAACGACACCATGTTTAGGACTCCTGGCAAATCTATGTCGTCACAACTTATCTATTCAAACTCAGATAAAATCTTTGGTAAGAGTTTTGGTTTTGTGGCATGATTCTCTGACTTGAGGGCAAAAGAGAGTTACTTGACTCTGGGTAATTGCCTTAGCATTTCTTATGCACTTGTTTGTGGCAGTAATAACCCTCACTTGTTTGTTCTCCAGAGTTGGTGGTTGTTTCTCCTGTATTGGAGAAAATAACCAGTAGAACAGGAGGTTGGGTATTCTCTTTCCTTCTCTACATTTCTGTATTGTTGCACTAGTTTGTGTTATGCATTCAGTTTCTGCAACTGTTCTCTGCAAGTGAGAGATTAATTTAAAGTTTGAGCATTCTTCCTTAAAAAACCTAGATGTTGTTAACATATAAAGGCTGCAGTTGGATTTTTGGTAAGCTGCATTAATTTTGGCCAAGAAAGAGCTCTGCCTTTTAAGAGATAAATCAGTAAAATACCACTCATCTTGATGTCAGGTCAGGGCCCTTGAATTCTCAAACACACATCCCTATCTGAGATACTCTGTTTCAGTCTCTTCATAAATCAGTAGAAACAGAACTTATTTTTCAATTCAGAAATACAAATTAATCTACCTGGCAGTGAATGTTGATCTCTTTACCTTGGAAGAAAGGTGGGGGGTGGGGAAGGAGGAACTGTTAGATCTGATCACTGAGCAGAAAAGGGATGGGTGTCAATTTTCAGTGGTTATTTTTTTTTGTAGAGGCTTTAGCAAAATGACTTTATCATCTTTCTTTAAAATAATAATGGAATTTCTTCCTTGTTTTTTTTTTTTCCATTTTTCCTTATCCAAGTTCAACAGAGAATTTAGTCATTGACAACAACACCAGTATTGTGCAGTAGAACACTAAAATAGATTTCCTAGAGAACAGTTATCGTTCTGATATATTTTTTTTTTGTATTATTATTCATGGCTTATATGGCTTGTTTATAAATATGTACAATCTGTAAGTCTGATGTTTTTATAGGACAGAATAAAATGTGTAATGCCTATGTTTCTCCTTTTTGCTTTAGAATAATGTGAAGAGCTTCTATCGTACCTTAATAAGTTTCCTGGCCCATAGTAGTTTGACTATGGTTGTGTTTGCACTTTCAGTATTATCAAGCCTTACTTTAAATGAAGAAGTAGGAGAAAAAGTAAGTGATACTTTGAAGTCTGTTCTATTTTTAAGTTATAGATAAAACTAGTAGTCACACTGGCAAAATAAAATTCTAATGCCAGCTAGTTTTAATAAGCAAGAGACCCAGCAAAGTAAGTATGTGCCTGTATGTAACTTCCTTCTTCCTTTCAGCTCTTTCATGCTCGAAATATTCATCAGACATTTCAGTTAATATTCAATATTGTTGTAAATGGAGATGGTACTCTAACAAGGAAATATGCTATTGATCTTCTCATGGATCTTCTGAAGAACCCCAAAGTTGCAGATTATCTTACCAGGTACGGTTTCACTTCCTAAAAGTACAGCATATTTTTCCTAAGCTCTTGTTCAGTTCCTTTGCTGTATGCTATTTGCGTTCTGAACCAAACATAGAAGAAATTTCCCTAGATGCTTTTTGAATGTTACTAGTTGATCATAACTGCTGTACGTGAAACTAAAGAATTCTTGTGTTACTAGGTTCACACAGATGCGTGAATCACAATCTGGTTTTGTTTGTTTTTTTTTTTATTGTCACTTAAGTAATATTTAATAGTTGTGTTCAGTAATTTTTTGTCTGGACTGTATCAGTCAGACAACTTGATGAATAGATACCTTGCCTTTTACAGGCCTATATTATTTTAAAGTGCAATAGTACGGTTGAGGTTGTAATAATTTTACTGGAGGGTGTTACAGAATAGTTCTGTGGAGGGCTTAACTAGTCATTCTGCAAATTCGGCTAGCAAAATTTAGTTGCTGAATTTGAATCTAAATTTAGCAGTAAAAATAGCTGGAGAATCTTGGCTTTAAGGAATTTGCTTTCATTATTAGAATATTTTTAAAGCTTAGTCTATGTTAAATAAAGATTATATTATCAAAACTATCACTGTACTTGAAGTGTTTGGGGGTAAGGAGTAGAATAGGGCACTTGCATTCATCACTCGATGTAAATGTTTGAGTGTTGAAATTCCAGTGGTGTGTTTTTTCTTTTTTCTTCCTCCTTTATGTATGCTGTAGATATGAGCACTTTACCTCATGCCTTGGCCAAGTATTAGATCTTCTTCATGGGAGAGATCCCAATTCATCATCTAAGGTATTTATACTTTTTCAGTTTAAGCATAAGAGGGTACAACTCCTAATCTAGTTCCACTTCTGTAGTCGTAAGTATGTTCCTCATGTATGAGGGTTGATAATTGAATACGTTGACTTCAGGACTCCAAAGTGACCTGTGGTATTCACCAAGTTTATATTTTCTAGTTGTTCAAAAGGCTGTCAGGTTGAATTTGTATTGGCTGGGGTTGTTGCCAGATCATGTGTGTCTGCTTTCAGGCAACAGGCAAAAAGACAGCATAAACATTTTTGTGCTTTGGCTAATAAGAAATTTTGGGATCTACCAGAAACACAGTGTGTATCCCATTTCGTTAGCTAAAACTTGAATTAATACTACTCGGACTTTGAGCTGATGATCAGGGACCCACGATGCTAATTTCAAAGACTTAAGAATAAGTTCTTGCATATTAGTTGCATCAACAAATTGATGCCACATTTGGTTAAGCAGTTAACTGTTGCATGCAGCTTTGTCTCACTGCCACCTTACATAAATGAAATGTTAGCCAGCTGTTGCTAAAGGTTAAAATATGAAATGTGAAAATATTTGGGCTAAATACGTCTGTGAAATGAATCTTAAGCTTTTTTTATGAATGTGTTTTGTATCATAGTAAATGATAAATGGTAATGTTTGTGTGTGATTTTTTTTTTTTTTTTTCTTCCTGTTGTTTATTGGTTTTATTTATTTAGAAAGACACATTTGACAAGGAGCTGTCCAGGGCACTTTCCTCTTCGTCTCTGAGTGTGCATATGTACATCCATTCATGTCTTGGCTTTCTTCATTCTGAGCATATCTGCATTTCTATTGCTTATTAGGTTGCTGGCCAGCAGTCATGCTTCTTTAAAAAGAAGGGAAAGCAATACACTGAATACTGTCACAAGCCTTCACCAGTCTAATAAACTGTATTTCTGCTGCTGACTTGGCTTTAAGGAAAGAAAATTATACTTCAGAAAACTTTAAAATGCTAAAAGGAGTTGCATAGAACTTATATCTCTCTTTAGACTTGTGCTATGGGAGTTGCAATTTCTGTATAAGTACTTGATTTAAAAAAAATCACTTGAACTCTCGTTCACTTTACACAGATCTTAGAACTGCTGCTTGCCTTCTGTTCTGTGGTAGAACTGCGTCATACCCTGCGGCAGGCAATACTGGAACCATCTGGCTTACCATTCTCTGGAAATACCAGATCTGTGATTTGCTCAAAGACTTTTGAACCATCTGTTGCATTGGTGCACTTGTCAAACCAACCATTGGAAGGCTCTGAAGACTGTTCGGTTCTAGCACTGCAACTGTTCAAGGAGATTTTTGAGGTACCAAGACTGATTAACTGAGTTTAAAGAGCTTCTTAGCAGCTGTATTTTTAATTCACTTTTAAACAACTGTTAGCATTTTTCTGGAAAAAAAAGCATGTAAAAATATAACTGAAATAAAATTTTTCCTGCTCTAGAATTCCATACTTTGTAAACCAACTTTTCTTCTAAAGACGTGATGTATTTTAGAAATATGTCTGCATTGAAAGTTAAGTGGAAGATACGGCAGTTCATGGAAGTCGTGAGGTAGATACAAAGCTATCAGAGAATTGCTTTCTAGAACTTGTAGAAGTGAGGAAGTTTCTGCTGTTTCTGTTCTTTGTTAAACTTCTTCCTCCAGTATGATACTGATCAGCAGTCATAAACCTGAAGTAGCAAGAGGCCGGGAAAGCTAGAAGACAGGCTGGTGGAGGAATGTGTAGAGTAGTCTTGGCTTCCTTGTTCTGTAGTTTTTAAATACTGATGTAAAATAAAATGTGTTTATTACAGGATGTTGTTAATACTGGGAACAGCGCCTCAGCTGAACATTTTGTGGATCTTTTGCTGCCCGTTCTTCTTGATCATCTTCAGATGCCAGAACAGATTGTGGATGAGCTATTAGTGAAGAAAAAGTGTGAAAGAATGGTCAAGGCTATTAATGTCCTAACAAATATCCTTTTTATGTGCCTATTGGTAGTTAATTTGTTACTCTTCCACGATGATCTGCTCTAAGATGTTAGAAGAAATGTCCATCTTGGGTCACTTTAATAGCTTTCAATGACAGTAACTCACCTAATTTTACTTGGACTGTCATTTTGAAAGACCTTAAGTAGCTTTCTATTTGCTGTGAAATTATTGTGTAATACAGTACTGCAGGATAAAATGTGCTGGCTATTCAACAGCATAGAAGCACTTTGCAGATCAAAACCGAAGATGAGCGTTTTCTTTTGAAATTGCAAGGGGAGTTTGGGTGGCCATCTTCTTGATCAGTATAGTATTTTCACCTAGCTAAGTCAAGTGCAGCTTCCAGCTAATTATGCTATAGATTTAGATCAGTGAAACAAGGAGAAGTCACATGGAATTATACAGTTTTACATTCATCTTGGAGTCCTTAGGATCCATAGCCTCATGTGATAAGGAGGACGTGGCTGCAGGACGACATAGTCCTGCATCTAAGCTGAGTTCTATGGAAAAAGTCTCTTTGCTAATTCACTCCTAGAGAACTAGTTCTTGTGTTAGGGACTGATTATTCACTACCTCTTGTTCATCATCTTTCTCTATGCCACTCATTTTATTATCATTTCCCTTAGCTGTCTGTTTCCCAGTGTTTTAATTGAAAAATGAAGTTTACTTGGCTTGAGTTAAGCATGACTTAAGTGGTCATGTAGTTGGGTTTTTAAAGCATTTTTGGAGGCTGTTGTGCTTTGCTAACTTCTGTGTCCTTTATTATTAGAAAATGTTGCCTTTTGGTGCCACTACCTAAGCATAGATATATTAAGTTTGTTCTTAACTCAGTCTACTGCTCTGTAGAGATGGCATACTGAAAATGCATGCCTTGAAGGTACTGACTGCCAGCCAATGCATGTCCGTAATAGAACACCAATTTAACTATAGTGGGATTGATACTGGTTTTGGGACAAAAGTAGTGGACTCTAAAATGCGGTGAGCACACAAATTTATCTAAAATATAATTTAGCAAGACTTGTATGACAGTTGTGATATTGTTCCAATGGGAAGTATATTGTAGTTGAAAGCACCGTTTAAACACATGTAAATTAATACTATTTTTAAATCAAACTTAATATTTTTGAGGCAATAGAAAGTAATGTTGCTTGTCAGTTGAACAAGTAAAACCTAGCTTAAACATTCAGATATTGTTTTTGGAATAATCTGGAGATCCTCTTATGTGGAACAATGACCTTAAAACTCATGCGATAGTTCAAGCTTATCCAAGTTGAAGCTTACCAGAACTGCTCCTGGCACCAAATTTTTCATTTTGATTTTATGCAACCAGAGTTCAAAAATATCACGTTGGGAGGGAATTATTGCACTGAAAATGGAATATATATCAGCTCAGTGTCATTAACCTGAATGTCAATATAACTAAGAGTTATGTGGTCAAAACCCAGTGAAGTATAATTGAACCTATGATTAAACCCTCCTCACTTTCAACGTGAAAGTGGTTTTTTTTGGTCTTCACTGTTGCCATCCTTGGCGTGCTGGAGAAGCTCAGCAGCATGTCCAAGGAACTTGGTGATCTCTCTTGGTGTTGGCATTGTTGCCTTGCTAGACAAACACAATTTCTTTGTGAAGATATTTTTTTTTATTGGCTGAATTTATTTTTCAGTGCTGATTTGACAAATCTTGCTCTGCTTTTTTTTTCCTCCTCCCACTTTGCTTTTCTGTTCAAAAGCAAACTTGCTGCTGATATTATTTTGAAAACACTGGATCTTATGAGCAGACTGAAGCAGGATGTACCTGGTATGGAGGTCAGCTTGTACAAAATTTTACAGGTATTATTTTAAAATGTTATATGAAGTATATCTGTGAAGAAAAGTGTTATTGCACTACAGTAGTTTTAGTTCTGTATGTTTTCATGCTTATCTCTGAGGTGGTAAAACTTCTAGGAAAATAGTCCCCTGGGTGCAATTCTTAAGGGTTGTTTCATTGTTAATTCTTCTAAAATAAGAGCAGTTTGCTTTTACTCCCATCATTTATTTCAGTAATGCATGTGAAATCATACTTCACCTGCCTGGTAAGAGTTATCCTTTTTAGTCTGCATTAAGACTGCAGTTTAAAGGTTGCAAACTAGAAAAAAAGTTATCACAACCATATAATTATTTGTGGGGTTGGTTACTATTAAATATATACATCTAGTCTGTGACTTTGCATAGTCAAAACAGCTTCTGGTAACAATTGATCAGGTAGTCCCTTAACAGTTTAATCTGTAGGTTGAAAAGTAATTGGAGAGTCAAATACTTCATGCTGTTTTGGAGGGTTTTCTTTCAAGAATGGGAATTGTGTAATTTAATGGGTAGCAATGAGTGTCTTAGTCCTCAGGAAATCCTTATAAAACTTAAGCTTGTAACCCTTGATGATGGAAATCAAGCATTTGAACATTTGAATTAAGTAGTCTCTTTATCTGTTGCCTTTGCTTTAATGGGAAAACACATTTCTAAATACTCGGAAGTGTAAACTATTTTTAAAATCACTTCTCTTCCATTGACTTCAGGCTCAGAACCTTAGAAGGGCAACCTTTAAGAAGGTAGCTTAAGTTTTGAATGAAACATTTCTTTGCTCATAGGCCTTGATTTTTGTGATGTCTGGGTGACTTGTTGTTGACTGTTGTATCTTGTTTCGAGCAAAGTGGTTTCTTTTTTTAGGATCAACGCTTGATTACACCTTTGACATTCGCTTTAACATCAGACCATAGAGAGCAAGTCCAAGTGGGACTTGGAATACTGTTTGAGGCTGCACCCTTACCAGATTTTCCTGCCATAATGTAAGTTTATTTTTGTGGTAGTCTGGTATGATTTGACATTTTTATGGGCTTAGTGATATTCACGTTTCTTGGCATATTACTTTCAGTTCATCAGAGACAGAAACTTCAGAAAAATTGTCTCGTTTCTTCTTTATCTGCAGTTAAGAGGCATTACTGATCTTGGAGGCTAGAGGAGGTAGTTCAAATGCTGATGGTAACATCAGATCCTAGAGATCATAGTGGTGAATGACTTCTGTCCCTCAGGGTTCATTTGTCTGAAGTCTGTTGTTGAAACTTTCTGCTTGGAGCGCATCTAATATTCTGACTGTTAGATTTCTCTCTACTGAACTTTTTCACACATGTCACTCTTCAGTTCCTAAAGTTTTGCTTACCCTCTTCCAGTAACTTCCAAGAGAGAACAGAATAGGATGAGACACAGGCACATGGCAGTTCAAGTAGTATTTAAGGTGGTCTAAGTCTAGGAAAAAAATACTGAGAAAACTATTTGATGGAGTCCTTATTTCTGTAGATGTAATAAACCAGGAAAACCTGATCTTAAGTTGTATCATGGTCTTTGCAACCTAGAAAAGCAATCTGCAACTTCTTCTCTTTTTATTAGCAGAGCTTTTTAAAAACAAAAATGGGGATCGTTTGAAAAGACTTCCAGATTGGATGCCTTTTTGGCATTTGGCTTTTCTCAAGTGAAAGTTTTGTAACATAACTAGCTTATCTTGGAACAGTGACTGAATTACTACTTATATGGGGGGAAAAAGAAAAGGGAAATGACCTAAAAAAACATGGTAATTTGCCTCAGTGGGTTTTTTTGGTTGTTTTTGAGAAACCCTGTGAAGATAGTGGCATGTACGGGGAACTTTAAAAAACAAAACTAAACAAACAAAAAACCTCCCTACGCCCTAGGAAATCATACTCTTTTCTATTGTAATCCTTGAGTGCTTAGGGAGTTGGCTGATGTCATTGCAAGGCCAAGCCAGATTGTCTTTGAAAAGTCAGGGTGATTAGGAGAGATTCCTGAGGACTACAAGAAAGCAAATGTAACTTCTGTCTTCAAGAATGGTGAAGATGATCAATAGCACCCTGGACTGCATTAGGAAGAGTATTGTCAGCAGGTGAAAGGAAGTGATCATTCCTCTCTGCTCAGCCCTAGTGAGACCACATTGGAAGTGCTGTGTCCAGGTCTGGGCTTCACAATACAAGACATACAGACATACTGGAGTGAGTCTAGTGAAGGACCATTAAGGTGTTTGAGGATGAGCATATGTGGTACAAGATGAGACAGAGAGCTGGGATTTTTTAGTTTTGAGGAGACTTGGGGGGGATTTTATCAATGTGTATAAATGTCTGATGAAAAGGAACAAAGAAGATGGAGCCAGAGTCTTCTCGGTGGTTTCCATTGACAGGACAAGAAGTAGGCACAAACTTGAAATATAAGAAAAAACCCTTTTTAATTTCTTTAAATATTTAAAAAAACCCCACAACCCTCTTCCTGTAAGGAAGTCAAATACTGGAAAAGGCTGCCCAGAGAAGTTGTGGAGTCTTCATCCTTTGAGGTAGTCAGAACTACTGGATGTAGTCCTGGGCAACCTGCTTAGAGCAGGTGAGTGGAACTAATGCTCTTTAGAGGTTCCTTTCAGCCTCAGCTATTCTATGATCGTGTGATTTTGTGGTTAAAGGAAACATTTTTATAATGGCCAGTAACAAATTATCTGGAAGAATGGAGTATCTGTACAGTCCAATATGCCTGGAGTTGTGCAATGAAATTGCCAAATCACATGTCTATAAACACAAGTTAAAAATAAGCTCTGTTCATTTAGGAAGCAATTGAGACTGCTCTTCGCTGAAGTGGTTGGGATAACTTGGCAATTAAGGAATTTATTGAGAGGTAAAGATTGTTTTTGGCTGGTGCCTCAAAAATTGGCTCTTTAGACTTCTCATTCTCTGATTTGGAACATGTAATTAGTAGCTGCCTTGAAAATACCAACCACAAGTTACACACAGACGCTGGAATATAGGCACTGTAATTACATATGTCTAAGTTTTTGTATTCTCTTCCCTGTACAAATTTTAACTGATTGCACTTTTACCTGCATACTTACATTTTGGTTAAAACCTACAAAATGAAATGTACTGTACTTAATACAGTATTGTAAAATAGCATTGCATTGGTAGCAGTCTGCATCTTCATGATTCAATGTTCTTATTTTTATGCCTAATAAATATCCTTACTAAATACCTTCTCAGTCTTTCTACTTAGGAACAGTGGCCTAGTTAAGTTGAACAATTATGTGAAATAACCTGTTTCTCAAGCTAGTAAGAGACAGATGATCTGCTCAAGAAGAGCCGAAGACCACGCCCTTTCTGGCAAGATACTGCCTTTGTTTCTAAAGGCTAGCCATGACAAGCTTTCATTACTTTTTTTTTTCTGCTTTTCATATCTCTGGGCATGTGTCTGATACTACATCTTAATGTTGTGTGATAATGCAAATGTGACTGTTCCCAGTAGTGTCTTTTCAATGAAAGAAGTTAATTATTTCATGGAATTGTTCTCATCTTCAGGCTGTTTCATTAATAGCCTTTATTATTACACAGGCTTGGTGAAAGCATTGCGGCAAATAATGCTTACAGACAACAAGAAATGGAGCATGCATCAAAAAGAATCCAAATGCAGTCACCAGCAACCAGTGTTACTTTGGTGAGGTGTTCTTCATCCTGTCCTTCAAGTGATGAATCCACATCTTCAAATATTCAGGAACTAATACAAAAACTCCATTCTGGATTAGAGGTTAGTAGAATTTATATACTGTTGTTAAATATTTGACACTTTTACTAGGGGAGGTGGAAATTAAAATCCAAGTGTCAGAGTATAGCACATGTATCGATGTAGTTCAGTTTCGATTCCTACATATTTAGAATATTGCTCCTTTTACTAAGCTCCTTAGCAGAACTCAGTGATGATTCTTTGTGCTACATCAGAAGCTGGACTCTGTCTTGAGATCATTTTCTTCAGTGGGGTTGTCCACACTGTTCCAGTTCTGGAGGCAGGTGTGAGATGTAGTCACAGCTGCCTAAACATGTACAAGGAGCCTCCTGCCCCCTCCTTCCTAAGAAAGGGCCTGTGATAAAATGGAGATGATATGCTGCTTTATAAGAGTATGGTACATGTCTTGTATGCCTAAACAGGCATACGAATGTTTTCTTGCCTGTAGCTGACTCTTTTTAGCATTTACAGTTCCATTTTTGTGGCCTTCTTGAAAAGGCACTATTACTACTTCAGAAGAAAGTTTTTGCTTCCCTCTGCAGCCACATGCATTGTGAATAAGACGCTCAAACAGGCACCATGTGCAGTGCACTGCCTTGCAAGCCATACTGTCAGATACTGAATATATTTCATCTTTCTTTTCTGTTCAAAGCCAGTTAGTTGCTTTGTGGCTGTTTACACTGCTTGATGGATTATTGCATCTATTTCCTTTTGGCTTAAAAGAACAGTATGCAAATTGAGAAAATTAAAGGAAAGTGCCTGATCATGGCTTGACATCTGTATCAGTGGCTTTGCTTCCAGCCTTAGCTTTGTAAGCCTCTTCTCTCTTGTAACTGGTGAGAATGAAACTCAGCAAGCTACCAATTCCAGTTAGAATAATAGTGAAAAAGGTCAAGTGAGTCTTCATTGGCTTGTGTAGTACTCTGCCACTGGATGCTCCCATTGATCATCCTTTTCAGGACTGCATGTGACAGTCTGTAGGTGCACTGCTGTGTATATGTTAATGTAAGTCCAAGCAGCCACAGGTGCCTAACAGCACTAGTGCAGCAGCTTCCAGTAATGTGAGAGACTGTAAAGCTGCTTTGATTTTTTGAGGTGAGAAAGTTGTTGATGAATTGTTGAGTGAATCTTTTCTTAGGCGTTCTAATTAGTAGAACTTCCCTTTAAAAAACAATTTACACTTCCACATAAAATATCCAGTGCTTCATCTGTGTGTGTTTTCTGTATGTTGTATGAAGCTCAAATGCGTGTAAAAACATAATTAAGAAAACATTTTTAATAGTATTACTATACAGAGAGAGTGAAGGGAACTTACAGAAGCTTTTCATATAGTAGTAACATCTAAAAGGATGTAGAGATGACAAGTTTGCAAGCAGGAAAAGAAACTACTTATTTCCTACTTCAGGGACAGGAAAATGAGCTGAGAACTGGAGCCATGTGGGGGCTACTGTTAATATGTTAAAAAAAAAAAAAAAAAAAAAGTCTTACCTAATGGTTCAAAGTGATGCAGAGATGGTACCTTTTTGGTAGGTGTTCATGGCTAGGATAGCTTGCACTTGGTCATGCATCAGCATGTACAAACAGCTGCTCAAAACTGGTGTTATAGTAGCACTCCCTAAGAAAAAAATATCCTGAAATTGCCAAGTAGCATTCTCACTTGACTTGGGCATATATTTGAATAAACACTTAAGACTTGTGCCACATACAGCGAACAAACTTCCTCTAGTAAGTCAATGGGTTAACATAGTAAGTTCTGTTCTGGATAGTATTCTTTCAGAACAACTTTTCTGGACCTTTTCTGATGATATATGTGTTGAGAAGGCCACAGAGTATGAACCAGGATTTTTAGCCAAGTGCGTTTTCTGCTGTTAATATTACAGAGGGGACCACTGATTCTCCAGCAAAGATTCGACTAAGGGGAACTGTTTTAGAGTGGTGATGTTACCTTTTCAGAGTGTTGGACTGATAGTCTTCTGCAGATGAATCCTATTCAGCCTAAATAGTTCAATTATTCACAATCTTTCCATAAGAGTCGGGTGGATGCATTTGGACAGACAGTCTCAGTTATAAAAATAAGAACTTAAAAAACTATTGGGCAGGTGGAGCTCACAAAACCACTGAGCTCTTCAGGTGCATGTTACCTATCTAAGTAAATACAAATTTACAGTAGCAGTAATTGGAAAATATTTCTGCAGATGAAGGAGCCGATCACGGATATGAGGATATCTGACTTAATGGATGTCTATGAGCAGAAGCTGTCGGCATTAGCAGTGAGTACAACTTAATGTGTATGGGTACACTGCTGTCTGTACGTTCAGAAAACGTTAATGAAAAATATTCTTCCTGTGCACAGTCTAAAGAAACTAGGCTGCAAGACCTTCTGGAAGCAAAGGCACTAGCTCTGGCTCAGGCTGATAGGCTGATGGCTCAGTACCGATGTCAGAGAGCCCAGGCTGAGTCTGAGGTAAGGAGCAGGAGCTTTCTTCTGGGACTCTGGGGTGGGGCTGAGCAGTAATTGTCTGGGTAGCTTAACTGTGATTGCATGTGTGGAAACGCTATACTGCTTAGCTGTAAGATATGCTTGCAAGTAAGGGCAGTCTTTGGACAGTTTTCTTTAAGGTCCTTCCCCTTATAGGAAGGCAACAAAACTAACCTACTGTGCTGATTATTGTTTGTTAACCAGTAGTGTTAATTTAGTGGTAGTAATCTTGAAAATGAATAAAGTCACTTACTAGAATTCTATATAGAATTTGCTGCTGTAGGAAGAACTGTTTCCTGTTCATGCCTTTTAATCACTCGTCAAAGATGAACTTTCAAATAAAGCTTGCTTCTGAGGGGTATGTGAGGCGTGCATTGAAAACTCAGAATAATTTCTATTCTTTAAAGTTTATAATAAAGATTGGTCTGCAGATTACTAGATGTATCGTTAACATGTATCATCTTTTACTTTCTTCTTCCTTCTCTGTTACACTGTCTATAAAGGGAGCTAAAGGAATTTGGTGAACAAATTCATTTGTAGTTAACGTTAAGTGAGAGAAATCCTTTTCTTAATGTAGCTGATGGCATTTTAGTGTTAGATCTATAGCTTCAAATATGCCTGTAACAAAGTGACCTGTGAAACGGAATTGCTTGTAACATGGGTTTTTTTTTTTTGATGGGGGTGTCTTTCCACTCAAAGGCAAGAACTCTTGCTGCAATGTTGAAGGATGCAGAACGAAAAAATG
>NW_009260192.1:2686724-2758236 GCF_000687185.1 Egretta garzetta | reverse complement strand
TTTGCTGAAAGTGCAGCAGGTAGAATCTGAAACAGCACAGACTGATATTGAGCAGCTCTTTCAACACAACAAGAAATTACAAACAGTTGCCGAAGAACATGAAATACTGAAAAAATCCTCTGTTGATCTTCTTCAGAGGTAAGGCACATAAGATCTCTAAGCAAGTACTTCGTATTCAAAGAGTGATGAAGCCCTTTACTGGGCTAAGCACATTAGAAGGGCAACATCACATGCTACTTCACGTTTATAAGTGAAAAGTTCATTATCACAGAATGGCAAGGATTGGAAGGGACCTTGGGAGATCATCTAGTCCAACCCTCCTGCTAAAGCAAGTTCACCTAGAGCAGGTTGCACAGGACGTTGTCCAGGCGGGCTTTGAATGTCTCCAGAGAAGAAGACTCCACAACTCCCTGGGCAGCATATTTGTACACGTTGATTAGATCCCCTCTCAGTCTTCTCTTCTTCAGGCTAAACAAGCCCAACTCTCAGCCTTTCATCGTAGGGGAGATGCTCCAGTCCCCTCATCTTTGTGGCCCTCCACTAGACTCTCTCAAGGAGTTCCTCATCTTTCTTGAACCAGGGAGCCCAGAACTGGTGGGGTCTCACCAGGGCAGAGTAGAGGGGGAGGATAACCTCCCTCGACCTGCTGGCCACACTCCTCTTAATGCACCCCAGGATACCATTGGCCTTCTTGACAACAAGGGCACACTGCTGGCTCACGGTCAGCTTGTCATCCACCAGGACTCCCAGGCCCCTCTTGGCAGAGCTGCTTGCCAGCAGGTCATCCTCCAGCCTGTACTGGTGCATGGGGTTCAACCTCCCCAGGTGCAGCACTTGACACTTGCCCTTGTTGAACTTCATCAGGTTCCTCTCTGCCCACTGTTTCTTCTATATGCTTGTCAATGAGGTTAACTTAAGTAATTCAAGAAGTTAATATGTTAAATGGAGTGAGAAGTTGTAGATGCCAAAGGTCCAGTTCAGGAAATAGCATGAACTTTGTATAAAAGGAAGCATTGTTCTCTAAGAAACAGAATTAACAATGCTTAGTTTCTATTAGCATTATATCATACTCTCGGCTTCTTTCTTTGATCTTGTATGCTGTCTTGATGACATTCTGTAAATAGTCTGGAGAAGCAGCCAATATAGTATGCCTGCATAAGGTAGGAGCTTGCATCTTTGATTGTTTCTGTAGCAAATTTGACTGAAATTAGGTAAAAGTGAGGTAGCAAGGAAGGAGGCACCTTGTGTGTCACAAATTACTTATAAGCATTATTTCTTTAGTATCTTAAGCTAAAAAAGGATGTGAGACACACAAAGTACATAGAGATAGAAACTATTTATGAAAATAGAATATGCTTTGGAAGAATAAAGGCTTAAAAGAGCTTTGGCTTTTCAACTCATATGAGCTGGTCTCGTCACTAGGTGTCAGCAAAGCAAAGAATCTAATAAAACTGAGAGCAAGTTTCTTGCTTGATAATGGGAGCAGGCATTATATTAGACAATTTTGAAGGCATATTGCTGCCAAGAAGAGAGTCAATGAGGGAGGAAAAATGTATACAACTTTTGTCCATTATGGGGTTTCTTGAATAAGTATCTAGTATGGTCACTGTGGAAGTGCCTCCTTTTTTTGCTTGAATTGTATGCAGCCATGCGTTCTGAACGTGTTTTTCATGAATTTATGTGAAATAAACCAGCCTCAATCTGGAGGAAATTCTCTAAAATAGGAATAAAATAGCTTTCTGATCCTTACAATATGTTTATAAAGCAAAAGCTTGCTTTCTAAACAATCTGTGCACTTTAAATATACTCTTCATTAAAAACAATCAGATAACTGACATCAGGGGAGAGAATTTTCATTTTGGTAGGAAAATGTTTGCTTAGAACATGAGATCTACCTCAAACTTGTATTAAATGCACATTGTGTTGTCTTCAGGATGTTCAGTTTTTAGTATCACCAGACAACTGGAGGTCATAGACTGACTCAAAGGGTCCCTTAAAAGATGGCTGAAAATAGCCAATTTATATCAGTTTGTGTATGTCAAATTTCTAAAGGTATCTGTATGTTTTGTCAGTTCCTAAGAGTTTTCTACTGGAGGAAGGTTGCTTCCTGATCATTAATAGTTAAGGATATGAAGGGGTCGAGTGCCCATCCCTGGGGGTATTTAAAAGCTGGGCAGATGAGGTGCTTAGGGACAGGGTTTAGCGGTGGGATGGCAGGGTTAGGGTAATTGTTGGGCTTGATGGTCTTTTCCAATCTAAATGATGTATTCTTCAGCCATAACCCCCTAATTCATTTGTAGGTATGAAACAACTGAAAGACAATATAAAGACCTACAGGTTACATGCAATTCACTAAATAAACAAATGGAAGCAATGAAGAAACTAAATGAATCACTCAAGCAGCAGAATGACAGGTAAGTAGCATTCAGTCATCTTAAAGCAAATTAAAGATAAACAGTAAAACTAAATATCACTTTAGTCTCAATTTTTCAATTGTGGTTTAAGAAACATCTGAAAAGTGGAGTTATAGGAAGCAAAAGATGCTTCAGTATTGCTTAATATGTGTATGTTAGATGAAAATCCATAGTAGTGATCGGTGACTTATTTTGTTTGTTCCTGTATTGGTTGGGGAAGGGAGGAATACCCGCAGACTTCAACAGTAGGAATTAAAAAGAGCAATGAAGACAGTCCAATTCTTGGGTGCATTTGGGGGGGTGGGAAGGTGACTCTTTGGTTGTTGTAGAATTCTTAAATGCTGTTATCACTCAAAGATTTTATTCCCTTTTAGCCTGCAAAGCTTCTCTATAATTTTATCAGGTCAGAAAAAAACACCCAACCCTACTAAACTAATATGCAGAAGATATCTTTAAAATATGCTCATAGGCAGGCCTTGTATTTAGTTTAGAAATAAAATTCTATTCTTGGTTTTACTTGTGAAGTTCACTTCATCCTTCTAGGCTCTTGCCTTGGCAGTAATCAGAGCAATCCAAATCACTGCCTTGAGTTCTGTTTCAAATGGAAAAAATTTTCATACTGGTATGTTAGCTTGCTGTTGAATAAATTTGGATGCTTACTTTCAGTGGTGCAATATGCAGCTTAGTGTAATTGGGGAGATATTCTGATGAAAGCTGCCTCTTTTTAAAGGCAGGTCAGGGGAGCAGTTATTATATAGATATTCTTGAACTGTCACGAATGGAGACCATGGAAATATACTCCCTGTCATCCCCCCCCTTGCTAGAGGCTGCAGCTTAGAAACTGGTAGATAGGAAGCGGATAAACAAGTAAACAAGAGGGACAGCAGATGCCATTTAGGCAAGGCAAGTGGCAGTTAGAGTATGCCTTAGAAATTAGCCTAGCTAGTAATGGAAAAAGTAGCTTACCTTCACAGAGTATAAAGTGCTCAGGTTACAGCTATAATGCTGGTAGGTGACAGCATCTATATATTAAACGATGGTGATAACTAAACTATCCGAACTAGTGAGAACTGCAGCAGACCTATATATGGGCTACTGGCAACATTACGAAATGGTCGTTTTTGCTGAGCGTTGTGTGACAATCTGGAAGATGTTCAGAATGGTACTGGAAAATCTTTACGCATAGATGCACTTGCATGGATAATACCTGAAACAGGTTTTGCTAATGGTATTGTTGGTTCGGAGCATACTAAGAGCTAAAAACTCAGCATACTCAATCACTAATGGCAGTGAATTTTGACTTGGGTTGAATGACAATTTTGGTTCTATCGTGGTATTTTGAATGCTTTGTGGTTGTAATCAAAGGAAACGTTTTCTGGTGTTTAACCTCCAGATATGAACCTTTTCAGTAGTTTCTACTATGTGACTGTGACCAGAGAAGGGAAATGACTGCTTCATGGGGTGAAAAAAGGAAATAAAGTCTGTCTGTACTCATACCCCGCAAATTTATAATTTGTTGATTTGAAGCTCCTGACAGCAATTGGAAATGATACAAAAATCAATCTAGCTGTTTAGCACAAAGAAATGGTGACATATCACACTTTGATCATTAAAATTTGTTTCTCTGCAATTTTAGGACTGCTGCACAGTTGGTAGAAACCGAAGATCGCAGAAAAGAATTACGGCAACAACTGCAGGAGAGAGATGGCAAAATAGCGAGTAAGTCACCTAAACGTCACTGAATGTAGAGAACTAACTGGATTAACTAGATGTTAAGTGGCCTAGATGAGCAACTATATCTTACTTAGTAACTTGTAAATCTTAAAGTTAGCCAGGGATACATAATTTAACGGTTGAATGAAATAAATACAGATTTGTATTCTTTTTAAAAGTATATAATAAATGCGATTTCCCAGACTACATGGACTTCACTGAATCTCTGCACAGCATCATATGTCCCTTCAGGATCTTTTTACAGTGTGTCCATTAGAATTATTTTCTGTAGGAACTGCAAATTACAAGGGTTTAATTTAACTCTTCTGCAAATGACTGGAAGCAACCACTAAAACCTAAAACTTAGCACTAGATGGCACTACTCAGTAATTCAATTATTAGTAGCCATGTTCAGTCTAAAAAAAAAAAAAAAAAACCACCAAAAAACTTGTTTCCCAGGCAATGCAGTATCTCTTTTCTAAGTTTGGCGACCTATCTTTTAATGTGTTTGTTTTCTTAAGCCTTGCAACAGAAAATAAAAGTTCTGGAAGAAAAACTGAAAGCTCAGCAGAAAGAAAAAACAGACATGGAACAAACTATAGATATTCTTAGAAAGGAATTAAGTAAAACGGAACAAGCAAGGAAAGAACTGAGTATCAAGGTAAGGAATATTTTGCACCTGCATTCCAGAGACTGGAATTTTAGATATCTGTATAGCTGATAGAGTTGGTAAATCAATACTTCAGTGGTAAAGTGGCTAAAGAAACTAGAGCAGTCTAAAGCTGAGATAATTTGTTCTTGTCCACTATATAATTGTATACCTTTTGAATTTTGAGTACCTGAGCTTGAATTTAAGAGAAAAGAAGTTAGGGTTGGGTTCTAATGGGGCTATGTGAGGCATGGTGTGTGATTATGTAGTGTTTGGAATTAAAGAAAAAGCCACACCACCTGTAGTGCAATATTAAATAAGAGAATGTAGCACACTCCTCTTCAGTATTTTTGACTACTGTAAAATATTGATTGGCTTACTTTCTCCCCTTTCCCATGTCCTGAATTAAGGCACATACGCTACGTACATACACACCAAAATGCATCTGATTTTCTTTATCTTTGAAATTCTAACAAAATATCTATTTTTGTCTTTAAGAAAAATAGCATGTTTTCAAAACAGAGACCCATTTGGCTATACCAAGTTAACAGGCTAATGGTTAAAAAACAAAACAAAATCCCCAAAACTTCAGTGCAGCCTATTTGTCCTTGCCTGTAAACTCACAAGGCAGAGATTAATTTCCATGCAAACTGATCAGTGATTGCAAAGTGTGCAGTCTGGCAAAGCATTTGCCGTATTTCCATTCTATGGAAGCAAAGTCTAATCTCTCCAGGCAATACTATCCAGTATATAGCAAATATTTCCCTTGTTCTTGGTAAATATTTACTGGTGTGCAGCTTGAAATGAAATGTGGATGGCTTAACTGTGAACATTTCTGCTTAAATAGGACAGTGGTAGCATGGGTGTTGGTGCTTTCCCATGGTATCTAACGTTTTGAAGTGTGGCAGTAGCTGTAATCATTCATGTGCACCAAATGTGTAACTGAGAGAGATATTTCTGAAATAAGCTTGTAACTTTAAAACTGCTTTTTAATTACTTGCTTAAATTCACCACCAGACCATGCAGCTTTTGCTGTATTGTGTATGTTTTTCAGTTGATAATGGAGCAAATGTTATCATTTTGTTTGTTTCTGCAGGCATCTTCTCTGGAAGTTCAAAAATCCCAGTTGGAAGGACGCTTGGAAGAAAAAGAAGCACTTGTAAAACTGCAGAAGGAAGAATTGAACAAACACTCCAATATGATTGCAATGATTCACAGTCTAAGTGGTGGCAAGTTAAGTGCAGAAACAGTGAACCTCACTTTATAGGGCTCTGTTGTTAAGGTTTTAGTATTTTATACATACGTGTGAATATATGTAAAGATTTTAAAACTTGAAGCTAGCATACTATGTGGCTTAAAAAAACCCCTAAAATTAAAGTAGCTTAACTATCAACTGAGAAGAAGAAGTAGTAGTTGTTGAAGCTTTGGTCTTAAAAAAACTGAGTTACTGTATAGCAAATGGGTCTTCTGATGGTCTTGGTAGAACTATTGTCATCTCTACTGGGAGCTGAATGCAATTTTTCTTGGTGACTAACCTTCCTAAATATACACAAAGAAACATAAAGCACAAAAGGAGTCACTGACAATGTTTTTTGTCTGTATATTCTTCTATTGGTTGTCTGGCAAGCAGTGTGCTTCATAGGTTAAGCACTTTTATAGTTTCATCTTGTTAATTTTGACTTCTGAATACTATTATTATTTGTGCAGTGTTGCTTCCTGATGTCTAAGGTACAAACACAGAAATAAAATGTATTATATTGATTAGAACATGTTACATTGAAAGCTGTATTTATCAGCGAATTGGTGCAAGTGCTTTATGTAGTTAATATGTGGAGGTGTTTCTAATTATGAGGAGATATGAATTTGAGCAAGTAGAATACCACATCTGAATGACTTTTCAGCAAATAGCATCAATTAGGGAAAGCATGCTAAAATGAAATATATGAATGTACAAATATATCTTAAATACTAGATAATATTTTCCTAATCCTACACCACTTCCTTCCTTTTTTTTTTTTTTTTTTAAATATTTGCACTTTTTTGACAGTCCTATCTGGTGCATGCTAGCTATTGTCAGCATTGTCACTTTCTGCTGTACACCGACAGGATTTCATATATTGTTCATAGTATAACTGTTTAGGTAGTTTTTTTCATATGAAAGTACATTTTTTTAATAAAGACTAGTACTAGAATTTCATGCTCATTTTTGAATTGCAGAACACTGTCCTTAGTTTACATGTGACATGAATAACATGTCTTTTAGCAGTTGGCAGAATTATTTCAGTAGTATCTTCATTTTAATAGGACTACCTGAGTTTGGGGTGATCCATTATGTATCTTTTTTCTGTAGCATTACTGCCTTTATTTGTATCTGATTTGTAATGGCTAGGTTTTAAAATATGGTGATTCTTTGTTTTTTCAGTTGTGTAATAGTTGTGTCTTAGTGAATCTGTTCAGCTCGTGTCTGAGTACAGCCTTGTACATTCTGTTGCAATTATACAACATCAGATGTATTCTGTATCTATTTTAACCTGTTCCTGAAATACTTTTTTTTTTTTTTTAACTTAACCACGGGTAAGATTTATAGACCTCGTTCTGGTCTCTGTGAAGACCAGGAGAATAATAAAAAAAGAAAACCAACCCAACTGCTCTATTTTCTGTCTTTTATGTATTTTGTTAAGTGAGGTAAGTTATAAGGATGACTGCCAACTTCTGCACAATATGTTCAGTTTGGTTGCCTTTTTGCATAAAATGCAGTTGTTGCTTAGGAAGGTCAAAAAAGTGTTGATCAAAATTGCTGAGGTAAGGGGTTTTGCTGGTTTTGCAAACTCAATTGGGAAAGAAAGCTTCATTAACCATAAATTTTTACTTCAGTCTAATGGGTTAAGAAATTTGAGTGTGAAAGTAAATTTGCAGACATGGGTTCATTTCTATTTCAGTCTCTTGGTCATGGGGAAAGGGTAAGTTTGGTTTGGTTTTTTTTGCTCCCTTTCTGCCAGAAACTGTTCATTCAGGTAGGAAATGTCAAGTATGTCACTAATTAGACTGATAATGCTGGTCTGACTTTGTTTTCAAATGGTGGAATGGGAGGGCTAAAATGTCAAGCTGCTCGCCAGCGTAACGTTATGCAGTAATAAGGTTCATGTCCCCAGAAAATGGTAAACCAATCTCTGGACTTTACACAATAGGATCCACAGTAATAAGCGTGGTGTGTAAATAGTGATTGTTTTTTCTTTCCCTGGAAAAATGTGCTGCTTCAGTATGCTGTTCTAAGCCAAGTGTTGCTGAATTCTGTTGGGTTGCATAGCAAATAAATGCGTGGACACATCAAGCTATTTTGATAGCATTTCTGTGTTCTTTCCTGGCAGAGCTTTTCCAATTGGTAATGAATCGCAGCTAATGGAACTAGCAAATAAATTGATGTCTGTTTAAAATTTTGTTCAAAACATACAGCACTCTTCACTGCAGAAAACCCTGTAGATTTTTTACACTTAATTCATGCAGAGGCATAGCTGTGTTCTGGGGTTTTGCTTTTGGGCATCTTGATATATCAGTGTTGAAAATAGTTCTGTAATAAGGTTCCCTGTGCAGTTTTAATATTCTTCCTACATGCTGCATCCAATATGCTATTGGAATTTTTTTTCTTCCCCCACGGGCTCCCTCATTTAGTGCAGACAGTAGCTGGCACCAGCACAATGAATAGCTCTTCGATAGAGTCGATTTTTAATTATCTGTGTATTATGTCAGGTTGTCAATTGCCTGTTTTACAAGTGCAGAGACTCTTGAGCTGTCTTAGTTCAGTGCAACCTCACGTCTCAGTATCAGGTACTCTCGTACTTCTTATCTGAAAGTAGCTGCCTTTTATTCTACACAATCTGAAGACAGTTTTTCGTTTAGCATGTGGTTCCATATAGCCTCGTACATTATTTCAGTCATGCTGTAAAAGCAGTATTTCTTTTTCTGTAGTGTATAGGTTTTGTGCCTCTAGTTCATTTTTGGTGTACTTTTTGGAGGATAATGAGATGGTAAACAGTTTGGAGTTGATGCTCTTCAGTTCAACATCTGTTGTACAGTGTCTTCATTTTACCACTCCCCTTCTCTTTGGTCTCGATTCTGCATTCTTTGATCTTTTTCTACTTCCCTGCTAGTGAGTGATTTTAGGTTTTCACTTTCCCCTACTTCTGTATCTCTCCACCTCTCTTTCCCCACTGATTCCAAGTGACAGTGCCTACCCACTCACTCTTGCCTGGTGAAATCTCTGTCTTGTTTTCAAATTAGGAAGCTTTACTTGTGTTCTGTTTGGATCTGGTAGTAGGATAAAACAGGCTGTGGAATTGAACTCTGACTTTTGAATTAGGGGCAATTGATCATCCTTGCCTGCACACAATATGGAACATGAAGCTTTTCTTGAACCAATTCCCATGCTGTCATTGTCCTCCCCCTATGCTTATTCCTGCTATGAACAACACTGAACATTTGTTTTTTTAATTGGTGTTGTTGAAATATCTATGCTGTGGTATTTGTGCTAGCATGTGCAACTTAATGTAGCCAAAAACCCCTTTCCTCCCAGGCTTGTGAGACTCTGGCTGGAATTTTTTTAATTTCAGGATGAAGCTAACATCCTAGACAAACGGTGGAGCTTTTGAGCTTTACAAACTGAAAGCATGGCCTTCCGGTAGGAGGTGATCCTAAATGCAAGTGCTGGTAAGTAAGCCTGTTTAAAACAAGCAATATAATGAACAGCTGATAGTATCTTTGATAGATTTTTTTTTTTTTTTTAAACTTATTTCAGGAAGTACTTGTTACTGATTGTGGGTAGTAGGATTTATTTAGAGACTGTGTAAACAAAACGCAAAATTCTGAGCAAAGAAGTCCAAAAACAATTTATGCTACAGATTCAGCAGTGCCAGAAGTGTTAACTGCTGGCCAGGATTTATGTCTTGTTTATGCTTACAATTTTCTTGATTCAGAGGTACATGTCTAGTTCTCCAGGAATTCTCTAGCAGTGCACTCGTCTGGAGTAAGCGCATGTCAAAAACGGGACAAACCACTGCAACAGTGACACCCAGCTTTATAGATTTGGTTTAAGTGTTCTTGTGAAGATGTAAGGAGTAGTTCTCTGCTCCTTTTTCTTAGAGTTTATTGTTAGCAGCCAAAGATCAAGTATTTTTAGGCATGTACTTATTTCACAAAAACCACTTTCAACCTTGCAAAGTTGCTTTATACATAAACTCTTCCATGCATTCCCATCTGGTTACATTTGAAATCTTCAGATTTGTTCACTGTCTGAAACAGGCTTCCTTTCCAACTCTTTCTCAGCAGTTTCTCTGAAATTGGGAAGTCTGCTAGCTTTGTATCCCCAATGATATACATTCATATATCTCTACCCCAGTCCAATCTAAATTGGCTACTTCCCTAGGAGTGCGGAGAAATGAGGGATGTTCGTTAGGCTCAATTATGCCACGCTGAAAACTGCATAGCTGTTGATGTCAGGCATGGTCTGGGGCTACAGCCACCTCCTGGAGGGCAGTCTGGATTGTTCTGGTCACTGCTGGAAAAGTTAGGTACTTTTATCAAAGAGGGCACCCATTTCAGAACAGAAGTAAACAAGGTAGTATGATCCTCATTTTTATGTCCAGCTTCTGTTTGAATCTGCTTTGCCTGAGGTTCTCATAGCTGCAAATATGTTAAACTCTTCCTAAGGAACAACTCATGTCCCTTCTGACATGTTGCCCTTTGACCTGGAATTAACTGATGGTCTAGGCTGAAGAGCTGGTGGTCAGCTGGAATATCTTGTCTCATGAATGATTCTTGTAAAGGGGATCCAGCTGGATCCATGCATGTGTTTCTTGCTTGGCATTAGTGTCGTGTATGCAACTATAAACTCCATGAGATTAGAAACTCTTAAGCCTTCATGGCCTTCTAAGTGAACTATAAATGCAAGTTTGAGTCTAGAAGATGGGGCTTGGCTTTTTTTTTTTGGTTGGTTGGAGTTTCTTTTATGTTCATTAGCTTTTGTCTGAAAATAGAAGCTTGGGAATTATGGGAGCCCTTGCTATATGATCTGTTGCTAACATTGATGTGTTTACAGTCTGTCTTCCTAACCCACTATTGTTGGGCTGTGTTGGGTTTTGAGCAAACATTGCGGCCACTTTGCTCATAACAATAGGTGTGGGGTTTTTTTTAACTGAGGATGTCTTTTGGAAATGAAAATATGCAAGTCTATTGGTGTATCTGTATTAAAACTTTTGTGATGTTTGCCCCACTGCCCCACCTTTACAGGAGGAATGTGTAAGAGCATCACTGCATGCTGCTTTCTTCCTTCTGCTGCTATCTCCCATTCTAAACAGGAGGTCTGTAGAGAAACTGCTACAAAGGGAAAACAAAGTAGCAAAGCTAGGGGATTGGCAACTTTCTCCTTTAGCCTCATGAATTCTCAATGTTGACTGGGGAAACAAACAGAAAAAAAAGACTGCGTTGGGGGTAAGGCACCTAGCTGGGAGGAATGAAATCTGGGTTCATCTAGCACAGGATTGCATGGACAAAACTGGCCACAGTCTAGGCAAGAAGTCTTAATGGCAATAGGAAGCGTTCAACCTGGTTGTATCAAACGCGCATAGCGTTACGCTTGTAAAACTGAATCCAAAGCTGTTAGGCTAATAACTGAGCCTTTGTTCAACCTTGAGGAAAGCGGGGAATAAAAAACTTTTAGTGTATGGGGGCAGGAAGTAAGAAGCCTTGAAGCATAGAATCATAGAATGTTTTGGGTTGGAAGGGACCCCTAGAGGCCATCTAGTCCAACTGCCCTGCAGGAGCAGGGACACCGCTAACTGGATCAGGCTGCTCAGAGCCCCATCCAACCTGGCCTTGAATGCTTCCCGGGATGGGGCCTCCACCACCTCTCTGGGCAACCTGTTCCAGTGTTTCACCACCCTCATTGTAAAGAATTTCTTCCTTATATCTAGTCTAAACCTACCCTGGTTTAGTTTAAGACCATTAGCCCATGTCCTATTTGGGAATGATCTGAATTATCTTTTCAATCTATGCAATTCCAGTCCTGAACGCAGCATACTATATATGTGTGTGACAGACACCTCTAGGGCTCTTAAAGGAAGGAGAGGCAAAACCGAGGGCAGCATACATTACTCAGAAGCGGGCATTGTAGCTCTTGTTGCTTAGATGGACTCTGAAAGCACTGCTTGCTGGCAGGGCTTTAACACATCTCCTCCTCCTAAAGCTCTGCACCAGAAATGCAGCGTTTGAGAAATGTGATGAAGGTGCCTTACACATTCCTCACTGCAACATGGGGAGCCTAGGGAGACGGCCTGTGCAATTGTGGTTGTGGCTTTTTTGTTTGTTTTTGTTGTTGTTGTTGTTTCCTGTGGGAAGTTCCTAGCACTGCTTATGCTCTGGGATAGGGAAAGGAGAGCACAGAGGAAGGGGAGGATTGTGTCACCAGATCCTAAAGAAACTGATGGAAGTGGAAAAATCCCAGATTTCCTTGGCTAAGCTACCGTAGTATAATAGTTGACTGCAGTTTTCTTTTAATATGATTGGCTCATGATACAGAGTCCCTGTTCTAAGTCCAGCCTGTGGGTTGTCACTTAATACATGCTGCTTGAATTCTGTGGGATCCTGTTCCTTTGGACCAAAGTACATCTTTGAAAAGGTTATCACTGCATGGAGGACAAGCACTGCTAGGATCTTCCACATAGCAGGGGCGGCTAGCCCTTGATTTCCCCATACGTAGCTAAGCCTTTACATGAGAGAGCAAATACTGTATTAGTTACATTTTTCTTCAGAGTAACTGACCTATCAATATATTTTAGGGTTTTGCACCGTATTAAGTTATTAAAAACTAATTTTGTAAGTAAGCAGCTGTTGTTCTGGCTCAGTTTTACTTCAGAATAATCTATCCGGGTATATTATTTGCTTATATTGATACTCAAGTGTTGCATTTCAGTTGTGTTTTACAGTAGAGCCAGAATGTCCTATAACCTTTGAAGGAAATATAAGGCTATTGTAATTTAAAAATCCAGAGGCTTATTATAAGCCCCAGGAGGGAAAAATATCCAGTGCTGCTCAGTTACAATATATTTTGTTTAATGTTGGTTGGAGGGTGGGGGCCATGATCAGGAGCCATTTCTGCTTGCTTGTGTGTCATATCAAGTACCTTAATTGTTTTTCGTTTTATGTCTTGAGGATAAAGCTTAGAAAAATATCTTAGGTTTATTTTTTATCATGTATCTAGCAACTGGAAGCGAACCTAACTTTTAAAAGAAGCCTTTAATTTTCTTACTTGTATTGATTCACCTCATCCTGAATGTAACTTCTTTTGTTGTGGCTTTCTAAGGCAGCAGGAAATCTCAGCTGGCTATTGTGTTCATTTTGGTATCAGTTTAATGGTTTGCTTCAATAATGAAAAGCTCCTCAGAATCTCCTTCAAGGTATTGTGCTGTTGCCTTGCTTGTCTTCTGCAAAGACCGAGTAAATGCCTTTGTGCCTTTCACTGGCAAGAGCAGAAATTGTTTTTACTGGGGGCCCAGGAGTGTCGGTATGCTGGGGAACAGCATCCTGTCTGCATGAGGCTGTTAATTCTTCACCTGTTTAATGTCTGTGGCTTGAAGTGCAGTATATGTTTAGGCATGGTGTGCTTGGTGCAGTCTTTGGGCTGGCTGATGCACGCTGCCCTCCAAGGTGACTGTTTCCCCCAGAGAGTTAACAGGTCACTCGACTCGGTGGGGTGCTGGCATAGAGGTTGCTTCTGCCTCTCCCTGCATGAGCAGAATGTGCCTGTAGCTTGCAACTGCTCAAGCACGTCCTGCTGCTTAGGCTGTGCTCACTTGTGTATGCGTGGAGCACCTTTGCCAATATGTAGTTACTAAACAGATGAAGGTAAAATACCTAGTGTGCAGCCCCTTTCTCGCCCATTAATTTCTATATGATACTTATCATTATGGTACTTATCATTATGGTGTCTGCATACAGTTACCTTCATGTTACCAACAGAGAATCAAGATGCAAATTGGTGTAAACTGCTTATCTGGGGCTGCTTATGTGAAAAGTTGAAAGCCTTCATTTGTTAGTCCATAACACTTCACTACACATATGCACAGATACGCTTTCTATAGCTCTAAAGAGTGGTTGTCGGTGGCTTTGGCTGCAGCCCTGGCACATGGTACTTTCATGCGCTTCCACTCAGCATTTCCATGCAAATCGGGGGATTTCAACCCAGTTGCATGGAGAATAAAACCAGTTATGGTGGTTGCCAGTCTACAGGTTGGTGTAAATAGCTCGCTTGCCATCACACAGGTACTTTGTGGTGAAGCCTCCTGGCATTCTAATGCAGCAAGCAATTACTTGAATCTTAGAATCATTTTTCTTTTCCCACTTCTGACTCATGCAGGAGGCAGCTTCTGCAACAGAGTGAGAAGGGACATGCAGACAGCAGCGTCTCCTTCACCGGCTGACTTTGCCTTCCTCCCCACGCAGGCCTATCTCATATGCAGAATGAGGCAGAGCCCCCAGGGGAAAAATAGCATCTAATCACATCACTGGAAGCAGAGTGCTTACGCACGCAGGTGCTGAAGCGAGGTCGCGCAGCCTCCAATTTTAGTTCTATTTCTGAAGCCTGGAGTACTCAAATGACATTTTTCCTTCCCCCTTCCCCTCCTGCTCCCAAGCCTTGTTTATTATAAATCTAACTACTCAAGGCCTGATGATAAACTGTCATGTTTATTCATGAGTTGGTGAGAAGAAAGGATAGAAGCTAGACCTAAACTGCAGATACAATTTTATTAGCTCACCAACTCTGCACACAAGGAGGATTGCAAACAACCGTTGCTGGAGGGTGGAAAGCCTTTTGGCTGAGCCCAAGCAGTGCCAGGCCTGAGGTACAGAAGCTCTCCAGGAGATGACTTCACTGTTTGATAGGAGGGTGATACTCTGTTACATCTCCCTTATCTCATTAATTAATACCCTGTTGAGATAAAACTGATATTTTATGTCAGTATGAGGCAAAGTTTTAAGTTCTGTAAGTATTTTACTAACAGGTGTGATGTATGCAATTAAAAAAAACTATTACAGTATGGCCAGAATAGGCAGGACATAGGAGTGTCTCTTGCCCCACAAGCGAAGAAGTGGGGGAATGCTTGCATTACAGAAACTGCTGTGTCCCCTCCACCATCACCTCCCCCAAATTCTTCCATTTCTCAGAATGTAAGGTAGAAAATGATTAGAGGACAGATAGGAGGAGTGGTGCTAATCTTTGGGAATTATTTTCCATTCAATGCGGTGTTGAAGTGTGATAAAAATTTTAAATCGGGTAGCTAAAGTCTGGCATTAGTCTCTGTCTGTTGTTCAGTGATAACATTTTCCTGGATTTCTCCCAGACTCATTAAACACTGTCAGTCCCAGGCAAATCCAATGAGGTCGTGTGCTTGGATGAGAACTTTGCTGGATTGAAATATTAAACAATGACCATTCATACCTCTGATACAAACTGGTAATTTTTTTGCTGAATGATTACAATGATGCCTGACAACTTATGGATAAGCTAAGGGGTTCAGTGGGCTGCTGATGCCAGCTGGGTTCTGGTAACTTCTGCTCTTGTACATAGCCCAAGGTAAAGTTAAGCTCAGCGATTTAGGTGAAACCTGGTTTACTGCTGTCTACAGTAAGTTGCTTTCCACAGTTCATGCACATGGCTAGCTTCCCTTTCATTCAATAAGGCACTGTGTAACGATTAAAAATACCATGATGGCTTTGAGATTTTTCTTAGTCTCTACTTATTATTGCTCTATGCAAAGGTCTCTGTAATCTCTTTAGCACTTTCTGGGGAAGGAGGTGCGATTTTTCCCTTCTTCCAGGAACAGGTCTGTAGTCTGAGATACCACCTGAATCATTAATTTGATATATAAGCACTACTATTTATAATAAAGGCCTCTACAACTGAAGTAGTACTTATTGCATGTCCTTTTGGGGTAATCTTTGCCACTCAGATCAGTTCTTCACAGTACACATGTACTTTCTTCTTTGCAGTGTTTTCGTCTCCATAAAGGGCAGGAAAGGATGTGTTTATTTCTACCCATTTAGAAACGGATAAACGTTAGATCGGATCTGGGACCTGAATTCAGCGCTTGGGTAGCAACACTTACAAAGGCTGATCTAGACAAGTGGAATTGGATTTTCTTATCTTCTGTTAATGGCTCTGGCATGCTTGTATCTTTAAAGTATTAAAAACTAAATGCCCTCAGATTCATGATCCTTGAGGCAGGCAAAATGCTGATGTGAATGCTAGCTACAAATCTATTTTGCTGTGAAACTCCATGAACTCACTGAAAATGGTTTTCCAACATCTTAAAACTACGAGTACCTTGACTGGGAAATTTGTTTGGAGATATTACCGCATATCGATGTTGCATTTTTAATAATGCTGTTTAGCAGAGAGAATATTGGCTGGCTTATATAGAGTGAAGTGGGTCGATAAGTGGGTAACAGATGCATGTGACATGCTGGAAAACCACTTACAGAACAATAGCCAAGGTCACTCCATGTCATTTCTGCAGCGTGTGGCGGAACTGCGGAGCCAGGTCTCCCTCACCTACTCTTCCAACCAGGAGAAATGTGAACTCCTCTTCACAGATCCATGCATAAATAGATTGACTTCAGAAGAGAAGGAAGACTCAGTGGCAGGAGCTGGTTACTATGGCTATATGCGTTACTTGCTCTAAATGGAGAAATCAAGCCAACAATCACTGTATACATTAACTATATTTGTATATGAAGGAAGCTCATTGCCAGCAGCTGTGTGAAGGTGTCGTGCTGAAAATCCAACTTTGTTCATGCCAGTCAAGGACTTAATGACTTTCATGCATTTAAAGCAGTGCCTACTGACAGCAGCAAAACTTACACGCTGTGGATCTGGGTCCTTTGACCTCCTTAAGCCGCCCTTTTGCTCTATGCAAAAGTGACCTTGGTTTCCTCACCTCTGTGATCTTGGTGATCACAGAACAGCCCAGGTTGGAAGGGACCTCGAAAGATCATCTGGTCCAGCCTTTTGTGGGAAAGGGAGCCTAAATGAGTTTGAAACCCTCTGGTGATGGGGGCTCTACCACGTTCCTGGGGAGGTTGTTCCACCAGGGTAGAAACAGCACACCATGATGCTGGCTTGGAAATTATGGAGGTGCTACTTGGCCCAGGCTCTGGTGTGCAGAATATCAGAAAAACAACTTCTGCCCATGCTGGCTTCAGAGTCCAGCTTCTAGGCAGCTACGGGCTCGTAGGGCTGTCACCAGAGTCTCTTTCCCATTGTCAAATATTGGTGGAATTGATCAGTGAGGATAAAAGTAACTGTGGGTGTGGAGAGATCTATAGTGCAACCACAAGCCTTATTTTCTTTGACTGTAGACTTTAAGTAAAATATTGCATCTTTCCTTTTTGAAGTTATCCATTGAAGCTAGTGTTTCTGGGGGGTACAAATACAGTTGCAAGGTGGCTGTTGGAGCTGGGCGTTGGTTTCCCCATTTATACAGTGCGGCACACACAGGTTAAGTGTTTGGTAGGTAAGGGGGATTAAGCCAAGGCTGTTACAACCAAAGGCTCTGGCTAAATTTAGCTCTTGTTTCTGTTTCCAGTGCCTAGATTTTCATGGAAGTGGAAGCAGTGGACTTGGGTATCCTCAAGAGAGGGTTTGTAGCTTAGAGCCCAAACTGACTGAGCACTTCTATTACCGGCTGTCAGCTGTAATTCCACTGTTAAGGCTGAAGAGCTTTTTGCACTTAAAGGCTGGATCTTTAAACTGAACAGAAAACAGAGCATATTTTCTGCAGATGTAAAGGCTTGCCTTTTGAAAATGGACTAGATTGTTGCAGTCTGAAAACCTTTTAATTAGCCTGAGTTCAAATTAATTAAAAGCTGTCGTTTAAAGAATTAAGCATTTGTGGGTTTTACTGAGTTCTGAATGACCTTAATGGAACAAAATGGACACTTGGAACTTTCCATATAATTAAAAATAATTGAAATCTTTTGCCTGCATGTATATAAAGAAATCGGCTAATAATTAAGCCAAGTTTTTAGCAATGGCTGTATTTAGTGTTACGTGTAGAGTACAGCCAGGCTAAAAATTCTTAAACAGATCCAGTGTGACATCAGAGATAATGCAACTTATTACCAGTCTTCTGCAGAGAATTTGCAGGCGAGCACTTTACTGGCTGAAACCTGCTCTTATGGGGGAGACAGGGTAGATTAACCATGCCACTTAGCTTAGTCTTTAAAGGTTAAATGACTTAATGGTTGAGTGACTTGCATATTTCTGCTTGAAATGTCCCCCATACACTGAAGCCTTGCCTGCTGGTGGGAATGAAGGAGAACTGCAGAGAACACCAGAAGTTTGGTGCTGGCAGGACTCAAAGTAGGATCTTCGCACCATTTCTGTGTATGTGTTCTCACTTAAAAAAAAAAAAAAAAGCCCCAAGCCACCTCCTCTTCTGCAAATTAAAAGCCAAACCTGTGAGCGGAACTGGCTGCTTTGTGAGGCTGTGGTCATGCAAAATAGGTGCAAGCCTCTTTAGAGGACTGGCAACCACTGGTTGTCTTATGTTTCTCGAGTAGCTCTGCACTTCTTAAAATAGTGCTCTGCTTTTTGGTGCTCTGCTCCTCCAGAAGGCCAGAAATCTTGTGCAGGAGCCCCAGCTGGTGCTCCTCACTCTGTCTCCACGTAGTCATTTTGAAATGGGAACTTCCTGAGGGGGAGAAAAGAGAGAAGGGGGGGGAAAAAAAAAAAAAGTCATAAAATGAATGAATGCTAGTGATTACTCATTCAGTGAATTCAGAAAGGTGGAATCAGCTTTAAAAAAAGCTTGTAGGAACGCAGACACTCAGATGCCTTAGTCACAGTCTGTCCTTACCATACAGCAACATTAAGACTTTTTGAACTCCTGAACTGTATGTTTCTTAGTTCAATTTAGTTGGGTTTTCTTTTTATCTAGTCTCATAATTTCCTGGATCAGTGATGCTTGGTTGGAGGCTAAGGGTAGCATCATTGTCATAATCCTAACTGTAATTCTGTCCTTAAATTCTGTCCTTAGTATGTATTTTTCTTGAAGTTGAATACATAAATACCAGGCTGGATTTACTTAGACTGGCTGATACTGTTGGTGCAGAAATACTTGGTGGTGCAGGAGGATGGTATATCCTCTGTCTATTTGTATTTTTAATGCTAATGATCTGTTCCTATCATCAGTTCATGCAGAATTTTCAGCTTTTTCAGCTTTTTCTTTATTTAAGGGCACTAATCCTTTATGGCTAGGAAGATACTCTCTTAGCAAGTGCTGGATTCCTTTTTTGGTATTTCAGATCTCTAAAGAAATTCTGACAGACACGACAAGTGTGAAATCTTGAGAATGATGAATTGGATGTCGGCACTTAGTATGTTTTGTCAGGTTGTAAAAACATCCAAGGTGATGTGTCCACTCTGTTGTTTCAAGGGAGGGTTTATTTTGGGGGAAGAAAGGGGTGTCTTTGAAGACAGTAACGAATAAGGGAGGAGTCAGATTGAAACAATGTCTGCTAATTATTCTTTATTGTTTATACATGGTTGTCTTTTTGTTTTGTAAATACAGAGCCACAGGGGATGAGCTCTCCGGATGCTTTCCTTCTACCATGCAGCTTCCCCCAAGTCCCAAAAGAGAACAGTGTGGAGGAAGACTCGGGGCCAGCTCCTAGATCATCTTGTCCTTAGTAGAGGGCAGGGAGAGAAAGGAGGTGATGCTAAGGAAAATTCAATGATATGAATATGTTAAGGCATGGTTGAATGATTGTTGTTTGACTTGCTCCTTGAATGCACGCCGTTACAAGCAGCCTTCCTGGCTGGCTGAGGTCGCGTGCCCTCCTCACTCAGCCCGTTGCTGTAGAGCTGGACAGTGGGAGTTGGACACAAACCCTATCCAGTGAAAGAGCACTGAGCAAAAATATCTTTCCTTTGCTAATACCTTTTCACTTCTGATAACAGTGGTGGGAGACACTTAATGGAGATAGCTGGATAAAGGCAGGCATTGCTGAGTCCCAGAGCTTGGCTATTGCGAAGGGACTTGGACAGCCCCTTTTTCCATGTTATGACTTTATCAGTGATGTAGTGTCAGAGGTCTGGGGCTCGGCAGAGCCCCGTGTGACATGTCACACATTGTTACTGCTAATAAACAGGCTGTGGTATGGGGAATAGAAAGAGAGTGGAAAATTTTGTTTTATTAGACCTTTTGCAATCCCCTTTCCATAAGCTGTACAAAAGCAGTCATTTGTCCTTGTTTTCTTTTTTTTTTTAAATTTTTTTTTTTTTTTAAAATTTTCACTAAAACACATCTTGAAGCTGTAGTCTGAAGGACCGCATCCTTTCTGGTTAAGGGGGTATTTGGGTGTTTTTTTTTCTCTGAACTTTATGCATACACTGATCAGATCAGTAAGACCTGTCTGCATTGCACGGGTATAGAATAGACTTGGTGCCTGCTGTTGTCCCATTTCTGGCAAATGGATTTATACATCTGCTTTCCAATTCTTTCTCTCATTGAAACAAATTCTACTGATTGGTCTCATACTTGAATTTGCATGCTTTTTTCACACCAGGGCACAGACACCCTGTGTGGCAGTAGAAAACTGTAAGTAGTTCAGGTGTATTCAGGATAGTTTTCTGATTGCTGCAAGTAGCTAAAATTCAAGCCTGTGTGTCGAAGGAAGTGTGAGCCAGATTTCCCCGAGATGTAACTTGAAACATAATGGGTGTTCCTATTATCTTTGAATGTCTCTACCTATTCTCTTTTGAACAATAGTGCCACTTAGTGCTATTGCTCCTTGTACTTCCAGTATCTGAAGTCTGCCCGTCTCGTTCTTGATTCAGAATAAACTGGTCGGGTAAGACTGACTTGCCATTAGTTTTCACATGGATAAACTTACTACTTTTTAAACTAAGTAAGCGTTGGAGAGACGTCCTGTCTGGTGAGAAGCCAGTCTTCCCATGGACAAGAGTGGGACTTGCTCTGAGGGCTCTGCCAAATTATTACAGCCCTATTGCTGGGTGTTTTTTCCTGGTCCAACAGCGTGACTGTGAACAGACTGCTTGGTCCCTCTTCTTTGAAGGTAATCAGCTTTGTAACTCCACGCAGAGAAAGCAGTGGGAATTAAATGCCTCACTGTTTATATGGGTGTAGCCCCTACCTTTGCCTCGACCAGCCTCCCTTTCCTAGAGAGATGTCAATTTCTGTATCACATTGAGTTTTTTAATTTTTTTTTTTTTTTCTGAGGATGGACACATTGCAGATCTTGGACTATCAACGTGTGTCAGTAACAGAAGAATGTAGGCATCCAGACTGTGATGGCAATGCAATGGAAATCATCTGCACTTAAACTCTGCAGTTCCTTCTCTGTGGTTCTGGTGCACATTTGGGTGAGGATGAAAGGGGAGATTTTTCTGCTCTGGAAAATTCTTGTTTATCAACTGCAGTACAAGAAGGACCAGAGTTTCCACGAGGACCAGTGTATCTTGACAGGCAAGAGGCAGAATAATCCAACTTAAAAAAATAAAGCTTCCTTTTCTTTTTTCCATAGCATATTTTCATACCCTAAAATAGCCTATATTTTTGTCAAAGTTCTGTGTTAAATTTTGCAGCTAAGACTTCTGCAGTAAATTTGGATTCTCTGAAAAACATCAGTGACGACTTAAAAAAAAATAAAATAATATATAAATCCTTCTATAGCTGTATAAATAAAAATGGGTTTTTTGTTGCCCTTCAGGAGTTACTGTTAAGATCCCATTCTCTCCTGTAGCAGAGGTAAGGCACAGGCACTGGACCTGCAGAACGGAGGTGAGATGAATAACCACCTGCATCCACAGGGCAGTACAGCAACAGCTCTTCAATCCAAAATCCTTTTCCAAAATGCTCTTCCGCTTAGTAAGTTTGCATAGATGGAGCTGCTGGTAAGAAGCTTCTGTGGGACAGGCTGGATAAATCAAAACCTGAGGTTTTCTGTTGAGTGAGTTTTGATGAAAATTTAACAAATTGCTCAGCTGGGCTGGTGGTCCTGTCAAAAGAGCTGTGTGGTGTTTTCATGCTGCTGAGCTACTGGTATTTAAAGTGAAGCTTCACAGGCCCCCATGGAGGCAGGGCATATTTCCCATTCTTGCTCAGTGTTTTTGCAGCAATCTACTTTTGCGCCATCATACCAGATGCATCATTTCTTTTCTTCTTTCTCTTTTCTAGAACATTGTGTGAGATCGAAGTGCCTAAAACTGTATGTGTGACAGGTACTTTGGCTTTGTGCAATAAGCCTCAAGCGTATAATCTGATTATTTTTTTTCTCCCCAGCTCCTTATTTTTTTTTCTGTAAAGACAAAATGTGTATTTCAATTACAAAAAAAAGATATTTAAAATCAATCCTGTTACAACAGGATTAGCTGCTGTTGGGGAGCCAGTGGGACTCTAAAGGGAGTTATGTGTGTAACCTCGCTGGAAATCTCAGGTGCTGCTCGCTGCTGTGGCAAAGGCAGTCCTCCTCCACAAAGGCAGTGCCGCGCCGATCGTGGCAATGGTCTCGGTGGGTTTTGGCCTAGACATAAAGCGCAGCTTCTCTGTAAAGGGGTCTGTGGGTTTCTCTGGCTGGCCTTTTCTCACTGTGGCCTCCCCAACCTTCTCTCCTGTAACTCTGGGCAGCTCAGCACTCCTGCCTCTGTCCTTCCCAAACAGCACTGAAGCAGTGGGAGTCTGCAGCAGCCTGCTGTGCTGCAGCTCATCCCTCTATGATACCACCCTGCTGTGCCTTTTCAGAAACTAATCTGGGATTAGATGTGATGTGTTCATTCAGCAAAATAAAAATGCCCTATGCAGAAAAGTGGCTGAGCCTGAAGTGCTGCAGGGGTTTTGCTGGTGGCGGGATTTCAGTTCTAGCGTCAGGGAAAGATTAGAAAAGAAACTTTTATATATATATATAAACATATATATTTTTATATATATATTTTTATATATATTTATATGTATTTTTGTGTGTGTGTATGTGTGTTTAGATACACATACAGACATATAAATATATATGTGTGTGATATATATAAACACTTACATGCACACACCAGTCAGTCACTCCAGCATGTTGCTGCTGGAGAGAAGGATGTCATGTCCATTTTTGGAGGTGTTTAAATTTGACTGACAAAGAAGCATCAAGTCCTTAGACCATGTGAGAGGCACAGGCTTGTGCTTTTTTGAGCTCATGGTAGAAAGTAATACCTCTGGAAATAGATATTAAATTTTTTTTTTAAAAAAAACCAAAAACACAAACCGTGGGTTTCTTTTTTCATGAAGCTTTGGTGACTGAGTTTCCTGGCAGGGGTGACCAGCTCAGCATAGCTGTACTTGGAAAGAAACAATGTCTTGTCTTTGCCTGCAGAATGTAAATGCTGAAAAACTCATACAGTCTGCTTCCTGCAGTGCCTTCTTGCTATTTAGTGTTGTGCTGATCGCATTGGGTTTATTCTGTCAGCCCTTGCAATGTTAATGTAAGTATCCCCACATGGCAATTATTTGCAGCAACAGTTTAATTGGTGATTTTTTATCATAGTTTGCAAGTTAGCATAAGGTAAACACGTGATAGCAAATGATCCTTGTCAGAAAGTTGAGTTATGACTCAGAGAGTTACAGAAGCAAAAAATTGAGAAATCGCTTGTGTCTAAGAAGGCATGAATATTTTCCTTTCTTTCCCCCTCACTTCCTCAGAAAAATAAACCTCCACAGCAGCAAAACCAGGCTGTCAGCAAGGGCTGTACCCACCTCTGCCCGTACCTGAAGGGCAGGCGCTGAATCCTTGAAGCTGAAATGTAAGAAAAGCAAGTTTTCTTGCAGGAGCTTGGCACTGGGAGCTAGAATATGTTGTGTCTGAAGGCCTAGGAGTATTTTAGGGCAGTGCTGCCTATTGAAATGGAAATATGGTTTTCAGGCTGCTTGAACGGATGAGAGTGCATCATAGTCACAGGCTGAAGTGAGGGTAATGAAGTTCCATGTCTTTTGAAGCCAGACTGTGTTATACAAACCTCAGAGAGATGTCTTATGGATTTTATTATTTCTTCCCCCCCCCCCCCCGCATTGATCAAGGCTAAAATACTTCTGACTATTAGCTTCAGAAGGGCATAATAGAATTGGTGAATGGGCTACGGTAATTCTAATGACGTGGTGTGCAAATAAATGCTTAGTTAATGAATACTGAAAAGATTAAGCTGAATTACTTACATGCATTATTAGGGCTTTTAACTCCCTGCCTTCCCCCAATGGTAATGGATAATGCAGAACAGTTTAGAGATGGGGGGGGGGGACACACATCGACCCTCCAAACTTGCTAATGGCAATTAGGATATCTGAAAGTTGGGAAAAGAGGATGCACAGCAATTCTGAAAACATGCCATTACATACTCTCTGACCTGCCAGGCAGATGCTCAAGATTATTGGAGACTGAAAACTTTTCACAGAGGGGATGGGGGAATGTCAGCTTTTGGAGAGAGAACAGCAAGAAGGCACATGACAAAAACCTTCTTTCACTTCTCTGGTACATCTCCAGAGCCAAAGTGCTGAGACCGTTTATTTAATTAAGCTCACTTTTTAATGTGTTCACCTTCCTATTTTTCTTAGGTCTGTGAGTCAGTTTGGGATTGATTTATCAGTGCCGTTAATCTGCTCTCAAAGCGCTGTCAGCCTCGCTCCCCGAAGCCGAGCTCTCCCATTAAAACCCTGACCTATTTAAACGTTCTTAAGATACCGTAATGATCGGATGTCAGCAGGGGAGAGGCAGCAGTGACAGCTCTGAAATGTTTATTATCCTAGCCCGGGTTAGGAGGGGAGCGTGCCGATGCAGCCTGGGGCTGGGCGCTTGGCAGGGGATGAGAGGCCGGGGCCTGCTTGGCAGCGCGGCTGAGGGACGGAGGCTGCTGCCTGCTACCAAGCTCATAAGATTGGCTGGTCGCTCTCTCTCGTGGTTTCGTGCATTAATTCTCCACAGGCACTGGTGATTTCAGGCTGTTCAAAGCAGGAAGAGGTATTCTGTTTCAGAGGTCTGCATACTGATAGCAATAGATCATGGATTTCAGTGGCTTAAGAGGCACTTAAAGCATTTTTGGTGGCTTACAAGCTATTTCCCCAGGCATCTTTGTATGAAAGCAGATGCTTTCCATAGAGAAATTTAAATTTTCTTTATGCTATCGCACCACACAGTAGCTATCAGCAAAGAACTAATCAGAGGAAACTACTTAAAATAACGATTCTGAAAGGAGCATGAGCAGAAGCCCCCAACACCTCTTCAGGTTTCAGATGCCTGTGTCTGCTGCCCAGCCCTGGGCACTGCAGCAGAGGGAACACAAAGGCTTGTGGAAACCTGAAAGTCTCCAGTTCTAATAATGGGAATCTAGCTGTCGCAAACACACTTTAAATGTACTGTTTAGTGCCAGTTTTGTCATCCTTTAGAGATGTAGCAGAGTGCAACTATTTTTAAAGATAAGCTTCTCTCCCCCTCCAATTTCTCTTCAGGGCATCAGTGGCTTGAAGAATTAAGCCATAATTCTTCACAAGAGAAAATACATCCACTCACAGAGAATGGGCCTGGATTTGCTCCTGGGTATGATGGTCATGTTTTTCTTCTGCTGAAACTATTCCCCTGTGGATGACCTTTTTCTTTCAAAGAGCATCTGACTAGATCACTTTGGCTCTTTCCCATTTGTCCTTTAAATGGAGACTGCAACAGCAGCAGGGACCAGTGACCAAAAAAACCCAGCCCCTGAGGTAAATAATAGGTTCTCAATCTCTTTAGATACAGTCACTTAGATGCATCTCACAGAGGGGCAGTCTTCCTGCTAGCTTATGGAGCAGTCCAGAGGATCCTGGCGCAGAAGGCGCTTTCTCCAAGCATCCATATCTTGAACTAGTGTCCTTCTTTCTCAGTGATCTTCATTTTTCAGGAGTAGCAAGGTTATTACAGTGTATATCTTATTAAGAGTAGTCTAAAGGCCAGCTTTGTGTCAAAACACAGCTGACTGGTCAATCTTTTTTCCTAAAAAAATAGAGAGGCTTCATAACTGGGCTCTTACAGATCCCAGATGCCAACTTTTCTATATAAGACCACAATATTGACACTATCTGTGTCTAGAGCTGATAAACGTTATTGCATTCCTTTCCAATATGTAATGTTATTAAAAATAGGTTGGTCACAAGGGCTTCTTATCAAAGTCCCTTGTTTCCCTAGAAACAGTGACCAGCATTAACCTTTCTAAAAGTAGCCCTCGCCAGAGACAAATGTCTTTGGTTGTCACTGTTACAAATTTAATCTAGGGGGAAATGTGCTGCAAACCCTGGTTCATATTAAGACAAAGCAAGTAAACTCCAGAAAGGCAGGAATAACATGTGCAATACCAACTCACATCAGGTTAGCAAGTAAAATAAATTGATCATGTTTGAACTAGTGCTGGCTGCGTCCCTTTCTAAGTGACACAAGCATTGAAATGGGATTGACACCAGCTACAGAAACAGATGTTTGCAGCCCCAGAAAAAGGGGGGTATGGGAGTGAGATTGTAGTGTTTATGCAGGATTTGATGAAAGCTGAATACTTGCAGCACAGAAAAATGTAAGTGATAACAGAGTATTTGTAAAAAGATGCCTTCTAAGCAAAGTAGGTGGTAATGGGAGTATTGTGTTTAGAAGTAAAGCTACCGGCAATGTGAGAAAGAAGCAAGAGGGAGAGAATATCAGTGTGTTGTGCCCTCATGGCATGAAATAACCATATTCTCAGTCTTCACAGCAGATTAGCAGCATCCATAAATCTGGGTGATGCATGCAATTTACCTTGTTTCAAGTTACGTGATCAGGAGCATCTGCTCAAGCTTTACACAGTCACTCACTGTTCACCTAAGCAGCTGAGATCACTAGCTCTATTTTCTTTTTCGACAGATATAAAGGAGAAAGATGATGAGATAGATCTGACATCCATGCTGCGGGACACCCGAGCACCTCTACAGCAGCAGGCTGGGAGGGATGGGAAGCGATTCTGGTTTAAGGAAACGGGTGAGAAGGGCACGACAGCCAGTGGAGTGCTGTGTGTGACACATGACTTGTTTCAGCTCCAAGCACAGGTTCCTTTCATAGGTGTATCCAGACCAGGACCGACAGCCTCACCTCTAGCTTTAGCAGAGGGCCCTCTCCTCAACATAAGCCTGTCTGGAGGTGGGCACATCTCTAGCAAAGCAGTAGTGATTCTCTGTCTCTCAGTTGCATTCCCCAAATGCTAAAAATACCAGGTCACTAAAGCACTTGGATCCTCAGACCTGCCACATCAATCTTCAGTCTTTGAGTCTATCACTTCCATAAATCCCTCCGTTTCTTAAAAACCTACTTTGTCTGTGCAACCTGTCACTGTCCAGTCATCAGGACAACAGCTTTAAAAATAGAAGACTCGGTATGCAAACATTTTTCTTCTTCCCTGGTCACAAACCAAACCACTTGCTCCTGTGGGTATCCAAGAATTCAATGAAGCTGCAGATAAACTCCCTCTTGGCTCCCCCTTGTTTCCTTGGAACTGAGTTATCTAACACCCTAATATATTGTCTTTGCTTGTGGCCAACAAGCATTATCCACAAGATTTATTTTCCTTTATGCTTTTATATTCAGTTCATGCGAGAATCAAAGGAAACCTATATATCTACCCATGCTGGTAAAAGCATATCAATCTGGCTGCGTCAGCTGTTTTGATATTTATGGGTTGAAGTGAAATGAGACCTGAGTTACTTATGGTGCTTGTTTTACGGGAAAAATTAGTTTGCGATACAAAGGCCAGACATTGCCTAAACTCAGTCTCATAAATGAATTTCCTGACGCGAAGCACTTGCTAAAATTGATGCCTACTCTCTTTGTTATCTGTGATTCGCTTTCCAGGCAGAACCAATATATTCTTAAATTTCTTCGCTGTCTTGCATTGCTCATAAACTAGGGAATACCTGTGTATCCCAAACCTGAGCCTACAGTCTTGGCTTTTATCCTCTGGGGCCCAAGAAAGAAACTTCAGGTGCCTGACTGGGATGTGAGAACTTGCATCCTAGCTTTGTTGCTCGAAGACAGTTTGGTTCACATAAACAAATTCCCTTAAAATCACCTGTACCTTGTGCAAGAAGCTTTGATTTTTATTTTCTAGGGGACTTACATCTGAATAGTCTTAATTTCCATCCCCCCTCCCCTGAGCCCATGGTAATTAAGTTCTCTGAGGCACTATGAAAAGCGATGCTTGCCCCTGTGAAAACACAAAGGCAGGAAAAGTTTCTTCCATGAAGTCATGGAGCAAGAATGGTGTGGTGAGGGGTGGCCGGCGAGGAGCGTGCCGCTCCCCACTGGCTTTCCTGCCCCCCACACCCCCCTCGCTAGGGTGCAGCCACACATGTCCCCTCCTCAGGCATTGTCTCCTCGCCCGGGATCCGGCGGACAAATATAGGCATGGATGCTGATGCCTTTAAACAGTTACCACCAGTGACCTTGAGATAGGGGCATATAAAGTCTGGACCAGGCAGAGCCGTCACACTTTCTGTGTGCTTTCCAGGGTGAGTACCAACCTCTCTCACTTCTAAATGCGGGTAGCCAGCTGTGCTCTAACACTGTACTGTGGTTTTGATGTGACTAAGGTTTTCATGTGGCTTAAGGTTTTAGCAGTAATATCACTAAACATATAGCACTATGTTAGTCATCCTAGGAGGCTGCTTGAATGCTAGGATGGCAAATACATGTTTCGTCTCTAACATCAGTGCATTCATTTAGCTGGCTAGAACAGCCACTTAGGAAAGCATCAGGTCCCTTGTAATTATGTGTCTGGGTGGACTGATTAGCCAGTCCCTGCAAGTCTTATTTTCTGTCTTTTCTATCACCTGCAGGAGGTGATGGCTTATGCAGTTTGCAATTTTAAGTAGCTCGTTGGTCCAAGGAGTTCTTTAATCCAACCTGAGTTACAGCCCTTGGAGAATTGCTGGGGTTCCCTTCCAAAGGCAGGCGATGCCTCCTGTCCTTGCTGTCGTGGGCGAGCCATTAGCACGACAGAGGCTCTTCCAACAGCCCCAGCAAAGAAGAATGAGGTCCCTCCTTTCCAAGCCTGAACGTACCACCAAATTGTTGGTGGTCCTGGGTACATCGCTTAACTTTGTGCAACAATATTGGTTTTCTATAGGGCGTAGGTGTTTTCAAGTAACTGTGTGCAATAATATTGGCTTTCTATAGAGTGTAGGTGTTTTCAAGATTCTCCCAAAGTTCATAGACAAGGGCCAGCTCTTTGTTGTTAGCTAGAACAGACTGAAAGGAAAGTGAATGTCTTGAGCTCTGCCTTGTCTTTCTCTGCTGTATACTGCCTTTTAAAAGTAATCCTATGACATAAACCAAACAGCATTTCTTACTTCTCATATCTGTCAGATGATTTGCCTCACTGAGTTATCTGCACCCACAAGGTGTGCGTTGCCTGGACCCTGACCTCTGTTGTAACTCCAAGCACATGAGACTGCTGAAGAAAAAAGGATTCTCTCCCAGCTGCCGTAGTGCTTCAGTACACCATAACATGTTTGCCATAGGGGCTGGCGCTGAACATATATGGGAAAAAAAACCAAAAAAGAGATAAGAACATGATAGCTGAGCGACTGTCCTTGTACTTTAGTGTATATCAGGAGTTGTGAGAACATTGTCCTGAGTCCTAGAGATTAACGCTGGGGTGGCTCCTCTGGCATTTGCACATTTAACATGAAATGACACTTACATGCTCTAACGCTGTTCTGTTTAAATGTATGAACTGATGTAACTTCATTGCTCCGCTAGAGCCAAGATGCATTCCCCATGGGAGAGAGGCTTTGCCGTGCTAGTTTGGAGTTGTGCCTCCAGTTGAGAATTTTGGTCAGCTCAGAGGACGTTAAAATAATTGGTGATAATTGTGCTTATGTCGGCCTTTAATCTTTAAAAAGGAACAAAGTTAAGGCTATGAGGAAGAAAGTTTTTGCTCTATGGCAACAAGACAGAAGGTCTCAAGCTTGCACTGCAGCTGCGGGAGAGGGCTGAATGCAAAAGCTTTGGCAGATCTGCTGTCTTAGGGCTTTACGTTCCCTAGGAGGAATGTGTTGGAAAAAAAAACCCAACAAACCCTGCCTTGGTTGATGAGGAGTTTTTATCTCTACCAGGACTTTTTAAAAAAGCAATTGAAATAAATTTTGAAAGACTACAGTGTTTGTCTTGACAGGGCTCTTGAAGAGGTAATATTTGAGGGTCACTTGTACAGCTTCAAATAGTAACCAAATGGTGTCTTTACTTCAAAACAAAAAAAATAGTCTGAAATTCTTAAATTGTGGTGGAACTTCTTTTTAGACATTCTCTGGACAGCACCCTGAGTATTTTACATACGTGTGTGTAAGTATTTATATATAATGTGTGTGTATGTATTAAAAAAAAATTAGAAATAAAAACATATCTCTATGATCACTTGAGAGAGTACATGGCAATCAAATTAATTGCTTGGCAGTACAAACCCAGCAAATTGGTCTCACTTACACCCATGTCCCCTGCCCTCTTTGTCATGATAAAAGACTCCTAAACACTGTGACTGTGTCATCTGAGAAAACAAGTGCAGGTATTAAGATGGACTAATAAGCTCAAATCAATCTAAAAAAATACAAAGCCCTTGCACCAATACTGCAGATATGCTTGCCCTCTGCCATGCTTTGCTGCAGGGGGATACCCAAGCTGGTGAATTCAGAGTTACCGGCAACTTGGGAACCTGCACCAGCACAGGACCTCCCCGAGCCATGTTAGTCCTGATTTTTCTAACGTGCTAATTGGTACCGTCAGAGGAGCGCGCTGCAGGCAGCAGAGCTGTTGCCAGCTCCAGTGCTCTCCAGCACGAGCGTGGGCATACGCCCCTGGAGCCGCACCAAGGGTGTAGCACACACCCTTGCAGCAGTTCTCAGTTGGCAGCAGTGACCTCTTGCTCCATGACTCCCAGAAAACACCTGCCTGAGATCATGCTTGACATGGCGGAGGGGCACAGCCCCGGGGGGACTTGCTGGAGGGCATATGCCTACTCCAGGCATATTTGAAAGGGGCCAGAACAGGCCCCCACTAAGTGGTTTGTAAAATCTTGGCGTCAAGTGGTCTGTTTTATCTCCTGCTCTTGAGCACCATTTGTGCTGCAAGGAAGAGATTAAGTTCTCCTGTGGAAATAACTGTGACCCACGTCGAGGGTTTGAACCACACAGGATCTAGCTGGCTTTAAATAAGCTGAGCCAGGGAAGGGTTTAACTAAGCGTGCAGCATAACCTCAAACCTGTGTTAGGTATTTGTGTTTCAAATTAATCATTACTTTCATCAGCCACTTGGCACATGGTGCTGAGTGTTTTGTATTGCCTCAGATCATCCATGAAATAATTTTTTTTTTCCCCCTTTCTTTGGTAGACCAGGTTCTTTTCTTTTTCCTCTTTGAGCTGTGCCACCTTGAACACTTGCCAAGATGATGGACATGTCGGAATTCGGGGAGGCTGCTCCCTTCCTCCGAAAGAGCGAGAAGGAGATGATGATGTTACAGACTGTCGCCTTTGATGGTGAGTTGCCGTTACCCTTTATGCCAGCATTTGGCATTATGGCCAGTTAAGGGCCACATCCAAGTGCAGCCGTGGGAATGCGGAGCAAAGCGGGATGCAAAGCCGCTGCTGTGCTGCTGCTGTTTGAGGTAGCTGGTTCAACCAAGTTCTGGTTTCTTTATTCTGCAAAGCTATTAAGCCCCTACATAGAAATAATCTATCAATTTATGGCAAGTAATTACTTAACTAGATTTAGAAGCAAGGCATATTTGTACTGCTCTGCTAAAGGGAGGATCGCTTCTTTGTATGTTGAAGAAAAATGCCACATGTTGGTGTTCCTGTAATGAGAGAAATTCCGCAGCCTGACTAAACGTCTCATTACGATGTGCCTGTACATCTGTTTGACTTGCAGGCTGTACGACACTCTGATGTTAGCCTTTAGTTTCTCATAACTTATTTTTCATGAGATGGATTTATACGAGCCCTGAGGTGCAGTAGAAAGTATAAATACACCAGTAACCACAGCATATCGCTATTCAGAATAGTTGCTGTAATTAAAGACCTAAAGGCTAGTGCAGCTACTCCAGACTCTAAAAAGCCACATACAGCACTCAGTGCAAGTTATTAATATTGCTGTTTTTCAAGACAAACCTCAAAAGACAGTGCAGGAATAAGGTTAAATCTGATAGCTGGCAGGCGAATAATGTGGGCTGAATTCCTCGCTCAGATCGCAATTTTCTGTGTGACTTTTTAGCAAACGCCTTAATTTGGGCTTGGATCTCGGTTCCTCCATCTGCACACTGGTGATAATGATTATGGATTTCCCGTGGAGGCTGAGGCTTATCCAGCATTTGTGAAACATTTTGACACCTTGTGCTGAGAGGATCTAGAGGAAGCCAAGTGGTAGTTTCAAAGGGGAGACAACATTTGGGAGCCCTACGCCTTCTGCTTTGGCAGGCAGCTCCCCAGCACTGCCGATCTGCTGCGGTCCCAGAGGTTTTGTGTCGCTTGTGTGGAAAAAGTAATCCAGCAATCTCATTTAGCTAGGCGTGGTGTTACTCTCTGATGCAAGGCTGTGAACCCTCGGTCTCCTTAATTTCACAGGGAAGAAGAAATGTTGGGTTCCCGATGAAAAGAAAGCTTACGTTGAAGCTGAAATTAGAGAAACCAGTGGTGGCAAAGTGACTGTGGAGACAACAGATGGAAGGGTACAAAACTGGTTTTGTCTGATTTGTGACTAACAAGGCTGAAGCAGCAAGCTCCAGAAATTACCTGTCCCAGTTTAAGTTCAGTTGCCTGAAATGGGCTGCCAATGGGAAGCCCCAGTAACCGATGCCCTATTGGAATAACACATGAAAAGCCACCAAGGGAAAACCAGCAGTGCGGTGGTGGGTAAGCAAGCATCATCCACTGCACAGGAGCCGGCAGTCTGTGAGCAGAAGTGTGCAACCAGCCAGTTCTGGTTTGCACCCCAGAGGTAAAAGCCCAGGCCGTAGCTAAATCCCATGGCTCCTTTTGCAGCCATACCACCGCGCTCCTTACTTTTATCATCTCGGCCTTCCCCCGTTCTTCTGATAGCTGTGAAAACAAATGGTATTTCATATATAGGCTGAGTTTGAGCTGAAGGGCTTCCCTTTGCAGGGGGAAAAAAAATATTCTCCTATAAGGTATGTGAAGCAACAGAAAATCCCAGTGTTTTCCAGTGTCGCTGTACTTATTTGTCTTTGCAGACTGTGACTATAAAAGAAGATGATGTGCAGTCAATGAACCCTCCCAAATTTGACATGATCGAGGACATGGCTATGCTGACCCATCTGAATGAGGCGTCTGTGTTGTACAATCTGAGAAAGCGCTACAGCAACTGGATGATCTATGTAAGGGTCCATTACAAGGGTATATTTAGAAATTTGCATTTCAAGTGCAGATTTCATGTTTGAACATATTGTGTTCTTCATATTCAGTTTACAGCTTTGATAAGTCAGAAAACTAAGGGTCTTGCTCATCTTTTCAGGAAAGGAGTTGCTTGGAGCTGGCTCGTGTCTGAATACAAGCAGACAAAACTAAATGAATAAGATGGTGTCTAGTTCTTTGGCTTCACTTGCTTGCCTAGGAGAAGAGTGTCAAGGGACGTTATTTTCAGCAACCAAGGCGTTGGGGAGACCTAGTTTATTTTTCCTCTCCTAGTATTAATCCACGTCAATGCCAGCCACGGAGATTTCCTTGTTAAGAAACAATGCCTCCAGCTTAGAGCACCCACATAACTACTTTTAAGTATGAGCCTTTCTATCTTTAGTTCGGTAATTTTATTCCCTTCACTTTCAGTGCTGACATCTGTCTTGTTTCGCTCTGGCCTTTTCCCTTGCTCTGTATCTTCCCTGTGACTTCATTAACATAATTTCTGCCAGTACCAGCACAAGCTTCAGTAGCATCTAATTTTATGAGGCCAAACTTTTGCTCTCAGTTTGCTGCATTCAATTGTGTCTGAAATCAGTCAGGGGCATCTACAGATTTTTCTAGCCAACCCCTGTTCTGGTTTTTGGTGTTCATCAGAGGAGTGAATCCAACTTTTTCCCATTTAAATTCTGACTGTTAAACATTTTCTGCATTTCTCAAATAAGCCCTATACGGACATGTATGGCCTAAAGGATAGCTTTGCTTGCAGATCAGTATAGGTAGAAAACTAAATCTGTCATCTTGCCTTAACCCATTTACTGGTTGGATTTTTCTTTTCCTTGTAGAAAATAAGACTGAGGACTCATGCCAAGGCCATTCTGGAATAGGTGCTAATGCTATTTTTAAGGGAAGATGCCTGTATTTCACCTGAAACTTTTAGAATGTTTTTGAGCTCATTAATCTATGTGCATATAGGGCTTGTGCTCGTCTAATAACTGTGTTTCTTTGAAGATTTTTGCTTCAACCAGGACCAAGTACTTGAAAAGTTACCAGCGAACACCAGTTTCCTGGGGTTACAACTGAAAACTCATCCTTCCTCAGAAGAACCAGGCCCCAGCTAACTGATGTAGATAGTCCAAAGAGTGACTATAAAGATAGATTTTTACCAACTGTGTTTCTGCAAAAGCTGAAAAAAAACTCCACAGCTTTGGCAAAAAACACGATAAAGTTGTTTTATTTTTGAACACCCACCAGAAATTGCCCCAAGGTGCTCGCATCAAATTAATAATGGGAGATTGTTGCTCCTGCTAAGAATGGAGTTTGAACAGGAAAGCTGTAGCTTTTCTTTCCTTCGTAATGACTGTTTTCAAGAGGAAACAACACTCGTGGGGTAGCAAGGCAGAAAATCAGACGTAAGTTTATTTGCTGCTCCTTTGTTTTGCTGAAGGGACTGTTCCTGTTTCTGGTTGTCATCCTGAAAATATTTTTCTCCCTTTGGAAAACTGTTTATTTTTAATATCAATTGCCAATAGGAAGTCACTTAGCACACCAGCAGCTTTAGAAATTCAGACCAAAGGCTGAAATTCAAGTCAAAATTCAAACTCAAATCAGAAGCTGGCAACACCAGATCCTGCTTGATTTAATTAGGACTTTTTTTTTTATTTCTTGAGTGGTTTTTTCACTCTTGCTTTGTGTTCCTCTCTAGACCTATTCTGGCTTATTCTGCGTGACTATAAATCCCTACAAGTGGTTGCCTGTCTACAAGTCCGAGGTTGTTGCTGCATACAAAGGCAAGAGGCGCTCAGAGGCTCCTCCCCACATCTTCTCCATTGCCGATAACGCATACCATGACATGCTGCGTAGTAAGTGGCACTGTTTGCTTTCAAATTTGGTTTCACTTTATTTAGCTGATGTGATTGGTATTGCATGGAAGAGAGCTTTCGCAGTATGTGACATATGTGCAAATACTCTACAAGCAACCGGGGCTTGGCAGTCTGCATGACTTTTTAAAATATTTTTTTTATTTTTTTTAAACTCTCCTGACTGTTCCTGTGGTACTTCTAGTAACAGTAAGCTCTGTATATGGATTATCTATAAGGTTCACAAATTTAGTTATCTGAACTGGGTGAATCTATCAGTTTGTAACAGAAATGGGGCCATGCCCCAAAGGTCTGTAAGTATTTTCCCAACCTCAGAAATAAACTTAACTGTCAGTTTATGCTCAGTATTCTAATGCTTATAAGATGTATGCATTCAAAGGTTAGTGAAGGCCAGCTATCTAGGGTGCTGTATGCACATTGCTTGCATGAATCTGCCGTGGGTCAGCGTTGCGCTGACTGCTGTGGGTCTGTGCACCAACCCTGTGGGAACGAACTCCAGATTTACCCGTGAAATTTGCTCCCCCTGACCCGCAAGTTACTGGAAAAAAAAAAAAGTTTATCAACAGAGGGCAGCAGTGATGTGCTTACACCAGGTCCTGTGTGGCAGCAGGGTAAGTCCCAAAGAGACTTGGTGGGAACACATCCTGCTGTCACCTGATTTTAATAAAATGGGAAGTGCCACGCAACCGGGGTTTGGCAGTCTGCATGGCTTTTTAAAATATTTTTTTTATTTTTTTTAAACTCTCCTGACTGTTCCTGTGGTACTTCTAGTAACAGTAAGCTCTGTATATGGATTATCTATAAGGTTCACAAATTTAGTTATCTGAACTGGGTGAATCTATCAGTTTGTAACAGAAATGGGGCCATGCCCCAAAGGTCTGTAAGTATTTTCCCAACCTCAGAAATAAACTTAACTGTCAGTTTATGCTCAGTATTCTAATGCTTATAAGATGTATGCATTCAAAGGTTAGTGAAGGCCAGCTATCTAGGGTGCTGTATGCACATTGCTTGCATGAATCTGCCGTGGGTCAGCGTTGCGCTGACTGCTGTGGGTCTGTGCACCAACCCTGTGGGAACGAACTCCAGATTTACCCGTGAAATTTGCTCCCCCTGACCCGCAAGTTACTGGAAAAAAAAAAAGTTTATCAACAGAGGGCAGCAGTGATGTGCTTACACCAGGTCCTGTGTGGCAGCAGGGTAAGTCCCAAAGAGACTTGGTGGGAACACATCCTGCTGTCACCTGATTTTAATAAAATGGGAAGTGCCACCTCTGTGAGGGGACAGAAGGCGCTGGGCAGAGTGGATGTGTGTGTGGCTGCAAAGAGATGCTCTTAGATAAGGGTGAAATATAGCCAGGCTGCCCAATATGGAGCCTGTTGCGGTGACTGGAATTAAAAAAGAAAAGAGGAATTTAGGCTAACGGCTTGGGAAGCTGCTATGATTTAGCATTTACTGAACTTGGTTAATAACGTATTAAGGTTGCAAAGTGTTCTGATAAATGTTTATTTCTGGTCAGGTCGTTAACAGTGGGGACACTGTAAAACTTCATTCCAGCAGCATGGCCAGCTGAAGAAGAGTACCTATGCATAGTAAGGAATGGCCTGTTACTTGGGCTGGTCTAGTATTGCAGGAGCAGAAGGGTCAGATGTGAGCAAAGACGTGCTCGGGAGTAAGAAAAGTAACATTTTGATGACAGGAAATTACTTTCTCTGTTATAGTTTCCCAGACGCAGGGGGAATGTGCACGACTGAGAGGTCTTTAATACCAACTTGAACAAAACACGAGGGGAGAATTCAGGGCAGGGCTAGAACTTGCACTGCTGGAGGTCAGACTAGGTGATACTAGTTTTTATCTTTCCATCTCTGTTTCATGTGATTCTCTCCTGTCCTTGCAGGACTAATTCTGGAATAGTTGGTACTCTTTTGCAATTATAATAAGCAATTTGCACAGCCTACTAAGTTTGTCTTTTTTTTGTGGTTTTTTTTTTTTCCTTTCCACAGATCGGGAGAATCAGTCTATGCTGATCACGTAAGTGCTTCTTTTTTGACTGATTTGACACTCTGTTGCTGTGGAAAAACTTAGAAGAAAAAAAATCCTACTGGAATACAAGTCGACCCTTGAAAGCTCAGCTAAATTGCCTGGAACTTGATCCAAGCCATCTGATGGCTGCCTTGAGCCCCATGGGAAGGGAGTAGCTAAGGGTTTGATGGAGGCTGTCCTCTTTCTCATCCCCATCTGGTGTTTATTCCAAATACACATGAAAATAACTCAGCAGGCACTTAAAGAAGCTTTTTCCAGGGTTAGTCTTGCTGTGGTTGCCATCTTCGGACATGGAAGACTCCTTTTCAATGCGGTTGCTCTTGATGCAAATTATATTTAAGAATGTTGTATAGATACATCTAAAGGGAAGGAGATGACCAAGGCAGAAAAGAAGAGGCATGCCATTTACTGGCAAACGTGAAAGATGGAGGCTTGGGTGTGTCTCCATATAGTTCACATGTGCTCCTGGACAGCACCAGCAAATTTACTGCAGCTTTTCTGTACATTTTCTAACTCCATCCTCAGATCCTTAGTCTGGATGTTTGTAATAAAACTTCATGGCCTTAAAGGAAGCTCAGTGTAGCGTGGGTTTGTACTAAATTTCTGAGCCCAGAAATGTGAGGAATTAGTTGCTGCTATCCTAGGCATTCATGTATCCATTCAGTCAGTTTTAAGTGATTTCCACTGAAATGGCCAAACAACAGGCTGCAGAAAATCAGAGTCAGTGATTCTGAGAATAGCCTGTGCATGGGGAGGAGCTGGCAGGACAGGAGGGTGAAAGGATGAGTTACAGCTCTTTGAGCAATGCCTGTTATCTTCCTCTTTCCTTCAGCGGAGAATCTGGTGCTGGCAAGACTGTCAACACGAAACGCGTCATCCAGTACTTTGCCACAGTGGCAGCCCTGGGCGAACCTGGTAAAAAGAGTGTAAGTCTGCTGGTGGCTGTTTCGTTTCAGACTCCAAAGGTTTTTTGCTATTGTGTACAACTAACCTCACAAGTCTGCATCCCGAACACTAGATCACGTGCCAGACCTCAACAGGCATGGTTAAGAAAAGAAACTATTGGGAAAAGATACCGATGCTTCTGCACGGCATTGCTTAGAGCACACTGTTCTGAAGGTAGAAAGGCAATACTCCCCTGAACTTGCCATGCTCCAGATGGAGCAGCAAAACCACTTCTGGTTCTGAACAGCTGCTTGTTGCTGCTGCTTTTTTCTAGGAGTGTTAGTTTTCATGTGTGTTAAATATGTTTCTGATTGCATTAAAGCTGGTCAAAAGATGGGGAGACAGTGAAGATTAAGAAATTTGATTTTTATTTTTTTTTTCCACATGGAAAATAGTCTTTGAAAGGGCTGGGATTATTATTTCTTATCAAAATATCTGTTTTGTTGAAAGCTTTTTCTGTCCACAAAAAGGAATGTTTTGAAAAAAGATTTTTTTTTTCACGCAGCTTTTCTGTATTTCTCTTTGGATAAGTGCTGTTCTGCTTACAAGTGCTCTCTAAGGTTACAGCGAATACTACATTCATGCTGCTTTTTATTTTGTATTGCTTTGAGCTTATTCACTGCAAGCTTCATTGCACTTTAAGGCTCAACGCTCTTTTGTGGTGAATTAATCGATTCTTATGAACTGTATTTATAAGGCCAAAATTTCATTCAGGCTTGGATTCTGTATGCATAACTCACGTCACCAAAATCTAATATACATTCACCTGAGGCCTGAAAGGCTCTCTTAACAAATGATTGAGTATTCTAGAGCCAGTTTTCTGCATGCAGTGAGGTTGGTGCTCATAAAGGTGTCTGAAACCTGGTGCGCTCACGGAACAATTCTGCAAATAACTTACATTGCAGCTGGAAGATATTCCATGTAATTTATCCATTCAGGTCGCATTTTATTTTCATTATCTTCACCCCCTTTTTTTTCAAATAAACCAAGAGTTCATGTGCAGCACGATCTCATTGTCTAAAACTTGTGTGTTTGCATTTGCATCCTTTTATTCTTACCACCTGGCACCAGTGTCTCTTTTCTGCCCAGCTAGTTAGCCTTTTGGTTCATTGTGGAACATCTTCAGAGCAAAACCAGGTAGATGTTTGGAACAGGTGTTAAAACAACAAGCTGGGTAAGAACAGCACTTGGCTATTTTGTGATGTACTGTGAATGCAAAGTAACAGTTGCACATGCTTTTTGAAGGAAGGCTTCAAAAAAATCTTGCTGGTGTGTTGGTGCCCGCTAGACATCTAAACTTGCTAATCTTTATCATTTGTCATGTCCTTCATGTTAGTACTCACGTTCTCTCGCTCTTTCCCCCCCCTCCTCTCTCTCTGTTGTGGTCCTCTTTTGACAGCAACCAGCTACCAAAACTGGGGTAAGTCATCAGCTTTGCTATTTTCTCTTTCCACATGAAAAGGGTACTGGGCTCTGTCAGCCTGTGTCACAAACCTCAGCATTTCACTCTGTGTGGTTCCCGCAGTGAAGGACCCTAGAGCCCAGGCAGTTTAAGTAGTTTGCTTCAGCAAACTGAAGTTTGTACAAGTGACAACGCTTTTCTCATCGCCAAAAATTGGAAATACTACAAGCTGAGTGGTTTCAAATCTAATACATTTTAGTGCTTGTCACAGTCTTCAATAGCCCCGCTCCTACACACATTCACTTGGATGTCCCCACGTGCTTCACAGTACATGGGGAAGATACAGGGATTTCTTTCAAATGTAGATGGCATAAAATATCAAATCTACAAAGCAGAACAGTAGAGAGCAGCAGAATGTTTGAGGCCTTTCAAGCACTCATAATCGACTGACGATCTTGGTGTTATGCCATTTGCACCCCTAGGGCGGAGCTAATCACTTTGCTATGGAGGCTTCTTTATATAAGTGAATGTATGGCTGAGTTACAGCTGACAGCTCAGTTTGTGGCCTGTAGGTTTCTCAGTAGTATTTCAACCTTGACTTCTAGGGAACCTTGGAGGATCAAATCATTCAAGCAAACCCAGCCCTAGAAGCTTTTGGAAATGCCAAAACCCTGAGAAATGACAACTCCTCGCGTTTTGTAAGTCTGTAACATAATGTAATGATGTCCTCTTCAACAATGGCCAGTTAATAACAGCTCTGTAATAATCCCTTTATAAGTTGCTTCTCATTTTGTCCACTAAAATGGTTGGATTTCCACACAGTGGAAGAATAACAAAGTAGGATCTAACCAGGAAAAACTACTGGAAGGATTAAAGATAAAAAGAAACAAAGATCCACCCTGAATAGCTGTTTAAACTGTACATGATCAGGAGACAAGCAAAGCTTAGCTTTATAAGTCCTTGGAACAGCAATGGCAGATCCCTGCCTCTGCAGCATAGCCTTATTTTCCTACCATGTTTTCCACAGCCTAAGCCATTTCCTCTCCCTATAATAGCTCTACTTTGTCACTAAGTGCCAGAAATACACCACAGTCCTTGCTCCCTCCCGCGTCTTCCCCTTCTGCAGACCCACACATGTATCAGTACTCCTACCTCTACTCCATACTATCTCCCTTTTTGGCCAAGTAAGCTGCCCCTGCTTTTCTCTCAGCGTTGACATGACCTTGGGCCTCTCCACACTTCTATCAGGCTTGCGGGAGAGCAGTCCCCTTGGGGGGCTCTGCCTCTGCCACATCTGGTTGACATTGGCTCAGAGGTCCAAAAGGAACAGCATGAGGATGACAGCCTGAGTTTGTAGCCCATGCTTCCCTGACAAATCCAGTTTAAAATGCAATTGGAAGGGGTGGAGACAGTCAGAGGTTGTAAACATCTGTGGAAAGTTACACAATTTTAATAAGGAGTTTGGCAGCCAGAACAGAAATTAATTATTTTTAAAAGCTGTTGTGTTTGAATATGATAAATTAAATGAAAACTACTCAATTTTTATTAATTTGGGGGATCAATACGCAAATTTAATGGGCAAAGCGGTGTAAAATCACAGCACCCTTCTGACATAAGTAATTACACATAAGTTAGGACTGCAAATGAGGAGGAGTCAAAAAAGGAGCCTGTGTGTCTTATGCCCAGGTTTATTGCTCTGAGTCCTGCATTACAGTAAACCTGCATCATGAAACTGGAAGCTCTGTGCATTCCCGTATCTTAGCCTGGCAGATAAGTACACTGTTATCCTTTCCCCACAAGCTGATTACAGAGTTGTATGTACGGATTTAAGCTTGGAAAAGTGTAATATCATTGTGTGATATTTCTCATTGAAAATCTGCCTGTGCAAAGTGAAGGAGTTAGCATAAACCAATTCTTTGGGCCAAATGATTGCCTTCAAGCAGCATCCTTTGTTTCCCTCTTTGTATACTATATGCACTAATTAGAATATTCTTCTGTGTGAATTAGGGTAAATTTATCCGAATCCATTTTGGAACCACAGGCAAGCTGTCATCTGCTGATATTGAGATTTGTAAGCAGCAAATTCTCTCCTTTTAAAAAAAATACAATTGCTCATCTGAAAGCTTGGAGAGCCTTTCTCACTGAAGTTTCCTTTGTGTGACTAGATTTATTGGAGAAATCCCGAGTGATTTTCCAGCAACCGGGTGAAAGAGACTATCACATCTTCTACCAAATCCTGTCAGGAAAGAAACCGGAGTTACTGGGTAAGCACTGTGTGGATCCACAGCTTTTAAGAACCAACCTTCTCCTGACTAGACAGTGGCTGTGGAGGGGGCTGGGGGCAAACCCATGTGCAGAAAGGCCCTTATGCTTCCTTGTGATGAAACTGAACTTCCACTGTCAAATACACTCTTTTAAAGATGCTGTTCCAATGACAACAACAGAGACCACTTTTCTGTGATATACTGATGCAGGTACCCTATGAAGTGTAGTGATACTACAGATTAGTCTAAAGGGAATGAGGCTCAGGCAGGACTTTTAAAATGTAGCATTATAAAAGCAAAAAAAATGTCACACTGAATTTGTATAACCCAAGGTCTTGAAACATCTGGAAAATGCTACGTCTCCAAAAGCATTTGTGGTGATAAAACTTTAATGATCCAGATTTTCACATATGAGGAGATTTGCTTATGGGTCCATGAAAAAAAGCTAGTTTCCTCATTCTGCCCCAAGTGCCAAAACTGGCATCCTAGCATGTTGCTTAGCAAGAGAGAATACGCAAAGCCGCCTGCTGCTGGTTATGTGGCAGTTACCCCTTTCAAGCTCCCCCGGGTGAATGCAGTCCCACGGACCTGCTGGAGAAGAGCAGAGAGCAGATGAGGTCTCTATGCTCCCATCTCCTGATGCTTTGAATAAAACCTTCATCAGTTATTTAAGTGATGTGATTTGCTGGCTTTAATTTGTGCTCTGAAGGAATGCATTTTATAAAACAAATTGAAGAGTTACTTTATTGCACTGCTGAACACCTACTAAGCCATAGCAATCATAATCTGTTTTGAAGTCCTATTATTCTGACAGCGCATGGTCAAGTCCCTAACCCTCTTAGCTTTTACGTGGCCTAATTAATGATGATTACAGGAAAGATTTCAAGGAAGCATTGCGCTGAGATTCCTGTGTGAATCCCTGTGCTGGGAAAATATGCGCTTTCTCATAAACTGTCTGTGTATTCTACAACAGCACACACCTTTCTGGCCAGCAGGAGCATGTCTGCAGCCTCTTGAAGAGACTGAAACCAATGGTGGCTTCTGTTTTGTAGACAAGAAATGTATGCATTTGCATATAAACCCATACATATCTAAATATAGATAAGTATAAATATAGATAAATTAATATATAACAGTGACTACGTAGAAAAATAAGACAGACTTATAGAGGATATGATTTTATATGCACATATATTGATAGACATATATATATTTTACATACATACATATTTAGACATGTAGGTATGTGTATATAAAAGATTGAAATCTAGACCAAACCTTGATCTGCTGAATGTGGGTGAAACCTCCTGTTGATTTAGGGAAGCAGGACTCTCCCTGTAGTTTTGGAACCAGCTAGCTTTCTAGAAAACAAGTCTACGTTTTGGGGTTTTGATGTGAAGGAAAAGGAAAGAGGAGAGAAAGAGACCACCACATTCAGCCTTTTGTTCATCAAGAGCCAAGAGTCTTCTGCAAAAAGTCCTGGAAGTTGCTATTCCATGAGTCTGTTATAAAAGAGGGGAACCATGTCCATTGTCCCTGTCTTGGATCATACTAAAATCTTTTTCTCCTCTGTACTTAGATGGGATTTTTAGCTCTTCAGGCATGCAAGGCAGAAAGTAGGGCTATATGGGAAATTATGAACTCGGTATACTGCAAAACATGCTTAATAGAGTGTATGCAGAACTCCCATATTCTTTTTACTCATGCTTTCTCTAAATCTTGGTCTTCCAACTGGAATAGTAGAATGAGTGAGTTGGTTGCTGCCCTGTAGTTGTAAAAGGTCAAAGGGAAAAAAAAAAAAAAAAAAGAAAACAACTTTATACACAATTGTGCAAAGACAAATGTACATCAGAGTTATTCTTTTGACCTCCCTTTTTTTGAGATATTCTGAATGGACGGCATTTTGACCTGGGCAGTTCTTTTGCAGATATGCTGCTGGTATCTACCAACCCATATGACTACCACTTTTGCTCACAAGGAGTAGTTACAGTGGACAACTTGGATGATGGAGAAGAATTGATGGCAACGGATGTAAGCTTGTATTGATTTGACTTTGTGCTTCATAGATTAGGTACATGTGGGGAGGAAAAGTGCTGGCAGATGCCTAACTGACTAGAGTGAAAACAGAAATGGTTCTTAATTGCACTCATGCTATGAAGCACGAGGCCTGATAAGCTATTATACTTTTTGAATCTGGTCTTGCTCCACGTAATGCCCACAGGCACAATGTTCTTACAATTTTGATATATAAAATGCTAGATAAAGGGAGCTCTCCTCCTGCTTCCCAGCCACTACTGGGTCTTCTGGGTGTTCCAGAGACTGTTTTGTGAGATAACACCCCTTGTCAGGTTTGTAATATCTGCCATGGAAAGGTAGATTTCAGGGCTGCAAAATGCCATTGCTTTTGAATAATGAAGTGACAAAATACCTGTGTTTCTTTTTCACAGCAAGCCATGGACATCTTGGGATTTGTGCCTGATGAGAAATCTGGTTCCTACAAGCTCACAGGTGCCATCATGCACTTTGGGAACATGAAATTCAAACAAAGACCCAGAGAAGAGCAGGCAGAGGCTGATGGCACTGAAAGTAAGAATAACCCTTAATATTACTCCTTACCTTCCAAAGTCTGGCATGCATCATGCACTGTAGTGAGGAAGAAGCTGCTGGTTTGCTTTGATCTTTCACAACGTAGCTCCTGCTCAGCCAAGAGTGCTGTGCTTTATTTGTAGCAGTGGCTTGTTCAGTGGTGGGTAACCTTACTTAGTAGAAGGTGAATAGACACAGAGTAACCCAATGAAATTCTGTTTTTGTGACCGTTTGAACAAAATGGTTGTAAAAAGTTACTGCCTTAGCTTTCTCTTTCACATCTTGCTTCTTTACTTCCTCTTGCAACTAAAACTGTCTCTAACCAGTGTAGAGATATGTTCTTTTCCCTATACCAGAAGAGTTTCTCAGGTGTGATTCTTGCAGCAGTTGGGGTCAAAGATGACCTTCCCTACTGCAAGGGAGAGCACAGGCACACCTAACACAAACCATTAAGAGAGCAAAGTCTTTATGCATTTTCTCTTTGGAAGGAGATATACTTAATGTTTTGTTTGGGTTGTTTGTTTTTTTTTTTTTTTTCTTGGCTCGGTATGTTTCCATGTAGAAGTTCAAGGCCAGTTGAAACCTTGTTTCTCTTGATCAGGTGCTGATAAAGCTGCCTACCTAATGGGAATCAACTCCTCTGATTTGATTAAGGGTTTGTTGCACCCTAGAGTGAAAGTTGGTAATGAGTATGTGACCAAAGGTCAAAGTGTTGAACAGGTAAGGGGAAGATTTCAGGGCATTTGGATATCTGTCCCGCAAGCCTTGAGGATTCATCTGTAACATCTCGGAGATACAGACAGCTGCTAGAAATACTAACATGTACCTCTAGTACCAGTTCTCATTTTATATCCCCTTGGGGGGACAGACAGTGAAAGGGTGGGAAACTGGTGAAGAGACTGACAAAGGATAGTGGCCGGCATGGCCTTTGATAAGATTGTTTTTCTGATGTGTTAATAGCAGCCGCTCAAGGAAACCAGGTGCAGTGAAACCACAGGGGGATTGATATCTAATTCTGGATGAGAATAGTTGCCTAGAAGAGTTGAGCCATGGATTATTTATTCACTCATCACTCATTCATTATTCATGTAATTTTAAGCTCTGTGTGACCTCAATCAGCTAAAAGCAATATCCACTTAAATGTATCTCTTAATTCAGGAAACAAAAGTCCTCGGGTTAGCGCTGCTGCAGCTGTAGCAGTATTGTGGAAGATGCTGCAGCATTTTGGCTACAAGGAAAATTGTTGTTTGAAGACAGGCTGTGGTACAGGCTGAGAAACTAGAAAGCTGCTGAAGAGAGGTCTGTCCTATCGGTGTAGTTGCACACAGGCTAAAAAAGAGACTTCACCTACATATGCCATAGCATCACTCAAAAATTAGAAGCAAATGGCAATGAGCAACTTGATCACAGACCTCTCCTGTTCTGGCAGTAGCTCTGGACATCGTCAGCTTTCTGGTACCTAACTTCCACTGCAATGTAAGGGATTAAAACTTTTGCAACTTGCTGTCCAGCTGTTTTCCCAAGAGGTACTTCACTAGCACTGTATGTATGTGTTAGTATACATACATAGACATAACAACAATATGAAGAAAAGTCAGCATAGATAATGGGAGAAACTGTATATTGTATTAAGTATGCCTTGGTGATTATAAGAACCATTGTGAAATTTCATTTAAACCATAAGCAGGGATTGAAATAGGCTACTGCACTGAAATCCTTGTGTTCTACAGTGAATTCTGTTCCACACAGTGATATTTTGAAACATGTATTTTAGGTTTTGTATGCTGTTGGAGCCTTATCTAAGGCCGTGTATGATCGAATGTTCAAATGGCTGGTGGTGCGTATCAACAAGACCTTGGACACTAAGCTGCCAAGACAGTTCTTCATTGGAGTCCTGGATATTGCTGGGTTTGAAATCTTTGATGTGAGTATTAATGTGTGAGGAATTGGTGGAAGGACATAAAAGACCCTAAGTGATAGCTCTTGGGTGGGTTTTTCTTTTTCTAATTTAACAGAAGGCAAAGTGCTGAGAAAGCCATAAAGCAAATAGTGTATAGGACTTTACAAGGTTTTTCTGTAAATAGATATAGAAAACACACTGCATTTAGCACAGCTGGACATGCTGATATTTCCTGGGGAGGAAGAGGGTGGCAATCTTTAGCAAAGACAACATCTCGCATGCTTTGGGCTGTGTTTTAGGAGAATGTATTGTTCCCAAACTTTCTCTTTGAGAGAAAGCATCTTTTATAGGGTATAATATTTCTTTCTCTTTGTATCTCAGCATAAGAGATATATCTTCATCTCTATATAAGAAAGAAATTTTTTACAGTGAGAACAATCATTCACTGGAACAACCTCCCCTGGGACTTGGTAGAGTCCCCATCGCTGGAGGTTTTCAAGATACGATCGGACAGGTTGCTAGACAATCTCATCTAGGCTCCCTCTCCCATGAAAGGTTGGACCAAGTGATCTTGAGGTCCCTTCTAACCTGAGCTATTCTGTGATTCTATCATTGTTGCAAACAAGTGCATGTGAGAAAAGCCTGTCACCACTTCTATTTCTCAGAATACATTCCTGAAGATAAGTGCTTAATGCTGTTGCTGCTACATGTTGCTCTCCATACGCAGCAGAGAAAAGATCATGGTGGGTCTGCTTTAAAGGACTGGTGTGGCATGCTGCTGAAGGAAAGGCATGTGCACCCTGAGAGACCTGAACAAATCTGGGCATCCTCGCACTCCAGAGGACAGCACATGAGGCAGCCAGCAACCTGCTACTGAACTCGCCCCTTCCTTTGCCTTTGGTGTGATGCTCAGAAGTTTCTCAACCAGTTACTGTTTAGAAAGTTTTAGATCTGAACAGTTTCCTTCTTGCAGTTCCACCAAGCCCTTACCATAGTTAACTGTGGTGCAAATGCTTCCTTTTTTATCCCCTTCTGCAGTTTAACAGCTTTGAGCAACTCTGCATCAATTACACTAATGAGAAACTGCAACAGTTTTTCAATCATCACATGTTTGTCTTGGAGCAAGAAGAGTATAAGAAGGAAGGCATTGAATGGGTATTCATTGATTTTGGCATGGACCTGCAGGCCTGCATTGATCTCATTGAGAAGGTATGTACAGGGGTGCTAAGGTATATTTACTGAATTGGTTTTATTCATGGTGCTCCCTCGAAGATGTCCTCAGGTCCCAGTGAACAAAGTAGGATAAACAGCAGGAGAAGTTTCTTGCCTTTCTACATGCAATACAGAATCAAAGGAAAATCAATATTTGTGGCATTTGTGGCTACTTGGTTTGACCTCTGTAAGTTTGCCTTACAGCTTGTGCTTACTGTTGGCTCTGTAACCGTTAATTTGTGTGGCTGTATAATCCTTGGTTTTTATTTTTGCTTTTCTCTGTCCCTACCATTCTTTCATTTACTTTGTTCCACATACGTTTAACATCAAACTTACTTGTCAGCTTTTCAGGGCAAATGCTATGTTTGTCACATGCCCTGTACCTCTCCCCATGAGGCTCCTGTTCGTGCATTGCATGTTCCTTCTCACAGCTTTCCCAGCATGGGTTATGCCTTTCCTTTTCTCTTCTTTGTGACTCTAATGTGGGTCCTGGTGGGGACAGCTGTATCTCTCCTTCTGCCATCTCTTATGGCATGGCATCTAACCCTGCTGACCTGTGAGGAAAAAGGACATTTTGAGTCTTGCATTAGCAGGATATTTGGAACACCTGGAGTAGAAAGGCTGATTATTAAGTGCTCTTCTACTTGGTCACTTTCTTCTCCGGGGGCAGGATATCTGTGCATGATCCTAGTCCCTCAACCAACCTGTCCAGTGCTAGGAAGTTAGCTCATCTGTTTCTAAGACACGAATAATAAAATGCTAGTTGGTCCAACTGCTTTGAAAGGTAAATCAAGCCCTTTCTGAAAGTCATCATAAAGCCTCCTAGGACAGGAGTGACATACTTGAATAGTCAAAGGTGTGGTTACTGTTTTAACAGAATAGTTAAAGGCTTCCTCCTTGGTCTGAGAAGAAATTTTGCAGGCTTAAAATTCCATCAGGTCAAACTTAAAGGCTGCACAGCTGCTGAAAGCAGGCAGCCTAAGCATTTTCCAACAAAGATGTTCTTAAATCCACAGCCCCTGGGAATCCTGTCTATCCTTGAAGAGGAATGCATGTTCCCGAAAGCTACAGATATGACATTCAAAGCCAAGCTCTACGACAATCATATTGGCAAGTCACCTAACTTACAGAAGCCCAGGCCTGATAAGAAAAGGAAATATGAAGCTCACTTTGAACTTCTTCATTATGCCGGTGCAGTAAGTTCCTCTGCTGGTGGGTAGACTTTGTATTAGAGGTCTTCCAGGTTGGGTTTGACCCACAACGCACGACAAGGGAGGGTGGGAACAGTGAGGAGAAGAGACGACATCTTCTCTCTCTGCACAAGTATTGCAACACAGTAAGGTGCCACCAGACTCCAAGACATCTGGTCCTTGGATACACAAATAAAATGAAACAAACCCAAGTCTAATAGTGCTTTTGCTGAAAACATCCCTTGTCTTGCCTTTATCACTTTTCCTATAATCAGACTCGGACTAGTGATTAAACAGCAGCAGCATCTAACTTGCCATCTTGGTTCCCTGTAAAAATGAACTGAATAATTTCTGCCTAAATTCAGGGATGCTTAAAAAAAAAAAAAAAGATTTTATATCACTTTTTACTCACTTTCGGATCAGTGTGTCAAAGGGAAATGTGGTTAATTCTGCTGTGAGGGTTTGGTTAACAGGTCTGCTAGTGATGGGGTGAATGGGAATACAGTCTAGTACCGTGATACCTGAGCCAAAACTTGTCCAGTTTCAAAGCTCTGGTTTCAGACCAGGTGGGCAGAAAGAATTTGAAAGGGACACAGGATTTTTTTTTTTTATCAAACTGGAGTTGATACGAAGCCTCAGCACAGCAGAGCTGGAGCCTAGCTGATGCTTAATTTCAAAAGATAATTGAGAATTAAGCTAGTTTTGTATTTATTAAGAGAAATAATGCCCATCTTGCTCTTTATCTGTAGTTGTTAATGTATTCAGCAAAGACAATTAGAATTTCTCATCTCCTTGTGGAACTAATAATGGAACATATTTTCCCACTAAACAGAGCTGTGGCAAAGTCCAGGAGTTAGATTTTTTTAATCATTAAATTTCTGTCAGAAAATCTTGATTTTTTTCAGTGTAGCATGCTGTTGTGGAGTGAAATTATTACTTGTGCATTTTATAGTTCAGCATTTACTAGTAGGGTTCCTGGGACACTGGTGACCTGTGGTATCTCTACAGCCAAGTGCATGGAGTCCATAAGAAGATGTAGGAAACAGATAGTTTGGAAGGGATGTGCGGGATTGAGATGATAATTATTAGGAAGAGAGGTTTAGGAATTAGGAAGCAGGGAATTGGAGGGGAAGTGATAAAAAACTGGGTGGCTGGTACTGCTCTGAGAGCAGGACTTCACAAAAGGTCACTGGCTTCAAGCCAAACCATAAAGAACTACTGGCTGCTCTGAAGGGGAACATTTGCAACCTCTGTTTTGTTTTCAACGTCTTGCTGTAGGTTCCCTATAACATCATTGGGTGGCTTGAGAAGAACAAAGACCCGCTTAATGAAACTGTAGTGGGTATTTTCCAAAAATCATCCAACAAACTCCTGGCAAGCTTGTTTGAAAGCTACGTTGGCGCTGACAGTGGTAAGCAGAATCAGCTCACGTGGGTTTTGTTTCATTTCTGGGATGTGTGCTTGGGAATGAATTTAAGAAACAAGACAATTCTCTCAACTGCAATTGACTCAATGCCAAATGAGGCAGTGACTAATTATTTAGATGCGCGCAGCATCTGTAGGAGTTTGCTAGTTATGCCAAGGAGGCCATTAATTCAGCTAGTTTGAATGTGTAATACCTCTGAGCATTTTTGGCAAGGAAATCTGTGTGTTGTGAACACTCCAGTGGGAGTTTGAGCATGCAGGTGTTCAGATGTGCAGGCAAGTGTTCATAGACATTTATGTACAAAATCTTTTGTGTAACAAGAACAGCTCTTGTTTCCCATGTTGTAGTCCACCTTGCTAGCCACCCTGAATTAATAACAAATACAAAGTTTAAGAAAGTGTTTTGGAATACTTTGTTGGATTAGTGGCAAGTAGATACCGAAGGTACCTGAGCACTGTTCCACATTGGCCAAAGCAGAATATTTTGCCAATACATCTTCCTTTTTGGTTGCCATTGGGTTTTTTTGTTTCACAAGACTAATGTATGTCTGAGAACATATTTAAGCTCTATGTACTACATAGAACTGTTTTATTTGTGAGAAGACAAGTAGCAAGCATCCAGAAAATTGATCTTAAGTTACTAAGACTGGCATTCATTACAAAGATGTAGCTCTTATGTCCTGAAGTTGCAATCACTTACAGCCTATTTATTAGTAACCTAATTTCTATAGATGCTGTCATGAATCATAAGACACTTTCTGAGGAAGCAAGCAGGCTGCAGACTTCATAATGTGAATAAGAGACGGACCTGGATGTAAATAACAAAAATCCTGCCACTAGCAAATTCTTGCAAGTACTAACTGCCTCTTTGCCTGTGGATATTACTGTCTGTCAGAATACTACCTTGTTTTTCCTCAGTGTCAGGCAAAAAGAACAGCCTGTCCAGCTTAGCCTCTTCTAGTCTCGGCAGTGTCACTTTCCAAAGGGGGAAAGGCTGCAGATAATTGCATCAAGCACATTGCACTCTTCACTTCTTTCATGTTGACTATTGCTGACAGGTGACAGAATGCCAGACCTCCGGGAATGATCTAATGGTCCAGTGTTTAGAAAGCGACAGCAATTGTTGTACATTTTTGGGTCATGTTTGGCCCTTGTGAAAATTTGTAAAGGCTGTGTCAGAAACTAGCATTCCTTTTGAGGATCTGAGCGATTCTAACTCCGAAGCTGTAAGCAAAATTCAGGGGATGCAAAGCTACTATATCTAAAATTATAAATATCAATTTCCCTCTATTCTAGACAAATGTTACTTGCACAAGTTCAGTGTCTGCATAGCAGACGTGAGAATTGGTGTCTATAGAGTGCAACATACGGTATAAATTTTTCATAAGCATTACGTTAGCTTTTTTTTTCCTACACCATCTCACCCTATAGGCTTTTTAATGAACTATAAACTATTTTGTTAAAAGTTATTTTTCTGCCTTATTCATATTTATGGACTTTATTCGCAACAAGTGATGTTGTCTAGATCTGAAATGCAAATGCAATCCAGAAAGCTTACAGTGGTCTTTGACAAAAATCCTGAGTATGGACAGAAAGCTGCAAACTCATGATACATAACACCTGATGTTCAGAAGTTTTTGCGTAATAATAAAAAATAAAAAAATCAGAGCCATCAAGTCATTAGCTGTGCCTTTCATTCAAAGGAATTTGTACTATTAGAACAGTTTGTCTGTCTCCTATGCCCTGCCTGCACCCCTTCCTGAGATACAGACTGTGATTTTTATTTATTTCATTGTTTTCTTAGCTGACCAGGGTGGAGAAAAGAAACGCAAGAAAGGTGCTTCTTTTCAGACGGTGTCCTCATTGCACAAGGTTTGTTTACCTCTTCCCAGCTGATGGTTTGAGTTAAGACAATACATTGAAGAGTAATGTAGAGGACAAAAAAAATTGAAACCCAACAACATCAGAATTTGATTCGGTGCCTGGCTTGTTGACCCTGGCTAAGTGAATACACTGTTATTGAAACCGCATGTGTGAGGGGCTGCTCCATTTTATCTTGTTTTAGCCTTCAAGAGATTAAGTGGTTTTTATTCTATTTGAGGAAGTATCACAAAATGGAGTGAACAACCTTTATCGCTTATTTTTGTGGCTTATAGCTTCATGCATGTCTTTGGAACAGGAACTGATTACAAGTAATTTGCTAGTCCCTATCTGATTACTGTTTGTAATCCTAGAGTTAGAGCAGACGTGGAAAACAAAATTTATTGAATAGAGTGGCATGTAGCCTCTTTTTTCCTGAGTAATTCCCTTCTTCTGGGACTAGCATGCGCTCCTGGTGAAGATGTTGTTAGGATCACGCCTGGGGAAAAATGGGGCCTGTAATTTACCATTAGTTCCATTTTTTTATGGGTTACTTTGAGGAAGCTGTAATGTTGGTGAACCTCAGGTAAGGAAGGAAGTAGTTATCTGCACTAGTCAAGTCATTTCATCTTGTCTGGAGGTACGCCCCAGGAAGGGAGATCACAGGAAACTGAGACCTGTGTCTTACCAGCTGAAGAAGTGTAAAGATAGCTGAAGGATCACTCAGGCAGCAATTTAATAACCCACAAATAGAAGCCCACTTCCCAGCACACAAGGAGCTGCTAAGTACCCAGCTTAAGTTGTGTCATTTCTCGTCCTGACTGGCGTATGAGAAATTTTCAGTTTGAACGGTTGTGCTGATGACAGTATATTTCACCTTTAATGGTGTCTATTAAAACACGTGTCTTCATAAGACTTTGCTAAAACTGATGTGGGTTCCTATAATAAAGTTAATTCATACTTTGGTTTATTTGAACACATTTCTCTGTAATGATTTTGGTAAGCTTATAATTTTGTTGGAGGCAATTTAGAGAGGTGGCCATAATAAACTTAACAAAGAATAAACAAACCATAATAAACAAATCAAAGAATAAGTGATTGAAATTCCACTAAACCACTAAAGCTAATTGTGTTTTTAATATGTCTGTTCTAGGAAAATTTAAATAAGCTGATGACTAACCTAAGATCTACAGCCCCTCACTTTGTACGATGCATTATCCCCAATGAATCAAAAACTCCAGGTATGGAAAACACAACAATCTTAAAATTTAGTATATTTGAACGATGCCATTCCAATACTAACTTCCAAGTCACCAGACTGTACTTAAATACTGTCTGCGTTGTTCACCTTATTCAATGGTGTCGCTCTTTCAGGAGATGACATTTCGCATTTTCCAGTTCCCTTGGTGAAATGAAGATTAAGCCCTATGGAAACGCTCCATTTAATTTAGCCTTGTTTGTCCCCTGTAGGTGAAATGGATGCTTTCCTTGTCTTGCATCAGCTCCGCTGTAATGGTGTCCTGGAAGGCATCCGCATTTGCCGCAAGGGTTTCCCAAACAGGGTGCTTTATGCTGACTTTAAACAAAGGTAATGTAGAGCTGTGTTGTCTCCTGTCCTAACCCATCAGTCAAAATAAGCAAAGCATGTCCTCTCATTTTTATGTGAGGTATTTTATTCCATTCAAGTTTATTTTCCATTCAGTTTGCCTGAACATGGAAGGCAGAATTCTGCTCTTGCTTGTGTCTGTGTAGATGCAAAGTAGGAAATTCCCCTAGGTGTCTTTTTTAAGTTTTGTTGGAAGAGGGAGGATTAAAAAAGAGCAGAATCTAGGCCAATTTGACTCATTGGTCATCTGTTATTAACAGGTACCGCATTCTGAATCCAGGTGCAATCCCAGAGGACAAGTTTGTGGATAGCAGAAAAGCTGCTGAAAAACTGCTGGCATCTTTAGATGTTGACCATAACCAATATCGTTTCGGACACACCAAGGTAACCAGAAAAGACCATCGCTGCTTACGTAAAGAGAAAAGTGATGGATCTGCTGTCTAATTTGCAGAATAGGACATTATACAATCTCTGGTGGTGGCAGTTAATGAAGAGTTAATCATACAAGGAACCAGCAGCAAAGTGATATTAATTTTTAAGCTGTGTTAAGGGAATTTAATTTCTCTGGCTAAAGCTCCCACAAAGCTTTTATTACAGCAACACTACGACCAAGAACAGCAGCAGCTGATGCTCCATGCCCCACAGTAAAACAATAGCTTATTTAATATAATATAGGTACACTCAAACATATATGGACCACAAGGTCAGTACTGTAAAAATTACTGTGGCAATAAACGTGGCAATAAAATAGTTTGGCTTATTCAAAACCGGGGAGATGAGACCCAGTTTTAAAACAACTTTGAAACTGTACAGTGCAGTCCCTGGTGCGAGTAGTATTTGGCCCTCTATACTCTTTTACTTTATAATGTGTCAATAAAAATACCATTCTTCTGAATTATTTCAGTAAGGTCTGTGTAACTCTGGAATAAAATAATTCGTTAAGGTGAAATGACATCTGTGCATGTACCAGGTGTTCTTCAAGGCCGGTCTCTTGGGCCATCTAGAAGAAATGAGGGATGAGAGACTTGCGAAAATCTTAACGATGATCCAGGCAAGAGCACGTGGCAGACTGATGCGGATTGAGTTTCAGAAGATAGTGGAGCGCAGGTATGAAGGCACCCCCTTAAATCTTAGTAGATACTAGTCATTACCATTTAATTATATGTTGAATAGAGCCATTATTACAGTCCCTAAGGCTATAGCTAACCCTACATTAAAGGTTTAAAGTAGATGCATGATAAAAATAATAGCAACTCTATATTGCCTGCAGCTCTGGTAAAAATCAGATTTGGGAACTTCTCGTGTCCCTGAAAATCAAGACATCTGGAGGAAGTCTCTTCTACATCTTGGAAAGTAGTATAAGTTCCTAATATTACTGAGAACAAAGCCATAAAACTGACTGAGAATGGAAAAAAATCTCAGTTTCTCAATTCAGGCTAAGCTTTGGGGAATTTTGTTTGTTTTCTTCTTAAACCAGGGATGCCCTTCTTGTAATTCAGTGGAACATCCGTGCTTTTATGGCTGTGAAGAACTGGCCATGGATGAAGCTTTTCTTTAAGATCAAACCTCTTCTGAAGTCTGCAGAAACTGAAAAGGAGATGGCCAATATGAAGGAAGAATTCTTGAAACTGAAGGAGGCCCTGGAAAAATCTGAAGCCAGGAGAAAGGAACTTGAAGAAAAGCAAGTCTCTCTAGTTCAGGAAAAAAATGATTTGCTTCTCCAGCTCCAAGCTGTGAGTAGACACATATGTTTATTAGATGTTCTTTGAAACTCAAAGGCTTATAGACAAGAGCATTAGTGCAATTCAATTAAAATAAGCTGTTGGCCTTGTCAGAGTCTTGCCAAAAATTAGAGTGGATAGAACATGAGAATTTCTAACATATAAACAGGTGGGCTAGCATTGCAAATCTTAACAGGTTCTTCCAAGTCAAGGTCTATGGCAGTTAGATATGGAAGTAGTCCTATATGTGACTAGCCATGCTCACCTAGTCATGCTCACCACTGTCTCATCCTGCTCCATTAATTACTTGTCGGTCTTGTCTTTTGAAATCAGGTGTAGGAAGTTTTCCTTACACTGCTCTGTAGCATTGGATCAGGTGGTCTGACCACTTACAGGATAGGGGAACATGTGAGGAAGAAAAAAGGCCAGGCAGTCATTGCTGTCCTCTTCCTTGTGCCACACCAGGAGCAAGACACTCTGGCAGATGCTGAGGAACGATGCGACTTGTTGATTAAGTCCAAGATTCAGCTGGAGGCCAAAGTCAAAGAACTGACAGAGCGGGTTGAGGACGAGGAAGAGATGAATTCTGAGCTGACTTCTAAGAAGAGAAAATTGGAAGATGAGTGCTCTGAGCTCAAGAAGGATATTGATGATCTTGAAATAACACTTGCAAAAGTAGAGAAAGAGAAGCATGCTACTGAAAACAAGGTACCTTTAGAACTCCACCATGTATTCAAAGAGGTTGTGTGTGGATTACCTCAGCAACAAGAGCTACTGGTGTTCCGATGGTTGTACACTGTCTGTTACACAGGCCGCACTGAAGGATCAGTATATACAGTTATTTGACCTTATGAGGGAAAAAGTGTTAACTCTAAGCCTAAGTTTCCCTTTTTCTGAAGTGAGTTTTGCTGTGATTCAGCTAAGAATTGTGTCTAGTTTGGGCATTTTTAAGTAAACAATTTTCTGCTGTAACCATGAATTCTTCCAAGTTGTCTTCTTAGAGCCTGTAAATGTAAAGCTCATCTCCTAGTTCTCCCAGAGAAAGTCAGAAGCTGGAGTCCACCACAATGACTGTGACACTGAAGAGAATTTAGTACATTTGAAAGAATGTACTAAACCCACGGCAAGAACTGGCACACGTCCCTTGGTGGCAATTTCACTCAAAAAGCCACAAGGGGTTGGGGGGGAGAGAGATCCCTTTCTTTCCATCATCTTCCTGCTTACAAGTTCAGTACAGACAGTCATTTAAGACAGGTTATGATAATCCCTTGCTTCAAAGTCTTACAAATATATCTTCCTCTTTCACACAGGTCAAAAATCTGACAGAAGAAATGGCAACTCTTGATGAGAATATCAGCAAACTTACTAAGGAGAAAAAGTCCCTGCAGGAAGCTCATCAGCAAGTTCTGGATGACCTACAAGCAGAAGAGGACAAGGTCAACACACTAAGCAAAGCTAAAGTGAAATTGGAACAGCAAGTGGATGATGTAAGATGGCTCTGCCTTCATGTTTCCCCAGGCTTGTTTGTCCACCACTTAGCTTCATGAGTCTGAAATGCTGCGAAGCTTTGAAATGTATTCCTGCCCTTTTAGAAATTATTGAGGATTTAGGAATGCAGTCCTTGTACTGTCTGTAAAAGGTGTAATTACAGGAATGCTATAAAAACTTATCTATGTACTTCAGCCTTTGAAAGGAGTGTGATAACGAGGGAAAATCCACTCAGTTTGCATTTGCAGTGTAACTGGCATGAAGTCAAACAGAACTTTGCTGCTAAGAGAACTGTAGTGCTTGCACAAATGTAAAGCGTGGACTAACCCTTATGTTCTGTTTCTTTAGCCCATATGTCCAGTGGCTGCTAGAAAACAAAAAATGTAAAATAGGATGCTTGTACTTAAGTACTTCTGCTTCGCCACTTGCTAGAGCGCAGCACAAAGCTGGGCTTAGCATACGTCTGACTGTTGCAAGCCATCTGTGTTCAATATATTTAATAAGTGACTTTGTTCCTAAAGCTTGAGGGCTCACTTGAACAAGAGAAGAAAGTGAGGATGGATCTAGAAAGGGCAAAACGCAAACTGGAAGGGGATTTGAAGCTCACCCAAGAGAGCGTCATGGACTTGGAGAATGATAAGCTGCAGATGGAAGAAAAGCTAAAAAAGTAAGAGACTGATTCTGTTGTACAAAATAAAGCAGCACAGTTACCACTGTTATTTCAGAGCCTTCAGGTGTCATCCTGCTCTGATAGTGGCCAAAATGAAAATCCATGACAGAGTGTGTAGCCAAGGAGGGAGGGAAAAATCACTCTTACTTTTGCACAGTATACCTGAAACATCAGAATTCATTACACTTTTCAGCATTTTTAAAAAAAAAAGGTATTTATTTTTTTCATTGTTTAGAGGAGAAAGCTGAAGGAAATCTCTATATAACTAGCTATGACTGTATTGTTGAAAGACCTGACTCTGTTAAATATATTTTTCCACTGAGTTGGAAAATAACGTTACTTTTGTGTGACACAAAGAACCAAAAATATAATTGCACAAATACATGCAGAGTCTTGACTTGGAAACGGCTGCTCAGAGGAAGATGTGTTTTCATGCAAATAGCAATACATGAGGATTGCTTTCATTTTTAGATACTCTAGAAGTTTTATTGAACAACTCTTTAAAAATTGCAAAAGCCTAGCTTGAAGCTACAGAGAAAATTGTCACAGTAGAATTTTCCTTTCTGTGGCAGGAAAGAATTTGAAATGAGCCAGCTGAATTCCAAGATAGAAGATGAACAAGCTATAGTGATGCAGTTGCAGAAGAAGATCAAGGAGCTTCAGGTCAGCTTGCTTTTTTCTCACGTATCTTAGGATGAGTTTCTCTTTGTACTTCACTGAAGGGCTTTGCAGAGATTTTTCATGGCTATCTGCAGCTTAGCTTTGAGACCCAAAGTGGTGCAACTGTGTAGCTTCCCAGACTGATCCCTTTTCCCCTCAGGATGCTTGCTCTGTAGTGGTTCCTTCCCAGTAGCAGGACATATGACCACAGAATGCCTGTGGTTTCAGACAAGGCAGAAAGGCTCTGGTGTTTTGTTTTGGGCCAATAACATTGTTCCAAACCATGGAGCTGAGGGTCGATGCTGGGGAGTAGTTCAGCGGTGATTAGCATGGATTTGAAATTTAGGGGAAGGGCTCAAATGCACAGGAAACTTTTAACAGAAATGAAAAGGCCGAAGAAAGTCAGCACAGTCCGAACAAAATGTCTTGACCCAAAATATCAGCTCTGCTTTTTTATAAACAAAGAACACTTGCCTAACTTGGTCGTGAAGTGTAGATTGGGCAAAATAACTGTTTCATAAAAAAGACTGTCCCAATGAATATTTGTTATTTGTGCAATTCTACATACTGCTGTATTTGAAATCCTGTCTTAACACTCCTAAAGAGAGGCTACTTCAGTCACAGAGTTCTTGAAATGGGACCAGAGTCCCTCCCCTTCAATGGCAATTTGTTGCTGCTACTCCTACTATCAAGTATCTTCTCTCATGTACTTCCACTAATGTCAAGTCCGTGAATATAAGATCAATCCATTGACCTAAATGTCTTGAACTGGAGCTTGGAGAGCAACCTACTGTGAGAAAGATGTAACTCATCATTCTTATTCTAACACAAGGTCTGATTTATTGGCACAAATGGGCAAGTTTCTGCACTTCCACCTGTGTTGTGAAGTGTGGGCTGGCAGAGGGTTTGACAATTTGTAAGGTTCTTGAAGGTGTTCCAATGGGAATCATCATGAAGGTGATCTAAAGGTGCTCGTGTCTCTTTGGTAGGCTCGTATAGAAGAACTAGAAGAGGAGTTGGAAGCAGAAAGAGCTGCTCGAGCCAAGGTGGAAAAGCAGAGATCAGATTTGGCCCGAGAGCTGGAGGAATTAAGTGAGCGACTTGAGGAGGCTGGGGGAGCCACAGCTGCCCAGCTGGAGATGAACAAGAAACGTGAGGCGGAGTTCCTGAAGCTGCGGCGGGACCTCGAGGAGGCCCCACTGCACTACGAAGCCACAGCTGCCACCCTGAGGAAGAAGCATGCAGACAGTGTGGCTGAGATGGGGGAGCAACTGGACAACCTGCAGCGGGTCAAGCAGAAACTGGAAAAGGAGAAAAGCGAGTTGAAGATGGAAGTGGATGATCTGTCATCCAACATGGAGCAGATGGTCAAGGGAAAAGTAAGGGTCCTGAGGCTTCCCAAACCTCAAAAGGTCATGTGTAGCCAAAGCTGGTCTGAAGGTTTCCAAGGACACCTGGTAGGGCTGAAGTGTTTTAAAAGGTGGTGTCTTGCAATCTGAGGGTGATTATGTGCATAGTGTCATCATTCCCCCACCCCCTTCCCCAGCTGGTGGTATAACCCTTCTTACCTGGAGATGGGACAGCAATTAAGATGGCCTGTCTAAAACATGTAGTGCATACCCACTTACAGGCATACTGTTTATCCGTATATCTTGGAGCACAAAACTGTATCACTTAAATTGTGCTCCCCCAATGAGAGGCGGTGATGACTGGGGTGATGCCATCCAAGGCTGGATATCTCCCATCCTAAGCAGAGTCCTCTCAGATCCTGCCCTTCATTCACAATTTTGACCCATGTTGGCAAGGAGTGCAAAGCAAAGGCTTGCATGACCATTGCGTATTTTTATTTCGTATGGCTAAATTGTGGATTTTGTTTCCTAAGCAAATAATCTTGGTAGCTTTCAGAGCGCTCTACAGAGTTCTTTCAGTGCAAGTGAAGAAAATAAATTTCAATATTCTGAGAGTTAGAAAGCTGTCATAAAACTCAATTTATGATAAATAGCAATTAAGCAGAATCAGTAAAGCAGTTTTCATTGGAGATGATTTTCCCATCTAGCAATTAAGAGGAGGCTTATGCCTGAACTTCATAGGCATGTGATTGCTTTTGAAGTTCTTGCAGAGTCTTTTTATGCTGCTGCTTTAGTTCAGAATGCAGTTTGGGAAAAACAAATGGGGAAGGTGCTCCGATGGGGAGACCCCTGGCCTTGGACTGTAGACACAGGACTACTATTCCCTGCTTTACTGCTGTGGTATTTGTCTTTGCTATCTGCCATTTCTCTGAAAGGCAAACAAACAAACAAGCAAAAAGGATACATATGGAAGCTGCTGCTTCCCAAACAGCTGCCTGGAGGCTACAGCTTTGTATGTCTTGTCTCCTGATTCCTGCTAGGCAAATGCAGAGAAACTTTGTCGCACTTATGAAGACCATCTGAACGAAACAAAAACTAAACTGGAGGAAATGACTCGCCTCATGAATGACCTCACTACTCAGAAGACAAAACTCCAGAGTGAGAATGGTACGTGTCTGTGTTCAGCCTAAGATAAGTTACTGGGAGTCTATCAAGTGTGTCTCAACACTGTGTCAGCGAGATGCATTGTGCAATGGCATCTGCTTGAAGGTGGCTGGGTTATGATGGCTGAATGAAGCAGTGGCTTTGTGTCTTTTGACTTTCCTATCTTCAATATTTTTATAAGCTCGGTGATGGGGAACAACCTTGCCTTCGACTGCCTTTTAAAACAAACCTTTAACCGTGTTTACCAGCATACCGTGCTACCATCTCATGAGCTGAAATGGATGTGCCAGCTAGGTACCCAGTTTCAGGAACACAGATGTGTATATCTGTCTTGCCCCACTAGAGGGAAGGTGAAGGAGTTGGTGTACTGCTGCTGTCTGTGTGAATACCATCTTCCTCAGCATGACTTTCAGTATTGCACTCTAGAAGACGCTCACATCCGACCAAAAATGCCACGTCCTCTAAGTGCTTGCTACCTTTTTTTTAGCCAGAGTAGTACTATTTAATCTCTGCATCCTCATCAGATATCACTGTTCTGTGTATTTTTGAGGAGAGATTTTTCATTTCCTTTCTGTTTTCATGTTAGTTCTACATACTCCCGTGAGGCTGCGGTTTCCACTCTGCAGTGACACCTTTCTTGTGATAAATGAAGTTTTCCTTATGTATCCCTCTGTTCTGTATGCTGGTCGTTGTGAGGTTCTCAGGGTACTTTGGAGCCCTCTGAAAAGAAGTCTGTGGAAAACCAACATAAAGCAGTGAGGAAAAGTATAAACAAAACCAGCTACAACTGCACATGAAAGTAAGCATCAGTCTAGTCTGATCCACGAGCTGAACTAAAATTAATGAATCGAGGTATTGGCAGTACAAATAATAAAAAACCCCACAAAACTAACAGAAAAACCCCCAAACAAACACCTAAGGAATACTATCCTGGTGAAGGGTCTGAAGACCTTTTTGGATTACAGGTTACAGGTTTGGAAGAAGCTTCACAAGAGGTCAGCCACAATCACTGTTAATTCTTTTCCTCAGCATAATTGGACAGGTGGGATTTTGATTTTGGCTGGTAATTTCCTGGTCTTACCTTTCTCCTCCCCCATTTGATTAAATCCTGTGACAGGTGAATTTATAAGACAGCTTGAAGAGAAGGAATCACTGATAAGTCAGCTGTCCCGGGGGAAAACATCGTTTACACAACAGATTGAAGAACTTAGGAGACAGCTAGAAGAGGAAACCAAGGTAATGCTTTGACTGTGTCCCATTCATTGAGATGGAATGGGGAAAACTGTTCATGTTCATTTGTAGCCTGGATAAAAGCTGAAATGAGACATAGGGAGACTGCTTCCTGGTAATTGTACTGATGTTAAGTTCCTGCCACTGACTGAGGCAAGTCATAGAAGAATTTGGGAAAATAATCAGTGTCAATCACTGCTAAATAAAACTTACTCAGTAGTATAGCCAAAATCTCAGAATTTGCATCTTAAAAGTTTGGATGCTTGTCCAGTCAGTCTTGGTAGCTTCCTCAGCATGTCACCAGTTAGGGATGACTTCAAACACTTCTTACCTCAATTGACCTGAGCTGTCAAGGCCAGAGGAAAAAAGCAAAAAAGGCTTAAGCCTCCATTTAAAATTCTAGGGGCTGTTTATTTGGGTTTTGCTGCAGGTAACCCTGCAATGCTGTGACCTTTATATCCCTGCAGTCCAAAAATGCCTTAGCTCATGCCCTGCAAGCAGCCAGGCACGACTGTGATCTCTTGCGGGAGCAGTACGAGGAGGAGCAAGAAGCCAAGGCAGAGCTGCAGCGGGCTCTCTCAAAGGGAAATGCAGAAGTGGCGCAGTGGAGAACGAAGTATGAGACTGATGCCATTCAGAGAACTGAGGAGCTGGAAGATGCTAAGTAAGTGGATTGCATGGGCTTCATCATGCCCTCAGCTGGGAGGACTCTGCTCCCTCAGTCTAGTTATGGCACTAAGGAAATAGGGCAATCTGGTTGGAAAAAGCCCTCTGGCTCATTGCTGTCATTTGAGGCTGTCCTGTTCTTTTCATTGCTTGAGCAGGTTAATGTTTCTGTTGAGTCCTTGTCTATGAGGTAGTGGATATGGATACTGGGGTTTATTTAAGAATGAACAAGATGAGATTAACCTACTTGGTTATCTCTCATACTCACTTTGCTTTGCACTGGTCCAGTGCTACATTCCCTAGGTCTTGACTTGCCTTCCCAGCAGGGAGATGATGGCTGCTCCAGGAAAGTAGGGCAGAAAGTCCTGTTGGCTTGTGCTGTGGAGCTGCTCACAGTTACCAGTCTCAGGTGTTATTGGGCAAGGTCTCTGAGCATCTCCAGCATCTGCCTCTGCACATGTCTAATCTGCAAGGTATTCCCCCACTTCCAGTACATCTTCTCTATCTAGCATCTTCACTTTCTTCTTTCTGGGCCCTCCTTTCTTTCCAGGACCAATTCTTCTTGCCAGGACTCCCAGCCCCCTGTTTTCCCAATCCAAATGGTCTACAAACAGAAGCCCAAGGTGTGACCATCCTCCTAACTAGTGGTTCTGTTTCTCTTAACTGGAGGAACATGACACTTTCATTTAGACCAGGTGTTAACAATTTACAAACAGCCCACCCTGGTTACAGCTAGCAAGTAGCAGACTGCTGCTTGAGAGTTCAAATGTTCGATTTCAAATATTTACACATATGCACACATGCACAAAATTATCCACCACGTGTCAGCATTCATAATTTAAGCTGTTTCTTTGCCTATCATAGTCCCTTCTCTCTATAGGCTCAATTTTTCCCCCCCTTCCCCTTGAAAACCCCCAGTTTTCCCTTTCAAAACTGATCTATTGAGAGGTTTGGTGTCAGTTTTTCTGCATAACATGGCAGCAGTGGCTCTCAGTCATTTCATTGTCCCTTCCCACCTGGTAGGAAAAAGCTTGCCGCTCGCCTTCAAGAAGCTGAGGAAGCGATTGAGGCGGCCAATGCCAAGTGCTCTTCTCTGGAAAAGACAAAGCACAGGCTGCAGAACGAGCTGGAAGACATGATGATTGACCTGGAGAAGGCCAACTCAGCAGCTGCCTCCCTGGACAAGAAGCAGCGTGGTTTCGACAAGATCATCAATGACTGGAAGCAGAAGTACGAAGAGTCACAGGCTGAGCTGGAGGCTTCCCAGAAGGAGGCCCGTGGCCTCAGCACAGAGCTCTTCAAGCTGAAGAATGCCTATGAGGAGACGCTGGACCATCTGGAGACGCTGAAACGGGAAAACAAGAACCTCCAAGGTAGGCTTCATTCAGCCCCCACATCCAGTGCAAGATCCATACCAGTGGACAACTGGAGAGATGCAGGTGCCCTGTGATGGCTGTGGGGAAAGAAGCTTATCTCTCCCTTGAGACTAGATTTCTGATGTGTTTGGAGACACTGACTGATGCTGGCAATGAAGGTTTTAAACACAGAAATTGGTATGACCAGAGGAGAGCAGGCTTCCCTTTGCTGTCCGTCAATGAAGCTCACTGGCAGAGGTCCCGGTCTCAGGGGAGGAACAAGAAAGATGATAGAGGTGCAGTGGATGAAGCCTAGATGGATCCCAAAGCAGAGCACAGATGGTCTGCAGATGACAGATAAAAACTAAACCACTATAACCACTTCAAAAAGCATTTACAAGAAAGCCTGTACCTTCAAGTTGGTCGGGTAAAAAGAGTTGCTGTAATTGAAAGTAAGGAAGTGTTTGGGTACCCACAAGCCCTTGAGGTAGTAGTTCGGGGCATGGGTCCTGTATTCATGCCCCATGAATTGCAGTATGTTTGGGACACTCTGGTCTCTAAATCTGTCCATCCTTTTTGTTTCAGAGGAGATTTCTGATCTGACTAATCAGATTAGTGAAGGAAACAAGAGCCTCCATGAAATAGAAAAAATCAAGAAACAGGTTGAACAAGAGAAGTCAGAAGTTCAGCTGGCTCTGGAAGAAGCAGAGGTAAGGGAAGAAAGCTCAAGGGAAGAGGAAAGGGTGTCTTCATCAGAATTTTCCTTCCTTTTTCATCCTCTTGGCCTCACAGCCAGTGTGTTGATTGTTAGCAAGTGCAACCTCTCTGCACCTAGCTTCTCTGGCCTGGCTAGCCAGTGTTTTCAAGAGTGACTGGTGACTTTTGGAGATGTCAGTTCTAAGATCATCAAGCGGGAGGCCCATTTGAAGGAGGTGCCTTGTGGTTTTGGGGTTTTTTTGTGGTTGGTTTGGTTTTTTTTTTTTCCCCTTTCAGAAAGCTCAGGAATCTTCTGCTCATCTCCTGAAAGTCCAGTCCTTCTCGCTCTCTTCAGCACAGAATACTTCAGTTTTTCAGGAATCGGGAACTGCTGAGAATTATAGTCTTATTTTATCAGATATTTCTAGTGTCTATTTTCCAACAACAAATTGACTATTTCCTGGTTTTGAGAATAAGAGGACAAACTTTCTGATTACTTAAAACTGTGTAAGGTCTCAGATATTGTGTTGGATACCGCAGCCTGCTTAAAAAACTGGTAGCAGTCTCGGAAACCAAATGAAAACAGGCCTTTTGGAAAATCTTTGACTCTCATAGGAGTTCGGTAAAGGCACTTAGCATCACCACATTAGTTTTTACAGCGGCAACTATGCATGTACCCGAGAGGGATGCCTCATCCCAGTTTCCGGAAACAAACCAACAATATAGAACAAGCTGATTGGAAATCCTGATTATTCATTTAAAGGGTTGGGTTGACAGGGTTGGTTTTTTTTAAATTTGGTGCATTGCAGAGCTAGAAAGGGGTGTAGGTGTTGCTGGCTAGAAGCAACACAGCGTATAACGAGGGATTTTTAGTGAAGACTCTGTTTCTTTTGAATTTTACTCTAAATAATATCTGCTAAAACAAACATCACCCAGTGACAGGGATCTGCTGAAACCTTAAATGCCGTGTGACGTCTTTTGTCTGTTACAGGATGCTTTATACTTTGCAGGGATTTCGCAGCCAAACAAACAGGTGTCATGATCAGAGCAGAGGAAAGATCATGTCTGTCTTCCACAGCTCTGAGATGTGGAGAGTGATTACGTGCTCTGTCAATACACTTTTCACACTAGAAAGAATACATCGGTTCTTGAGAGATCTAAAGGGCACACTTTACTTTCCTGGACTGTGTGGAACAGCTTCCTAAAGCTCAGTGAAATTAGGAACTAATGAAAGTAAAGTGGTGATGTATTTTTGTTTTAATTGTGAAAGAAATGGTTTAATACAGATTTTCTCCCTTCCTTGTGACTGTGGGTCTCCAGCAGTCGCAATGGTGACACGGTACTCCTGCCTGCTCTTCCCATTAATACGTTGTAGCTCCTTGGCATGAAGTGTGCGTTCGACTGACCTGTAGCTGCTGCATGATGGCCGGAGATTAGCAAGGATTTTGTACTGCTTTGTCTTCAGAACCTCTGTTCTGTTTCCATCACCTCTCAAGGGAAGCATAGTTAAGCCTGCGCAGTTCTACCCTTCAGAGAACACTTGCAAAATATATAGTGTTCAGTTTGGCTTCCCTTCCCCGTGCCACGCAAGCAGCAAGGAGTCAGGATGCCACTGAGCCTGGTTTGTGCGAGACCTGGAAGTCAGAAGGCCCTGTTATTTCAGTGGGGGCAGTTGTCAGCTTAGTTCTTGACTTCCATATATGAGAGAAATGTAAGAACAAAAGACATGGGAACAAACCTCCCTTGTTTTGTCATATAGAGCTGATGTCTGTTATTTCTTTCCTTGAAGTCGTGTTGCCTAGTAAGATTATATGGTAGGCTTTCAACGCTTCATGATTTGGAGACATCTTTGTGAGCTGGGGCATGCGTGGACCCCTTCACCCTCCCAACAACAATCTTGCTTTAGCTTTTGCCTATCCCTTATAAGCCTGTGAGTTTCTGGAGGGTGTCTGTGCAGGGGTGCGGAGCGGGGAACATCTGATATCAAAACCACACAGGCAGGGCCTAAGGTATACAGTGCTATTGGGAATGGGAAAAAAAGTGTGAAGGGATCAACTTTGTGCAGCACTTTGTGATTTGAAAAAATAAAAGAATAGTGACTCCTGGCCTTGCAAGCTCTTGGTGCTTTCTATTTCAGGGAGCTTTGGAGCATGAAGAAAGTAAGACTCTTCGTTTCCAGCTTGAACTTTCTCAGCTTAAAGCAGAGTTTGAAAGGAAACTGACAGAAAAGGAGGAAGAAATGGAAAACATAAGGTACTGTGCGGGAAGCAGCATGGTTTTTTAAGGGGAAAATATCAAAAGACTGGAAATATTCTCAAGACCCAAATGCACCACAGGTAACTGTGCCAGCACAAGCAGATACTGTCCATACCAGACACCAAGACAGCTCTGATTGTTTGCCAAAGGGTAGTCTTACCCCATTACCGTTTCTTAGTTCGAATATTCCTGTCCGTTCAGCCTCTGCCAGCGTATGCATAAGCCCATCACACATGTCACATAGCAGCCATAACACAACTGACTGGCATAACCAAAGTCGCAGCAGACCGAGGGCCGCTAAGTCTGTATGTTTACAGCATGGAGACAAGTAGGTCTAGAGAGCTGTCTTCTCCTAATCCTCTAGGGTGGCTGCCTCCCAAGGGGAGCCGCAGGCAAAATCAGCTGCACAGCCGCAGTGGTGCTCAGATCTACCTTATCTGAAGACTATCTTTACCTCTGCATTTAGTTAATTTACGCAGTTATAGCTACACTGATTGTGGGAGGAGGTGAGGAGTTTGCTGTTATGTGTACGCCATTTGGGTAGGCAGTGAGAACTGCAGAGGTACAGAAAGTAGGAATGTAAAAGGAGAGGAGGTTGCAGGTGAAAGGGATGAACAGGAAAAATGGAAAGCAGTTAGATCACAGGAGGATGATGTCTTTTGTCTCTCCCCTCCCACCCAGTACAAACGCTCATCTGAAGAGTTACACTCTTAAAATGATGCTACACTGGGCCAGATTTTCAGCAGTGTGTGTGTGCAGTTCTTCAGACCGCTCCGTCCTTGACTTCGTCAGTGTTGCAGCTCTATTAATCCAAGAACCATGTAACTGTTTCTTGGCAGGATAAAGGGTAGGGAAGAGGAAGTCCAAGGTTTACCTTGGCCAATGTAGATGCAAGGATTGATATGTTAACTGTTTAAAAAAAAATTAATGTTTTGGCCCTTTCGCATACTATCTTCTATTGTCCCGCAGATGTCTCTATTACAGAGATCTCAGGAACACCTATCCCAATCAATGCCTTCTGTCTCAGCTTTGTTATGAGTGTTTTGTTGTGAAGTTGTTCAGCAGTCGTGCTGTGTTGTTCCCTGGAATCTAGGGCACAGTTCAGTATCTTGCTGAAGCAATAAGGCCCTCAAGGTTTTTCTTGCTGGCTTGGTGATTTCCCAATCGTCTCCTACGCTTTCAGTAAAACTTGGCCAGCAGCAAGAGAAATGTTTCCTTGTGTGAGTCATATTCTGTGCTTTCAGTTACCTTCTGGATGTGAGACCAAAACTTTCATCATAGGACTCGACTGTCAGAGAGTCAGGAAAATTAAGCACCTGTCTGTATCTGTTTTCCCTTCTTTAAATTGGCACTAAGCTGCCTTTCACAGGGGGACCAAGCTGTTAATTTGGGTGGGCTTAATCTCTCCCAACTTTAGATGTCCATAACACAGATTTCTATTCCTGAATTATTTCCCTTACAAGAGAGCACAAGAAATGTGTTTCAACATCTACTCTGAGACACAATAAATTGTAGCTTACATGTGCCATTTACTATAAAGAGCACCTAGATTAATTAGCTCAGAATGTAACTGCCTACCTTCAGTTTGATTAATCCTCTCCACTAATGCCTTCATAAAAAAGCTGAGATGTAAAACATCCCAATAAATGATTCAGTAAATAAGTTAGTAAGTGACTGCTAAGCTTGAAGTGCTTCTTGTTAAGTTCAAACCTGTACTCCCTTGAGTTTACAAGAGATCCAAGAGAACTCCTTGCTCCAATATTGCCAAAGAAAACACATGAGAAGGATGCTATAGGTGCTTACAGATCATGAGTCAGCTGAGGGTGTGAAGCACACCAGCCAGTTAGATGGCAGTGAGGCACTGGAAACCTGTGCTGTGTGTGTCATTGAGGAACATACTATTCCTGGAAATGAGACACTTTCTGAAAAGTGTTGCACATAGTTCTATGTGCCTGTGAAGAGAGGAAAATTACTCTGTTCACCCTTCACATCCTTTTTATGTTATTCCATAACCAGGAGAAATCAGCAGCGCGCCATAGATTCACTGCAGTCCACCCTTGATTCTGAAGCCCGGAGCAGAAATGAGGCCATCCGGCTCAAGAAGAAGATGGAAGGGGACCTCAATGAGATGGAAATCCAGCTCAGCCATGCTAACAGGCATGCTGCAGAAGCAACAAAGTCAGCACGTGTCTTGCAGACACAAATAAAGGTACTCCAAGAGCTGCCAGTCCCAAGCACCCAATGGTAGGTGCGGGCTGCGTTTCGTTAGCACAGGGCAAAACAGCAATGGTGATGGTAATTGAGAGAAGCTATTCCCAAGGATGTGCAAGGAAAGCCCTTAATGATCGTGTCTGGTGTAAGAGAATACTGAAATATGGATTTCTTCCAAGACTTGTATACAAGCTGGATGAGATCCAGTCATAAAACCCTTGCTGGCTACAGCCTCCTGCAGGGGCAGAGAGCTACAGCATGAGGAACTGAAGATCTGTGATCTTGTGAGCTTGCAAGTCCCTTAAAAGTGGAGAAGCAAGTCAGTTGGCTGGAGTACAGGGAGTGTTTGTATATTCAGCTTTGTTGTTTGCTTCAACATTTGTAATAGCTTAAAAAAAAAAAAAATCCTTTGCTAAGACACCTCTTAAGTCATCACCTCTCCCACACCTAAGTAGCTAGTTCTGCCTCAGGCAGAACCGCCAGCTCTGGCAGATCAGTACACACACATTTTTCCCCCATTGTACCATATACCACACAAGCTATTCAGCTTAAAGTGTGGGGGAAACCTTTCTCCAATAAAGCAGCACTGGAATTCTTGAGGTGGGCCCCATGCAACCGCTGCGGTCTGGGGTCCTCTTATGCAAGCACAGTGGGCTGAAATGGTGTTGCACTGGTAAAAAGACCCCAAACATCTGTTTCATTATAGGAGCTTCAGGTACAGCTGGATGACTCGGGACACATGAATGAAGATCTGAAGGAGCAGCTGGCAGTCTCTGACAGGAGGAACAATCTTCTCCAGTCAGAGCTGGATGAGCTGAGGGCTTTGCTGGACCAGACTGAACGGGCGAGGAAGCTGGCAGAGCATGAACTGCTGGAAGCCACTGAACGTGTGAACCTGCTTCACACTCAGGTTGGCTTTTTCTGTCCTCTCTCCCTCAATGGGTTAAACTGAGCCTCGTGTGTTAAGCACTGACACTGTCCATGGCCGTCATAAGGCAGACACACCTTGCCCTCCTTCAAGGGAGAAAATGAGGGAGAGGAAGCAAGTCACTCTGTAGTTATGCAACCTCGCTCCCTTCAAGTTAGCTGGAATTGATGATTCAGCCAACTGCTTTAAACAGTTTCCAGAAAAAGTGGTTATGGAAGATAAGAGTAAATTTAATTTCTTTCCTTCTTTGGTGCCATAAAACCGGTTTCCTGATTTAATTAAGCCGTGGCTGGGATGGTATGGCATTTCTTTGCAGGAAGCGACACTTCAGGGTGTTGGTGTCACTCAGCAATGAAAACTGCAGGAGGCTGGGTTCTAACAAGAGGTCTGTTATGCAGGGCAGGAAACTACTCCGCAGCAAAGTGCCATCTAGGTCTTCGTTAATATAGGCCTTTGGCCTTTGGCTGGATGGACACTGCAGTTTTTACAGGGCCATGGAGGGGTGTGTCCTGATGCACCAACATTTTTGATACAAACCTGAAGATTCTCTTCACCAAATAATTAATGGTCAGAAGGAAATGAAAATGTGCTACAGACTGGAGACGTTTTGCAATGTTTCCTCCAGCCCATGGTGCCATGGGCCTTCTGTTTTAATGACCTCATTGACTAACTGATTATGGAACTGGCTTATTCATTCTTCTATTTCAGCATCTTGTTTATTATTTTATCTAAAGCAAAACCTGAGTATTTACAGCTTTGAGAATATTTTTAGTATTTCCTCAGTATGAAGCTAAGCTATGTAGTAAAGGCCAGCCCTTACCGCATACCTGGGTCTCCCTTCCCAAATCATAGAGTCGTAGGATCCTTTAGGTTGGAAAAGACCCTTCAGATCATTGAGTCTGGCTATAGACTTACCACTGCCAAGGCCACCACCAGAACATGTCCCCGAGCGCCATGGCCCCACGTCCTGTAGAGCCCTGCAGGGACAAGGACTCCACCGCTTCCCCGGGCAGCCCGCTCCAGCGCTTGCCAGCCCCCTCGGGGAAGAGGCTTTTTCCCAATGGCCAATCTAAACCTCCTCTGGCACAACCCAAGGCTGCTTCGTCTCCTCCTAGCTCTTGTTCCTTGGGAGAAGTGACCACCCCCCACCTTGCTACACCCTCCTTTCAGGGAGTCACAGAGAGCGATAAGGTCTCTCCTCAGGCTCCTCTTCTCCAGGCTGCACAACCCTGGTTCCCTCAGCCGTTCCTCATCAGACTTGTGCTCCAGGCCATTCACCAGCTTCGTTGCCCTTCTCTGGACACGCTCCAGCACCTCTGTGTCTTTCTTGTAATGAGGGGCCCTGTACAACTCTGTAATCCAGGAGTTGCAAAAATCAGTAAGCCTTGGTGTGCTACGGTATTTGGAGAAGTTATGTCTCTAATCATCACTTTTCCTCCTTTTCCACTGTTCCTTTGGGGAAAACTTAACAAAAGAACACAAGCCTGATCAATCAAAAGAAGAAGCTCGAGGGTGACATTTCCCAGATGCAGAATGAAG
>NW_009260192.1:2665417-2686680 GCF_000687185.1 Egretta garzetta | reverse complement strand
AGAAAGCAATCACAGATGTAAGTAGGCTGGTTCCTTGCTCACGTCTTTTCAGTATCCCAATGTCTTAGGATAACCAAGTAAGTACTTCCCAGGTCACCATTTCTGTGCTTGTTACAAAGCTCGTACATCCAAAGCGCTCCACAGTTATGTGGAGGTAACTGATGAAACTACAAAATAAGACAGGCTAGAGGTAAAAAGAGATTTAGAATTTCTACCTGATGTTTGGGGTTTGGTTTTGGTTGTTTTGTTGGGGTTGTTTTTGCCCCAAGAATGCAGTTTCCACTGATCCTCAAAGTCTTAGGTTGTGTCACCTTTGAATCAGGTAAATCACTGGATAAACCAGTTCAGACTGAACTAGTGCTAACCGGTCTCCTGGTATACATAGAATCGGATGTGAGAAACAGCATTACTGAATCCCAAATGAGGTACCCTAGAAATAGGTGTCTGTTGGAAAAACATGAGGCTTAAGATTCCAGGAGGGAGAGTTGGAGTGCATTCTTCCTCTAGGGAAGACATAATTTGGGCAGGTATAGTTTCATTTCCCACAGACCTGGAGAAATCCATGTCTTCAGAGTTCAGCTGATGTATTACATCATACCAACAGAACATGAAAGCTAGAACTGGAAGTTTCTGTGAGTTATGTGTCTGGAGTGCCTGGTCAAAGCTATTCCTGTACCATGGTCTTTACTGCTTCTCAGCTGACAGCACTATTATTGCCTGCCAGAGAGAAGATGCTGATTGTCCTTGATTCAGCTCCAGCCTGCATTGCAAGGACTGCTGTCTTCTGATGACTGCTCAGCGATGGGTACAAAATCTGTAAATGGCTCTTGGTGGGATTTTTTAGGAATGAGCTAATTGGGACCCATGTTACCTGTCTTACAGAACGGCTAGGGACGATGTAAGATGTTGAAACTCAGCCTGCTATCCCAGCACAGGCTGCAGAAACTGCTCTGCTGTTACAGCCGCTCAGGCGGCTCTCGTCTATGGCTGTGCAGGGAAATTTGTCTGCCAGTTGTTTTAGTCTACTACCTTTCAAGAGCTCCAAACACCAAGATTGGATTTTGAATAAGTTCTATGTAAAATGTCGCAGTGAATGGCACAGGCCTACTTGTAGGCATTATAAATTAGGACTTTATATGGCACAGATGCTAAAAGGAAAAAACAAAAGGTGTGGGGAAAAAATCTTAAATCACAGGATTAGAATATGAAGTAAAAAAAGGCCTCCAAGGCTATTCTGTCTCTGCATTTTCTCTGTCCAGGCAAGGTATGCACACACATTCTCTGGAGCTTTGGGCAGAGTGAATGATCCAAATAGTGGATAATCCAAGATTGATCTCCCATTGTTTCTTCCGAGACATAGTTCAGTAGCATAAGAGAGCTGCTGTAAGATGTGGTTGTTTTTTCAGGCAGCAATGATGGCTGAGGAGCTTAAAAAGGAGCAGGATACTAGTGCTCACTTGGAGAGAATGAAGAAGAACATGGAGCAAACCATTAAAGACCTCCAGAAGCGACTGGATGAAGCGGAACAAATAGCCCTGAAAGGTGGCAAGAAGCAGATCCAGAAACTGGAATCCAGGGTAAGTTTGTGATCCAACTTCAGACCGCTGTCTCCTGCTTACAGAACTGGGACCAGCTAGGTGCCCTAGGGCTCCCTGACAAGTTCACAGAGGCCAATAAAGGATACTATGAATGCTTGCCTCTGTTTCACAAAATGCAGGTGAGCAGTTCTTGGAGGCATGCTTCCCCTTCATGATCCAGCTGTGACAACTCCTTGATTAAAAAATGAATTTAAAAAAATCCCAACATCTAAACCCAGCAAAAACCTCTGAAATGCTTACTTCAGTATATACATTTTTGGCCTTTGCATATGTCTGCACCTTTGCTGGTGCAGTTTGAATACATTTATGAAAAAGCAGAATGGAAAGGTGGCATTTTGATCTGTTCCTAAAATTGAACTCCATGAAGATGCTGAGAAAATGAGCATTTCTTGAACTGTGAACCAACTTATCTGCTGCTTTACACACGTAGCATAATGGCAAGGGTTTTTCCTCTTTTGTAGGTTCGTGAGCTGGAGAATGAACTCGAGACTGAACTCCGTCGCAATTCAGATGCCCAGAAAGGAGCCCGCAAGTTTGAGAGGCGCATAAAAGAGCTGACTTACCAGGTATTCTGAGGACTGTAGTAACCACTAGGCCCCTGGAAAGAAATCTGTTCTCCCAGTGTCATAAATGGCCTCTGTTTCAGTGAAGGATGAAGGACAAAGGACAGCATTACCCAAAGCTTTCTGATTATAGGAAGCTTTAGGGATAGGAGGAGCAATCTCCCTAGGGCTACCATCGTCTTGCTTGACTCATGACTAATGTTAGAAAGCCTCTGTTGCTGGGATCTGGACAGTTTTAGCACAGTATTAATATGGAGCAGGCTTAGATGACTATTTATGCTGCAAAAGAAAGAGCCCAGCTGTCTCTCAGCTGTGCCGACGTTGTGAAAAGGAGCCAGAAGGATTCCATCGACTCTAATGCACCACTTGCTGTAGCGTTGCCCAGTCCCTGGGCTCTGTCGCCTATTGCTGAGCGGCACAGGCGAGTTGTGAGCCTCCCACAGGTTTGCTAACAGCTGCTGCTGCTGCTTGCCTTTCAAGAAAGGTCTTCAGCGCAGAGCCCTGATCCTTTTGCTTTCAACAGCATTCTTAAGAAGATAATCCCATCCATCTGCTTTGGGAGATTATTTAGCCTCCTACCTGTTGTTTTACTCTGGCTTTTCTATGCAGAGGCCGAAGGTTGTTTTCTTAGAATACGGTGAGCCAGCACAGGCAGACAGAATTAGCTGATCCTTCTGCTTATTGATTGTAACAGCTTAAACCTGTCTCCAGAAATGCCTCCAGACAAGATTTTAAAATATGGAGTTGCATATATTTTAGGCCCACCCATAGGTCTGTTTCACTAAACAATGACACACTCCACCATGACAAGAGCGCTCCTCATCCCTGAGCAAGGAACTCTGCATTTACATGTAGACTTCTGCAAGTGTGTGCAGATATATATGTATATGTATTTACATATGTAGATGGGGGGGGTACTGTCTTTTAGTCCCCAGCCTCCAGGCTTACATACATCTTCAATAAACCTATAGAAATTTTTTTCATCTATGCACAGGTTGATCACAATATGGCTTGTGTGTATTTTGAACTATATGTTTCTAAAATTATATATGTGGCAGCCATACTTATTTAATTGTGGGAGATGCTTTAGACCTTTTTACACTGTCAAACCAATTAATGCTGTTTTGGCGCAGTCAGAAGAAGATAAGAAGAATCTGGCCAGGATGCAGGATCTGATTGACAAGCTACAATTAAAAGTGAAGAGCTACAAGCACCAAGCAGAGGAAGCTGTAAGTAACTACCCAGGCCTTTTTACCTTTGAGAAATTTATTGTCCTAAACCCACAATCTTTAAACCATAGAAGCTTTTAGTACAAAACCACATTTTGTATATGCATTAATGTTTGTACTTATTTCCATATAAACCCTGTATAAATTTATAATATATATAAAATAAAGTATGAGCATATGTGTTGATTATCTTTAAGAAAAGCTATTCAATTTTATCTTAAGATTGTAGTGTACTTTGCAAGGGAGGGGAAGGAAGAAGAAAGACTTTTTTTCCTCCTAGTCCCTCAGGAGGCACGTTGAGAACCTCCCAGTTCACTTAACATGGAGAGTGCCACTGGAAACATCAACTCTGTAAAACAAAAATCTCGGTTCTCCAGGAGGTGGATCCCATACAGCTGTTACGTAGTCACACTGAGCACTTTCCATCCCCCTTGAAGTGGAAAGCTTTGTTTCACAGGGACAGGAGGAAATCGGCTGTACTGTTTTCTCTCACCAGGAAGCTCAAGCCAATCTGTACCTTTCGAAGTACAGAAAACAGCAACATGATCTGGATGATGCTGAAGAGCGGGCTGAAATAGCTGAATCTCAAGTTAATAAGCTGAGGAGCAAGTCAAGAGATATTGGCATGAAAAAGGTATGGTTATACGGTATGGGGTAAGTGTCCATGCTAGTGGATGCTATGTACGCAGGAAGATATGTTACATCTCTTAAAATAGCATGGAGTAGTGTTGTGGTTTAACCCGGAAGGCAGCTGAACGCCACACGCAGCCCCTCACTCACTCCCCCCCCTTGCTCAGTGGGATGGGGGGGGAGAATCGGGGGGGGAAAAAAAACCCAACCTGTGGGTTGAGATAAAGACAGTTTAATAAAACAGTAGAGGAAAAGAATAGCAGTAATAATAATAATGGTAAGAGAATATATAGAACATACAAAACAAGTGATGCACAGTGCTCACCACTTGTTGACTGATGCCCAGCCTGTCCCGAGCAGTGATCGCTCTCCCCTCCAGCTAACTCCCCTGAGCATGCAGTCCTATGGTCTGGACCAGCCCTTTGGCCAGCGGGGGTCAGCTGTCCTGGCCGTGCCCCCTCCCAGCTTCTTGTGCACCCGGCAGAGCAGGGGAAGCTGAGAAGCCCTTGGCTGGTGCAAGCCCTGCTCAGCAACCACTAAACCATCAGGGTGTTACCAACATTCTTCTCATCCTAAATCCAAACCACAGGTGCTGTGCCAGCTACTGGGAAGCAAATTAACTCTCTCGCAGATGAAACCAGGACAACTAGAATAAATTCTTGGTTACTATGTTTTTTAGTTTCAGCCTACCCTTTATTTTAACATTAAGGTAAATGCTTCCTTTAGGACAGCAGTCTGATGCCTAGGCAAAATGAATTCTCTGTCCTCTTGATGTTGTGTCATTTAACCTCTGAGCTCAGCAGCCAGAACTTTCCAGAATTGGTGATGATTTCCCCCCCCCGCACGGGATATTAAAAAGCTCCATCATTTTCTCCCTCTGATGATGCAGATTTCTGTGTACGTAATACAGGCTGGGGATCACTGCACTAACAGATTGCCAGATATTTTAGCATTGCTCTTTCAATGAACTTGTATCGATTCGAAGAGCTGGATGAAAAGAAAATATTAGTGGTTAGTCACTTAAATGCTGGGAATTCATTAGTACTCAGAAATATATTTATGGTGTTTTGCACTTGAGCAGAATGGTAGTAGAATAATATTGACGAAACTAAAAGGTGCCTGAGAACTTGGTCTGGAACCGAAAGCAAACCTTTGCTTATCTATGCTTGCCTTGTGGCGACCAGGGCAAGTAAGAGAGGGGTTGTTACTTGTAGGAATGATAGGAAGAAGAGCTGGGGCATTGCTTTATCTATTTCATTTGCAAGGGAAACATAAACTGCTATGCCTAATGTCATGCAAGTTTTATGGGGGTGACAGCTCCTGAGTCAAGAAAGAGGGGAATCCCCCCACACCTTTCTGTATAATCTTGGTATTTTTATTACACTTGATCCCAACACCTTCCTTCTCTCTTCTGTATCCACCATTCCATGGGAGGAAACACTCCAATTTCTGCTTTTGTATTGGACCAATAAAGCCACCTTTGACTAACGTAAATGACTGAAGCTCCACCGTCTAGAGCAGAGCTACATTAAAACTGCATGAAGATCTGATCTCTCACACATTTACGTACGATGGAAGCAGTACTGTAACTGAAGCTCAAAATAAGTTTTGCAGCTTTTAAGAGTAAAAAATTTCCAGATATTTTCATTTAATTATTCTAGCCCTATAAAAAAATATGAAAACTCATTTAAGTTCACAAAGCCATGGTATGACACAGACACTGAAAGAGGTAAACCATGACAGTAATTAATTTTTTTAAATACTGTTAAGAGTGCTGTTTATTCCCTGTATCTTACTAGTACCCTCTTTCTGCCTCAAATATGCAAAAGTCATAGAAAAGTGGATGCCTGATTTTATTAGTCAGATGTTAGTTTGCCAACACCGATTCCAGCTCTGGCTTATAGCAGAGTATTGTGCTGTCAAAAGATGAGCTCAACGGTAGACTCAGAGGTGTCATCTCCACAGAAAGGGACTTGTGGCAGTAATGGCTGTAGCTGACAGGAAACATGTTCAGGCAGCGAGTGCTGTCCCAAAAGTCATGACACATCTCCTTTGGGGAGTCTCTCACCGGGGAGACTACTTTAATCATGTAGCATTAGAAATACCTTGTCTACTGCTACTGGTACCCATGTTCCTGGAAACTCTGGGAAATGTGTGTGATTCAGAACGAACACCACCACCTATAGGAACAAGGCTGTATAGAAGTCATCTGTTGTCAAAGGGATATATACACTCTAGCATGAGGACAAGAAACCTGTATTGTTAGCTGGAGTAAGATGAAGGTTGGCTAGGTTGGTGCTAGTCTATTTGAGGTTAGAAACGGGTAATACCAGGGAGCAGAAGCATTAGCGAGGATAAGCTTTTGTCATGTACTTGTGAACTTACTCTAAAACCCCCTCAACACTTCCGTTTCTAACAGTTGTATACTGTCACAATTGCATTTCAGGTTCATGAAGAGGAGTAAGCACAGTCCAAGCTGACAGATATGAGAAGATGCTTGATATCATCAGGCACAACTGAAAGCAGATGTAGGAAAAAAAAAAAAAGCACTTACAGAAATAAATGTCAAGTGAAAACCCAAAGAGACTGTATACTGTCTTCCATTCATTTCTTTGTTTCTATTTTGCCAAGCCCCAGGGATCAATAAAAGATTACATCTCACCAACAGCCCACTTCATTATGTTGGAACAAATCTTAATTGGCAGATCTCTGACAAAAATCAAAACCAAGGGCAAATCCAGTTATGCTTCACAGCTTCATGTGCAGATTGTCAAAGCAGCACAGATTAAACCTGTGCAGGGGCATAGCCCCTAAAGCTCGGATAACCCAGCTTCCAGCTGTCCTGCCAGCCAGAGTCTGAACGAGTTTTGTAGGAGAGCAGAAAGTAAACTTTTTCATATGAAGTCTGTTTAGAAGCTTCCACTACTACCAGCTGAAGGACTTCTGTTCACCAGCTGCAGGAGAGCCATAGGAGATGCTGTGGAGGGACATGTCCCATGAGGACTTCCTGTGGCTGAGAAACAGGGTGTTCTCTTGGATCTTTTCCACTTTTAAACAGGGAAGCTGTCTTTGCTTGAAATTAAAATAAGTGCAACATAGTCCCTCTTTTGCCCTGAAAAGAGAGAAAAGCTCTCAAAACTGAATCTTCTTCTGTGGAAACATTTTCATTGTCCCTTTGGATATCCAAGTTCCAATTTTTTATCCTGATTCCTGTCTTGGTTCTGGCTGGGACAGAGTTAATTTTCTTCTTAGTAGCTGGTATAGTGCTGTGTTTTGGATTTAGTACTAGAAGAATGTTGAGAACACACGGATGTTTTAGTTGTTGCTAAGTAGTGCTTACTCAGCTTCCCCTGCTCTGCCGGGTGCACAGGAAGCTGGGAGGGGGCACAGCCAGGACAGCTGACCCAAACTGGCCAAAGGGATATCCCACACCATGTGACATCATGCTCGGTATATAAAGCTGGGGGAAGAAGAAGGAAGGGGGGTGACATTCGGAGTGATGGCGTTCGTCTTCCCAAGTCACTGTTACACATGATGGAGCCCTGCTTTCCTGGAGATGGCTGAGCACCTGCCTGCCCATGGGATGTAAGGAATTAATTCTTCGCTTTGCTTTGCTTGCATGCGTGGCTTTTGCTTTCCCTGTTAAATTGTCTTTATCTCAACCGATGAGTTTTCTCACTTTTACCCTTCCGGTTCTCTCCTGCTTCCCACCGTGGGGGAGTGAGCAAGCGGCTGGGTGGTGCTGAGCTGCCAGCTGGGGTTAAACCATGACAACTTCTCACATACAGGTGTCAATTGATTCTCCCCCCCATCCCCCCTCCCCCCCAATCAGTTCACTTGTTTGTTACTGTGGCTCAGATAATCATATTTCCGTGTGGCTTTTAGTGTCAGTCAATAGGGAAGGTGAAGGAACTATTTGTTCTTTTCAGCAGCAATCATGCTAGAATTTGCATGTGCAGATAGGGATTTTCTTCCAGTACGTCAAGGTGTTCATGCGCTCCCTCCTCTTCTGTATTTCTAGTAAAAACAAAAATGTTTGTAAGAACTACTGATGTGTAAAATTAATTCTCTAGTGGGAACAGAACAAGACGCACTCACTATAAAGATAAGTCAGTATTTTCCATTTTAACATTAGCTGAGTAAAATAAACATCCAGGTAATAATGCAGGAACATTCCTGTTTCTTCCATCTAGTCCTCCATCAATGAAACCGGAGCTGAGTTAACCTGGAAACTGTTCCACTTCCTCTGATTATGATATGTTAAAGGTCTCAACAGGCCCCAAGATAAATGAAACTTGCTTAAATTCTGTAAATTAAACTGCTGCATCTTGAAAGTATGTTATCACCTCCAAAGCACGTTAGCATTGAAACTGACTAATAAGAAGGATGCGAGTGAATCTCTAAGTGAGAGAAAAATGAAAAAAGCCTGAGACTCAGGCATTTTAGAGTTGTCTTTCTGGTGTGTTCTTGTCAAACCTCATGGTAACCGTTGTAAAACGTCTCCTGAAGCTTACCAAATTTAGGCCATCACAAAACCTTAAGGCCCAGGGAGTCTGAAGGTATATCCCTCTGTGGATAGGACTGCGCTGTCAGACACAGAGAGATGTACCCTAAGGACTAAGAGATAAAGTTCATTTTTTAAGGATGCTCCCCACAAATGCAGAGGAAGGAGACAGAATACTGTAAGACGGAGCCAGCCTTTTACAAATGCACAAGTGGTTGTAACAGGCTCCTAAACAAAGCGAGTAGCATAACTTTTCCCACTGAAATTTTGGTGAGCTCTGATGTTGGATATAATTTAAATAAATAGTAATTGGAGCCCTAATGAAGACTAGGTATATGCATTGTTTGAGGGACTCTATGTTTTGGTTTGGGGTTTTTTTTTAGTCTTAAACACATGTGAGAAAAAATTAACCAGTTTGATTGTTTTTAAAGCAAGTTTAAAGTATCTGTGACAGGTAACCAACTTTTTCATCTTTTTATTCAGCAGAGGAGAGCATCTTGCCAAGGGAAGGTCACGTTAACATTGTTACAACCAAACCACTGTTGCACAGATGTACCAAAGACGGCCTCCTGGACATAGAAAATAGTAAGAATTGAGACAATGTATTTATGCTGAGACTTCTCCTACATTTTCAGTCTTTTTTTGTATACTTTAACACATAAAAATCAAATTTATGTTTTGGTCAAACATTCAAGGACTGGATTTAAGCTTAACAGTACCTTTAAAAACAAACCCCCTAATGGTTATACGTACCTTGAGTCAGAGACAGAACCAGAACCAGACTACGAGCACTGGTACAGTGATCGCTCCTACCACAACTCTTGGCGCGGTGTTACCTGAGTTTTATTTAAAAATACAAATCCCAAAAAGTTTAACAGAAGTGCTTTAAATCACAAATTAATGTTTTCTATTGTTCAATAAGTACATCACAGCTATGATTTTTCTCTCTTACCTATAATCGAAAAGCTATGATTTAGGGACAATGTCTGAGTTCTTTATTAGTGTTACTAATACAACAATGTTCGAGTTAATTGCCCCATACCATCAGACTTTAGAGTGATACTTTAATGACTTAAGTGTGAACAGCTGAAAGCAGATTGTTTTACTGAATTGTGCTGATATCAAATTCCATGTGTGTTCATGTAATAGGATTTGATGACTTCTTAATACAAGTCTCATTTAAAAACAATCAGCTGCCCAGTACGGTAAACACTGCCTCCAGGCGCAGTGCTCAGTGCCATTAACAGTACTGCTGATTCCCAGTAGAACAACTCAGTAAGCATTATCCAGCCTGGACCACAGATTTCATGATCTCTGTTGCAAAAATCTTAGCAACTTTCATCTAAAACTTTTCCCAACAACTTCGTGATGGAACCATGCAATCCAGGTGGGCACTAGAAGCAGCAGATCCTCAGGTGGGTGGTAACAACGGATTCCACAAGAGGTAAGGGCCCCATCTAGCAGAGGCTGGTCCTGCAGGGCACCAAGCATCTCATTGCACCAACCAATTTCAGCAATGTGAGAATACTCAGACCAAAGGACTCATTCCTTTAAGTACAGTTTTTCTACTTCAGGCTTCCTTTCCACAGCTGCGTCTTGTCCAAAGAATTTGAAAAATTCTACTCTCCTCTGGAAACTCCCTATGGATGTCTAGCAAACAGTTCAAAAATGAGAACTGCCAAACCAGAGCATTTAATCTAGCCACTGCCTTTAGCTTGGCTCTGTTCCCACACACAGACCTAGTATTTACAACTTGTCAGTTCCCTTGCTAGGGCAGCTTTAAGCCCTGACCTTTCTTTGCAGAGGAGAAGGCCTCCAAAATGATTGTCAAGTCACCTCTCTTTTTTTCCCCCCCCTTAAAAGTTGCATTTCCAGCGGCACTTGGAAATCTGATGGTTGAGCAGCTGCTGTGCTATGACCGCTAGCCAACACACTGACCTAGCTTGTTCCCTTATGCCCTGCTGTCTCTATCTGCTTGTGCTGCCACGGAGATGCTAACCTCCCTGGGCCTGCATCTTCTCTGGTCTGTGTAATGTATTTCTGGTCCACAAGTAGGAAAACACTGTGAGTGGCAGAATAACTTAGCCACTAAAGAGGGCACCTGTATCACCTATGGCTACTGTAAGATCCACCTGCGGAGAGCAGCTGGGGAAAGGCATTTGTAGAGGATGATCCAGGTCGTGTTTGGACTAAACAGGCATGTGTGCCTGTCTCCAGTAAATGCACAGGGAGGCTGATGGAGTTGTGCGTCTATGCTAGGAGCATCAGTTAAGTGTGTAACTCCTCGGAGGTTTTCAATGCTGTCTGCTTCAGAAGCACAATATTAGGTTTACAGGATAAGGAAGATCATGCTGGAATTTGAGCTGCAAGGAAGCGTGTTTGTCTGATTAACCATTTTCTTTAATCTAACTCCCTTCCTTCAGATTGCATATAGCCCCTGACATTTAAAACACCCTACATCAAGTTTTCAGACTGAAACTAAGCTATCATGGGAGAGGGGGGAGAAAGGAAGAAAACAGTATGCTGTTAGTATCACTTATTCTAGTCCCTTTTCTGCTATGTTGCCTCTATTTTTCATGTCCTACTGGCCTGTTTCAAGTTCTCTTCTTTCTTAAAAAAAAAAACAACAAATGAGGTGCCCTACATTGATCCTCAGTCTCTTAGGTGATTGTATTTAATTGCGCAAAATGCCTGCCTGCCTCTGTTTGAACAGGTTTTTTTTTCTCCGCCCTTTGGACTGAGATTTAAGGAGGCTGCATCCCAAAGAGCATAATATTTTTGAACAAATCTGTAATTTGTTTGCACTATAATTTTAGAAAGCTGGAGTAAAATTTTTTTAACCTTCGGTAAGAGTTTTCAATAGATATAAAAGTTAGTCAGTAAGTCTCCTTGAAACTGGATACAATGAAATAACTGTAACTAAGACTTCATGGTGGAAATTTACTACAGTTCATTAAAAAGCAGGCATGCATATAAACCTATATATCCCCAGGTCTAAAAAAAGGCCTGCTCTGTAGAATTCAAGCTTTGAAAATAACACCTGTGTGCTCTCCTCAACAAGGTTTCTTCTGCAGCCGCATTTATACCACATCTTTGGGCTTCCCTTCATCTCCCTGCTACCTTTAAAGACCGTATTTGCTATTAACAGAGCATTTAGGACATGATTCTGAGAGTTTCCCTGTCACCTCAGCTCTGAGGGCAGTTGGTGGCAACTGAGGGCAGCCACAGATTTTAAGGCCTTTGCTACAACGAGCTGCTGCTGGAAAAAAAGAAACTTCAAGGCTTTAAATAAATACATTTTAGGTAACCTTCTTTTCTTGGACAGCAATAATAAAATCTCTTCTACCCACCTGTACTTATTACACAAGATGATTTTTCTCAATATTTTACAGATTTCTGAGCCTTTTGGCTCTGCATTCCCCTTGCTGGTCCCCATCCTCCAAAACAGAAAGAGCGGCAACTTACCAACTTGCAAAGTTCTCACTGTAAGTTTTGTGTAGTGAGGTGTTGAAATATTACACAGATATTCTCCACTGTCACTTGCAGTAAGGTCATGCAGCATCAGTGAAAAGTGATTTTGGTTAATGTGGGCTCGAGGCTGGTAAGAGTGAGATGTACCATTGAAGGAGGCCAGGACTGAGATCACTGCATTTCTGTTTAATGTCCATACAGCACTGAAACCTTCAGTGTTTGAAGTGTTACTGCTATATTCACAAGGAATTGTAGTGTTGCTTCCTTCCGCTTTAGACAGTTGGTCTGAAACAGATAATTGAAGAACCCTCTGCAATTTTTTTTTTTTAAATACTGTGATGGCTATTTAGATATTTTCTGATTTTTTTTTTTTTTTTCTGAAGTCTGATACTGCTGTGGCTGGGGGATGACCTGCTGGCAAGCAGCTCTGCCAAGAGGGGCCTGGGAGTCCTGGTGGATGACAAGCTGACCATGAGCCAGCAGTGTGCCCTTGTTGCCAAGAAGGCCAATGGCATCCTGGGGTGCATTAAGAGGAGTGTGGCCAGCAGGGCGAGGGAGGTTATCCTCCCCCTCTACTCTGCCCTGGTGAGACCCCACCTGGAGTACTGTGTCCAGTTCTGGGCTCCCCGGTTCAAGAAAGATGAGGAACTCCTAGAGCGAGTTCAGAGGGGAGCAAAAAGGATGATTAAGGGACTGGAGCATCTCCCCTGTGAGGAAAGGCTGAGAGAGTTGGGCTTGTTCAGCCTGAAGAAGAGAAGACTGAGAGGGAACCTCATCAACACATACAAATATCTTAAGGGTGGATGTCACGAGGATGGAGCCAGACTCTTCTCAGTGGTGCCCAGCGACAGGACAAGGGGCAATGGGCACAAAGTGAAACATAAGAGGTTTCAGTTGAATATGAGGAAGAACTTCTTTACTTCGAGGGTGACGGAGCACTGGAACAGGCTGCCCAGGGGGTTGTGGAGTCTCCTTCTCTGGAGATATTCAAAGCCTGCCTGGATGGTGTCCTGTGCAACCTGCTCTGGGTGAACCTGCTTTAGCAGGGGGGTTGGACTGGATGATCTCCCGAGGTCCCTTCCAACCCTTGCCATTCTGTGATTCTGTGATATTTCACTGTTCTGATATCATATTCAAATATCACAGTATGCTTTAGAAGCATCTGAAGATTTTAAAAGCAAACATGTCTTTCCTTAAAGAAATAAAACTATCTAATTGGTATTAGCTATACTTATGAAAATTATTTGGTTTTCATTTGCCTATTTCTCCTCTAATTGGGGGGCTCATTAATAAAAGGGATTCAGCCTAGTCTAAGTTACTGTGTAAAGTAGCATGAAATTCCACGCTGGGAGCAGAGAGAAAATGCAACTAATCAGATACCTGCACATTTAAAGCAAAAGGGTAAAGCGTTACAACATAATTTAATTAAATTAACAAAAAGATTTATATAGTTAGTAACAACTTTCAGCTATGGTGGATTTAAGTATTTTACCTGTCTGTGTGGAACACTTACAATTAATGACTAGCTTTAAAAAAAAGGAAGGGGAAGGAAAGAGCAGGTAAGTGGAACTAATAGCTAATGTATAAAATACTAACGTAAGACAAATTAATATCATAGCACAACTATCAATTTGACAGCAGGGATTTGCTCCAAAGGAAGGAAAACCAGAGGAGGCTGTGGTGGCTGGCAGTCTGATGGAGGGGAAACTAATAGGTTATTTTGATGTGGTATAACCACACTTGGTTTCTGTTTGTGGGGCTGAATGAACAGAGGTGTGGGGCTGAAAACCATGAGGACAAAAGAAAACAAACTTGTACCCCATGCTGCTATTATATAAGGAAAAGGAAAGCAGTATATTTTCAAAATGTTACAGGGAGAAGGTAGACTGATGTAAACAAAAGTGTAGTGAAAGGTACCACCTTCTCCTGTGGATCAGAAAGATAGATTAACAACATAGACACTTACAGTGCATTTGTTACCTGCTTTGAAGCCATAATTGAAACCTTCTGTATTGTAATCTATTGTATGTAAATTAGAAACTGCACTCTTGTTCTGAATCATATGCAGTGGATTAGTAAGTGAGAGTGTCTGGGCACACTTTAGGGGGAAATCCAGGGCAGTGGCCATGCACATCTCACAAGGGAATTGCTCTTACATTGCTCTTGATCAAATTAAAAAATATTTCCTAAGAGACAGGAGAGGTTGAAAAGTACCAGTTATTCACTTGAACTGAATTTCTACTGAAATTCAGGAGGAGGACAAAACAGAGCGTTGAAATGTCACAGCCCTGTGTTTCCTTAACTAACAAAATGAGCTGCTGTTGGCTCAAATGCAAGCTTGCTGCTCTCCACTCCCACACACCCCCAGCTCTCAACCTTCGCTTAAGAATGCACTCAAAGAGAAGTACAATGAAAGCATCAAACAGTACTGAAAAAACTCTCACAAAAGATGGGGAATGGACCGAGTAAGGGACGTATGCCCCTAGAGCAGCAGGCAAACCTTCCCCTCCCTCATATATAACCCACAGCTTCATTAAGGTTTCCATGTATTTTGTCTGAGTTCATTCTTTTCCTGGTAAGAGTGCAAAGTTTGATTAGTATGCACCTCTTGAAACATGAAACTGATATGGAAAAAATGTCCAGAGTAAAGCTAACTTACACAAGTGTGAGCTACCACCTCTTATCCCTGCTGCTTGGACAGATGCTGCCTTGTAACAGATGAGTTTCAAAGAGGAAGGTGCTTCTTTTTGCACCATCCCATATCTGTGTTGCCCCACTGCAGAAATACTGGATTTAATTTGGCTCTGAAACTAGCTGTGCCATTCAGTAACGATGCAGGAAGAGACTTCCATTCGTTCCTACCTTGCATCTTCCACTCAGCAGTCCACTCTTCATGAGGGAGACGAATAGAACAGTAGTAAGGATCAGTTGTGTTTATAATGTTCTGGTCACTTCTAAGAGAATAGAGAACTCCATCCCTGGTTTCATGATGACCTGTTTCTTGGATGGATGTATTGCCTCGTACCCAAGATATACGTGGTGCTGGGTAAGTGAAAAAGGCATAGCACTTCAGCGTCCTTTTTGTGTCTGTCTTTTGGTATTCCAATGCATAATAAGAGGGAACTGTAGATTAAAAAAAAAAATTTAAAAAGTCCTACAACCTTCAAAATAATTTTTAACTTGAAGTGACTAGTCTTTTGAAAAAACATTGGAGAGAGTAAAGGTAACTGAGAACAAAATTTAATCTTTGATTTCTGAAGAAAGCATAGCACTACTTACTGTCAATGCCAGGGTCTATACTGTTCTGAGGAGCCACATAATGTTTTAAAACTCAACATACTACCTAGTTACCCTTTAGAAATCACGGTGCAGTAGGTTATGAGAACAATTGCTGCACTGAAATTTTTCAACTCATGTTACAGCATTTCACCGCGGAAAATGAATTACCTGAATTGCCATCAGGCAATGAATTGCCATCAGGCCCAAAAGGTGCTCTGTTGGGTTGGAGGATTATGATTCCATGTGAGAAATTACATGAGAAAATCTGTTGGTGTAATCCCATTTCCACTGGTGTAAGCCAAGCCGTTTTGATGTCTTACTGACCTTTTATGCGCAGAGTGACTTCCACTTTTGTGCTATCTTGCTGTGTTCCCACATAGCAGGAATAGGAGCCCTCATCAGTCAAGGTCAAGTTACTAAGCTTCAAGGAGGCGTTTCCACTAGGAATGTTCTCATGGAAAAGGTGTGTTCTGTGTCTGTAATCCGGGTCTTGTTCTGCCAGCTGATCGCTCTGGTAGTAGTAGCTGTGCACATTTTTGCCTCCTTTCTTCCAGTAAATCACTTCATCATTCCCAGGTGAGAAAGGACAAGGGAGGATGCAATCCTTAGAAAACAGCCCTGTTACTGTTTCCTGTGCTGTAAAACCTAAAGCCCATTAAGTGAAAATGAATAAGTTAAATCTAGTCTACAAGCATATTTCTGCCCCTCCTTATCCCTGACAAAAAAATGCTCTGCAGCACATTTCTACTGAGCGTGCCAACAGCTCTTTCACAGCTTTTCTGTGACGTGAGTCTCTGGGACAGCAAGGGTCTCCATTCAGTTTAATCAATATTATAACACAGAGCTCTGGTCTTTGAACTTATAATCACTTTAAGTAGATATCCTCAGTGAGCGCCTGCCTATTCAAATCAGCGCACCACCACCCGAGCTTCGAATGCATTTCCAAAAGCACCACCTTCAACCTCAAAACCTTTTGAGCTGCAGCTTGCTATTTCATACAACAAATGTTCATAGTGCCGTGTTGCAATGACCTGGGTTACTAATTACTTCACGAAGCGCCAAGCAGTTGCACCATCACAGAAAAAAAAAAGAAAGGACATGACAGTGTAACCAGCAGGAAAGACAGGACTTCTTGAAACAGTTTCACCGCCACAGATAGTGTCAGGAAGCTCTGTCCCAGAGATAATTAAGGTGTGGATTCCTCAAAATTAATTCTCACAAGTGGTAGCATCTGGTTGCTTTTAACATTTAATTTAGGCCTTACTGGCATAAAAGAACAATTTTAAATTAGTCTTCTTAAAAACTTACTCCATTAACTTAGCATTGCCATATGGACCTGCTTGGCAAGGTCAGACAACCCGTTAGGCCGGTAGCGAGTGCCCTGCTGCAGCCGTCTTCCAAGAAATTTTGATGCCCTCTCCAGCTCAGCCGGCAGGGCAATCCAGATGACTTTTCCTCAGCCATCTCAGCGCAAAGTCAACCAAGGTGCTTAAAACCATTCTCAGTACGAACTGACAACTACTGCCTGCTGAGCAGGCACACGACATGCTCCACCAGCCAAGCCATGGCGCAGAAACGTGGGCAGGTACCAGTGTGGGTGCTCAACATGCTCGATGGCCATGGCCATCTGTGCAGCCATCTTTCGCTTCGGCAATGTCTTACATTACCCCAAACAGCTTCTTTACCATTAATAAACAGTGTTTGAATTAATTAACTCCCCCTGTTAAAAAACGAGTAATAATTGTCATCTTTATTGTTTTTCATAAACAATAGAGCTAAAACCTACCCCAAAGCATAGCACTTATGTGAAATAAGGAGATGAGAAAAGATGGTATTTTCTGTCCCTTCATGTCTTCTTTGGTTCACAGCAGACTCACGGCAAACTGAGAACATAAAAAGAGGGGAGAAAACTTGTTTAAGTGCAGGTAAAAGACATATCCTAATTATATAATTTCCTTTGTACAGCTTATTACGGATTATAGCCCTTTGTATCATGTTTTTTGTTTGCAACAGTCTTGGCCCAAATTTTTGGCCTTAAGGCCATTATGTAGTACTATACGTTTCAGAATGGTTGAGGCCCTCTCATTACCATGTAATCCTTTGCAGATTGATATTCTTTTAGTTTTAACAAATAGGAAGTGTTCACCTTCAGTGTTCTTACAGGGCTAGGGAGCATTAATCTTCATCATTCATGAACAAGACACCAAGGAAAAATGGTCAAGTACAATTTCCAAAAGGTTGTAAGATGTCACTTGTCAAGCCAGATTTTTCTACTTCCTAAAATATATTTCTGATTACTGCAACATTTGACTTTTGGAGGTGGGAAATTTGCCTGCGTTTGTAAATACTGCAAATATAAAGAACTTTTCACACTTTACTCCTCACCAGACCAAAAGGGCATCAGCTGAACTTCCAAATATATGTGTATGGATGTCTAGGGTAGTAATGCAAAGAAGGAGGTTCCCCCATCGTATCTTCTGGTTTGTCTGTTAAATAACGATGAACTGGAAGCTCTTGTGCACAACAACAACAAAAAAAATCATCATCTTATAACTGATAGCCCACGCTATTCCTCTACCCAGGCACACTATTCTAAAATACAGCGTACCGCAGTAGAGAAATTACCTCATGAATCAAACAGCTTGAAAAGAGTCTAAAGAGCTTCCCCTAGTCCTCTTCCTCTCCCCAAAGGACAGCTATAGGTACCATTCCTGACTTACAAAGGGCACAGGTTTAACCAAGCTTGCTAGCCAGTTCTTTTAATACTAACAAATAATTTTGACTGGTGCATGTCACTGTATTTGTGGTGGATGTGAATCTTGCATCTCAAGGATTTTTGCAGGTTATTTCTTTTGTAAAGCTAGTGTGATTATTTTATGTATTCTCACTTTTCTGTTAGGGAAAAAAAAACCAACAGAGGGGCACCAAAATATTAAACCTGAGACAGAGATGATAGAAGAGTGAAACAAACACGATATATATTTTTATTCCATGTTAACAACAATTGCCAGTGTTTGCCGCCTTCTCCTCCTTGCCTTGTCAAGCATTGTACATCATGTTCTATTGGATTTTTTGCTCGTTTGTCCATCACTTCCAACTTGATTTATACAGTACATTGTGCTTGATGTTTGAATTTCAGAAACTGCCATCGGTGCTAAGTTTCCCTTAGTGAGTGATCTGCCATGTTTTATAGACCTCCTGTGCAGTTTGGCAGCGATGCTCTTGAGAGTAACATGGTCCCAACAGTACCTCTGCGATGCCTTTGGGGCTGCATCAAGGAGTGCAGCCTGGACAGCGCAGGCTGCCTCGCACCTTCTAGCTGTAACCCGTAACGCCATACCGAAACACAGAATTATAACAGGTTATTTGAAAGTTTTTATGTTCAGCACAAGTCTTAGCTTTGGATCTCCTGGCTGTAGTGTGTTGAGAAAAATGTTTGCTGGTTTGTAGAAAAAACTGAGGAGTGCAGGATCTGGCCAGTCCTCTTCGGACCCGGGTCTGGGACCTTACAACCATAAAGTATATGTATGCTGATAGTTAAGAGTCACACTGCAAAGTACTGAATAGACATGCTTTTTCTGTAAATGGCACAACCAAGAAATCACACCCTAAGGCTTTGTAGTGCAATATCAATATGAAATTATTCATACAGACAGCGTACAACTAGAATGAAGATCACTATAGTCACGTCAGTTACTGATGCTCTAGTTTTCAGAAGACTTGATTTCATACAGAACCACCACAGGCCCAACCAGACAGCAGCTCAGTCAGGGTTCCTGAGAACAAGGCAAGGCACTAAAATGCATCTTCTGAGACATGCAGCGAAGCCAAGCACCAAACAGCTTGGAGAGCGGTAGGGGCAACACTGCATTTGCTTTGCCCACTAAAGAAACGAACATCAGATGGCACATGCTCTCTTTTTCTTCTGTTAGTCTGGCCAAACCACACGTCCTACATCCCGCATCATCTTTGAACTTTGCATTTGATCTGAACCCTGATCAGAGCACTCTCCTAGCACACAGGCATCGGGTTCAATCTCTGCTCAGTTAACTTTGTGACTTGCTTTGGGAGCAGCCACACATGTTGTAATGTTCTCCTAATCCTGCCAAACAAAACTTATTTATTCTGTAGCAAAAAGGATTCTGATTAATTCCTTTTCAAGGTAACTTAACAACAGCACATTTAAAGCACACACACACGTCTGAGGACTGGAAACACCCGAGGACTTCAAGTTGTACCAACAAGCAAACAAGAAAAACAAATGCGTAAAGTTCTAAAAAACTCACACTAGCCACAATGATGCTAGCTTTCCAGAATTTCCCCACTGAATCTTCAGGATGCATTTTCTGTAGTAGAAAAGAAAACAAATTCTCTGCCTCTCTCCAATGAAACCCTTATGACTTAAATGCTAACTCTATACTTCAGTTGTTGAGAAATACTCCCAAAGGAAGAAGGTTCCCGCATTCTAATAATCCAAAACTGTCTTAGGAAGTAGACCAAAAATACTGTGTTTTATCTCAATATACACATCTCATATTCCCCACCTCCCCCACCCCGTACACTTAAAACACCATAGAGCTGTTAAAAGAGCAGTGGGGGTTTTTTTTACCTCTTCTTGATTTCACAAGTAGCCAAAAAATTCAGTTTTTCTGTTTCAGGTGTCTTGCAAGGCAGGGTTTATATATAAAAAAATAAAATGAATCTACAGCTCGCTCAAAGCCATGGAAATCTGCCTCCTCCCTGCTGCTTTCACAGCCACACCTACACATACCAGAGCTCAAGTATTAACATACAAGTTCATTCCTGTCCCAAATGAAAGCCTTGGGTTCCACAGTATGAACCCCATTTCTATACATGTGAAGCTTCCATACCTTTTGCGTTCACTTCTCCCTCTTTGGGCTTAAAAAGCTTTTTCTCTTAACGATTTCTTTTGCCTGGCTTTGTTGAACAAACGCTTTAATGAGAAATCCTGCAAGCTGTAACGGAGTAACTGAAGGAATCAGTTGTTGTCAGAAATGTGATTTCTACAGCAGTGGTAATGCCACTTGGGGCCACTTGGACGTTACGAAAGCATGAGCACTGCAGCTGCAGTAGAGACCACCAATTCTCTTACTGAGGCAGAGTACAGGAACCTGATGTAGGGAGTGAGGTAAATTCTGTACGAGCCCAGGACAAAAAGAACGTAAGATACAAATTCGCCCGGCACCTTTCTCAGAAAGCTGGTAATCTGAAACAAGAACAACAGCTGCCTTGGGCTGCCTGCAGGGTTAGGTATTTCTAACAATATTTCTAACAAATTTTCTAACAATATTTCTCTAGTGCTTCAATTTCTCTGAACAATTCAGCCTCATCTATGCTATTTGATTTCCAACAGAAGAAACCCATAGAACGACTCAAGTATTTTAGGGAGGAGGGCTTACAAAAGAAACAAAACCCAAGAAGAAGCGAAAGGAAGCGGTGCCTGTCCTCAAAGACCCCAGCTGGTGCTAGCAGTACACAGGTGAGGGGTCTCCAGAATTCCTGGGAGAAACACCTTGCCCACCCTGCTCTCTCTCCACCTACCTACCTACCTACCTACCCACCCACCCATCCATCCATCCACCCATCCACCCATCCATCCACCCACCCACAGCAGTTCCAGCTGGCAACCGTGGCTGGCCTCCAGCTGCAACTCCTCTTGCTCGCAAGACTTACTCTTCCACACGGCCTGCCGGTAACTACCTCACCTCAGGCTAGGAGCTCTGCTATCAGCTACCGGCAGGTATAGCTGCTGCCTCAGCTCAGCCTGCGTGGCGTAACACGCTCACGCCTTAATATGACATCGGGTAAATGTGCAACGAAGGAAATGACACGCATGCCCTCAGACACAGGCCCTCACAAACACAGCCCAAGGTTGAGTCACCCGGGGGGCAAAGGGCCACGCTCCCCGCCTGTTGAAGGGTGACTGCGGGCCAGGACTGACGCCGCGAGGCTTCATCCGCTGCGAGCA